>NW_026526843.1:87957034-88541453 GCF_024362965.1 Panthera pardus
CCTAGAATATTTGCTAAAATAAAGATAACTGGTCCTCTCTCTCCCCCCAAGATTGCCATCTAGAAGATGTGATTAAGGGCCCTAGAGACTGGAACAAGTTCCCAAGTGATACTGATGTTGATGGTCTGAATACCGTTCATTTGAGTCAGTCTTGGTAGGAAGGACTTAGATCACCATGAAATGCCATCCAATAACTGGGTGTCAATCACATCTCCAGGGGATACTCCCATAGATTAAATGCACACTTCAAGTTACCACATCATACATCTCCATGTTTTCAGTTTAATAAAATGCAATTTGAGTAACACACAATACAGAAACTCTGACGAAAGCTGAAGGGTCACTGTATAAAGCAATGGGAAAGGAACTTATTGAACAAATGAATGTGTTAAGGAAGATTAGATGAGAAATTATTCATTTACTTATTAAGGGAATGGATTGCTTTTTGGTGGGGACTCATTAAAAAAGCATGTACATACACGAATTATAAATCATTTGGATTTGCTCATTAAAGGAGACCTTACACCAGATGATACTTGATTAGTCTATTTTTGCTTCTATGTGAACTTGAAAGGACCATTCACCCCAAGGTAGACAGGAAGCATGAAGCTTGACCACCACACAAACACCGCCAATATCCTCTCAATTGGGGAGGGGGACTGAGTCAAAGTCCTTGAACTAACTACTGTTTCTTCACCTGGTTAATTATTGTTAAGGATATTTTCAAAGAGATCCACAAAACCATTTTTGTAATTTGGTGTGTTGTTTAAGAATTCATGGCCTCCTGATGTTTCCCTGCAGTCTGAAGATTTTTCTCTCAGCTGATGTTGTCAGGTGAATGTTGTGAAAATATGTTTAGGGCACTGTAAATGATGTCCCAGTGGGAAAACACAGCCTGAACTGATGAGTACAAAGGGCTGTTAATGAGATAAACTGTTAACTGGGATCTTTATGGGACATACGCAAGCTGGGCACTTTGAAGCCCAAATTGTGTGTATCTTTTGAAGCTGTTTTGATTTTCAAAGGCAGAATTTAGCATGTAGAAGTATTAAAGATGATATACTCCTTAAACCATTCTTCCTTCAGTACTACTGGATACTATGTGACTCTGGTGAGCCTTGGAAGACATAACTTCTATTTAAAAGCCAAGCTCATGAGGAAAGGAAGGGATTCTTCACAGACTTTCTACATTATACTGACAAGGCCAATGCTATACACACACAGGACATGACCGAGTGGCATTTGATAGATGAACAAGTGTTAACTGATTGAATGAAACAAGCCCCAAAATACAATTTCATGCCATTGTAACTGTCTACATGTGCATGGCCTGATCATCCTACACATTACGATGTAATTTATAAAGTAAAACATAAGCATCCAATTTATAATCATCAATCATTAAGAGAAAATACAGATTACAGGAGCAATATAAAAGTTTATGAATTATGTCCAAATTTAGCGTTGCTTTTCTGTTTTCCATGAACCATGAAATCATGTTTAATCTGTTAATCAGTTTTACCTTTCCACTCTTGTGTGAAGCCACACGTTTTCTTCAGAAGGAACTATCTTTTAATGCTGTCTAATTTTGCTGATACATTTCAAAGCATTAACTAGATATACTCTTGTTTATAGCGTATACTGTTTAAAGCGAGCAAAAATAATGATTATGCTAATACTAGTACTTATTAACAGTTGGAGCTAGACTATAAGGAGCCTGATTGGTGGTAATGACCTAAAACTCCCAGATTAAAAATAATGCTTTCATTATGAAATATACTGAAAATTGCTATGACTCTAAGTGAAGATCCCAGCATGATCGAGCCTGTGCTTGGTTTTCTTCAACCACTCCCATGAGACCTGATAAGAACTCAAGAAGCTGCAAAGTGTGCAGTCTGCATATTCTTTACTGACCCTGAAAAGGATTTGCCTGAGAGATGAACAAAAAGCAAACAGAAGGGCTGAGACCTGCATCAAGGAGATCCTGGCCCAATCCAGAGAACATCATGCTTGAGGTTTTGCTTTCCAAACTGTTTACTTGGGTATCACAAAGAGGTGATTGGTCTGCTGTTTTATTTCATGCATATGAAGCAATGTATCTATTTTCCTTGAATGGACTGGGTATTTAAAAAGAAATTTCAGTTGGGATTTCGTTCTCATTCACAGACCTGGGGGACAAAGCAATCTGTTGTAGAAGTCTGTATCATCACTTCCATTGAAAAAGGGATCTGGGTTTCTCAGTTATAAAAGGGTCACATACAGTAAAACGTTGGTTTGTGAGCATAATTCATTCCAGAAACATGCTTGTAATCCAAAGCAAATTTCAAGAATCATTCGCTCAGTTGTGATCATGTGATGTTTGGCACCATCTATTACTCGGATTGCAAGACATCGCTGGTTTATCAAGTTAAAATTTATTAGAAATGTTTGCTCATCTTGCGGAATACTTGCAGAACAAATTACTCGCAACCCAAGGTTTTACTATACTTGGGAGAATGCCTTTACCACCATCAACTGAAATAGGTTTAGAATGAGTTGAAATGTGACTTTAAAAAAAACTTGCTTCTAATAAAACTCAAACAAATAAAGAGGACCTATGTTCCTGAGTTATATCATTAAAAAACAATGCAGATGATGTAGAGCAATAGAATTCTCATATATTGCTGATGGAAATGAACATTTGGTACAGTCACTTTGGAGAACTGTTTAGTAGTATCTACTAAAGCAAAATATACACATACCCTCTGACACAGCAGTTCTGGTCCAACCCCCCCAAATGTGTGCTTATATCTACAAAAGATATGTACAAGAATATGTATAGAGCAGTATTCGAAACAGTAAAAAACTGAAAACCAAGCCGACTGTCCATCAGCAGTAGATTGGATAAGTAATTTGGGCTATGTTCATCCAATGGAGCATAACACAGCAACAAAAAAAATAAATTACAGCTACACACAACAATATAAATATTGTGGAGTAAAAGTATCCACACACAAAAGAGTAAATAAGGTATGATTCCATTTATATAAAATTCCAAAAGAGGCAAGATTAATCTACATCACAAGAAGTCAGGAAAGCAGTTGCCTTTGGGCAAGGTTTTTGACAGAGAGAGAACAGGAGGGAGTCTAATGAAACATTGTAAATGTGTTATATCTTAGCGTGGGTAAAAAAATTCATCAAGTTGTATACACTTAAGATCTGTGTACTTTACAATTTGTAAATTATACCTAGTTTTAAAAAATTAATTTAAAAAACAGTGTGCTTGGACGTTGGCAAGACATGTCTTCAGCCAGTTAATATATAATACTATAGCCCTAATTTTTATAAGGGGTTAAAAAGAAGAAATATATCGTTTAATAAAGGACATTAAGTAACATACTAAACAATGTATTTGATTATGTTTTTGCAAAAGACCAAAATGTTATTTACTTAATTACCAACATGCAGTATCATCCTTTCACTTACTTTTTAAGGCAAAATTTTCGCTTAGTATTCATTCATTCATTCATTCATGCAATAAATACTAACTTATTATTTTCCAAGAATTTATTTCCTCAGAAAACGTATTTTTCTTTTTTACTTAGCTATAAGGAAACAAAATAAATCCAAGTAGTGTTTAAATCTTTTAAGTATTTTATACTAGGTGTCTGTTAATGAATTTCCATTCTTTTCTTATGTTCTATTGTCAGCCTTTATAGCTTTTAGCTTGAACAGAAAATACAGAAGATAAACATATTCAAATCTCTCTCTCTCTCATGCATAGAAGCAAACACATACATGGAAATAATAAAGAAATGTGAAAAAATTCCACCATAAAAACAGTTTAGATATATTTATGTCGTATGAGTTTGTCTTCAGACTCTCAATGCAAATTTTTCTTAAAGACCTAAGGGACAGATTTTGCTTTTTTACATAAGCACCATGGACCAAGTTCCCTGCTTAATAATTTTGTCATTTATCTCACTGGGCAGATGCCTGTCCTTGATTTCCAGTGGTCTGTGTCAATTTCTATGAAATGTCAAAGCTGGATAATAGCAAAGATGTTGGGAGTCAAACTTGCCATCATTTGCTAGTTGGACTCCCAGCACATTTAATATTTACTGAATGCCCATAAGGAGGCATGAAATTGTATTAGAACTTATGTCTTATACCAAATTCTAATTTTGGCTCTTTTTGGTATATAATTCAGGTTGACATGTCAATGAAATATTGAAAGAGGTAATAATATTCATGACTTTTGGGGGAAGTTTCTAGCTGGGAAGGAGGCTAGATCTCTGGTTTGAGAGAGACAGAATAAAATACAAATAATAAATAAAAAACAAAATAAAATATATGGCTATAAATATAAATAACCACAGTCAAATAATAAATAATAAATAATTT
This sequence comes from Panthera pardus, assembly GCF_024362965.1. Classification (NCBI taxonomy): domain Eukaryota; kingdom Metazoa; phylum Chordata; class Mammalia; order Carnivora; family Felidae; genus Panthera; species Panthera pardus. The sequence continues at coordinate 87,961,418 of NW_026526843.1, forward strand.
ATGCTATTTACTTAAATTTTATAGTATTATTAAAAAGTCCTTTATTGAACACCTGCTATGTTCCTGGGATTTAATGAGATGGGTCACAAGTCACCTGGTCTATGGAGCAAAAAAATCAGACAGGAGAGAGAATTATTAAATTGAGTCAGAGAGTATGAGGGCAGGGGAGAGTTTGGTGTTAATCTTGTGAGTCACATTCCTAAACTTTCAACTTCTAATCTTTTTATTCTTTTCACACCCAGCAGTGCCAGATTAAAACAGATAATTATAATTAGATTCTACTATCATTCTAATGACTCCTCCATCTGCTTTGCCAACTTAATTTTCTCTGGCCTTGAAATGAAGCTTTTAACAGGGACATGGGAAGAAGGAGCAAATTTGTGGAAAGAAACTATTCTATTTAAAATATATTGAGTTTGAGGTAAGCATCGAGGGAAAATCGGGTGAAGGTCAAGTGAAATGGGAACACAGATGTAGCAATCAATCAATATTAGACGAACGGTCATGATGCCAGTAAGAAAGGCAGAGTGTAAGGACCTCCACAAAGCCAATCCCCCTCCCTCAATAAAAGTAGTGGGATTTCTGGCAAAAATGTCAAGGGGCGCCTGCACGGCTCAGTCGGTTAAGCATCTGACTCTTGATTTCAGATCAGATCATGATCTGCACTGACAGCGTGGAGCTGCTTGGGATTCTCTCTCTCTGCCCCTCCCCTGCTCACACTCGCTCTCTCTCTCTCTCTCTCTCTCAATAAATAAGTAAAATTAAAAAGTCAAAATCAATGTTTTCAGAACTCTGGAAATTAACCAAAGGCTTGCAACTATCTGAAGAACATTTAATTTCACTGTTCACATTCCAGCAGCCACACAATCATAAGGAAAACCAACAGCCTCGCATACACTGGACAGGGTAGATTGTGTTAGGAACCCCTTCAAAACACCATTTTCAGAGAATTGTCATTAGTTGATCTGTCTGGCAGATACATAGAAATCCCCATTCTCAGAGCTTGTCTTTATTTGGCTTGACTCAGACTTCACTAAGTGCAAACAGCCTTTTCCCTGGAGGCCTTTGTGAAAATAATCAGCAGCAATTGTTGAACAATGAGGCTGCCGAGGTAGTGATGACAATTGGAGCAAACAAGAAGCTAGCCAAAAAAACAAAAAAAAGAAAAGTTAGAGAATAAGATGGTCATAGGGAACTTCGAAAAGCTCCAGCACTTTCCCTGAGAATCCATAAGGCCATGCACATGCACGGGGCATATAATCCCAAGGGTGTGCTCATGTCCAGGAAAGATCTGCGAAGGCTACAAACGCTCACCTTTAGCAGGCATTGAAGTTCTGTACAAGCAGAAAGTGAAAGCTGTGATAACATCATAAGACACCTGGCTAAGTGTTGAAGGCACAGCTCAAAACACATACAGAGTTCGTCTGCAAAGACCAGGAGAATTATTGGCTCCAGGCATTTAAGGAAATTTCAGTCTAATCATTAGCTGAATATTAAGCCCACAGAACAGAAACTTCTATGGCCACACATGACAAAGAAGACAGACTTTACAGAATTGGTTTATAAAAAGGACTAAGCAAACAATAACAACTACAACAAGTAGCGACAACAATAACAATCCCTGGGGAGAGGGAAGAATCTGATTTCCAGTTACCACAGTCTATTACTTCCAGTTTTCAACAAATAATTATGTGACGTGAGAAGAAACAAGGAAATATGGTTCATACACGGAAAAGAAACAGTCAATGGAAACTGTCCTTGAGGAAGCTCAGACATTGGACCTACTCCCCTAATTTTCAATCAGCTACATTGAACATATTGAAAGGACCAAAGAAGACCATGAGAAATGAACTAAAGGAAAGTATGGGAATGATGTCCCACCAAAAAGAGAATATTAACGAAGAGATAGAGTTTATTTTAAAAAAAAGAACCAAATAGGGGTGCCTGGGTGGCTCAGCCGGTTAAGCGTCTGATTTTGGCTCAGGTCATGATCTCATGGTCCATGGGTTTGAGCCCTGCGTGGGGCTCTGTGCTGACAGCTCAGAGCCTGGAGCCTGCTTCGGGTTCTGTGTCTCCCTCTCTCTCTGCCCCTCCCATGCTTCTGCTCTGTCTCTCTCTGTCTCTCAAAAATAAAAATAAATGTTTAAAAAAATTTAATAAAAAGAACCAAATAGAAAACTTAGAGTTGAAAAGCACAATACTGAAAATGAAAAATGTCATAGAGGAGCTCAACCTCAGGTCTGAGCTGGTATCAGAGAAAAACAGCACACTTGCATAAAGGCCATTTGAGTTTCTCAAGTCTGAGGAACAGAAAGAAAAATATAATTTAAGAACACTGAACAGGGGCACCTGGGTGGCTCAGTCAGTTGAGTGTCTGACTTCAGCTCATGTCATGATCTCACAGTTTGTGGGTTTGAACCCCACATCGCACTTGGCACTGACCTGCTTCAGACTCTCTGTCTTCCTCTCTCCCTGCCCCTTCCCCTCTTGTTCTCCTTCTCAAAAATAAATAAACATGAAAACAAACAAACAAACAAAAACACTGAACAGAGCCTTAGAGAGGTGTGGGACACCATCATACACATCAACATACAGATACTGGAAGTCTCAAAATAAGAGGAGACAGGAAACAGAATGAAAGACTATTTGAAGAAATGATGGCTGAAAACTTCACGAATTTCATGCAAAAGGTTAAAATACACATCCAACATGCTCAATGAAATCCAAGTAGCATAAATTCAAAGGTATCCACACCTCCACACACCATAAGCAAACTGTCAAAGGTCAAAGGCAAAGAGAGAATCTTGAAAGCAGCAAGAGAAAAGTCAATCATCACACACAAAGAGCCTCAATAAGATTAACAACTGCTTTCTATCATAAAAACAAGGAGGCCTGAAAACAGAGAGAGGACATATTAAGTTGCTGGGCTGGGGGGGAAGATGGGTCAACCCAAAATTCTGTATTTGGCAAAACTATCAGAGAGACAAAGGGTATCAAAATGGAAAAGCTTAAGACTGTGAAGCCAGGGGGCACCTGGGTGGCTCAGTCTGTGAAGCCTCTGACTCTTGACTTCGGCTCAGGTCGTGATCTCATGGTTCGTGGGTTCAAGCCCCGCATCAGGCTCTGTGCTGATGTCTGGGAGATGCTTGGGATTCTGTCTCTCCTTCTCTCTGCCCTCACCTGCTTGTGCTTTCTCTATCTCAAAATAAATAAATAAACTTAAAAAAAAAACTGTGAAGCCAGGCTGTAGAATTATCATGAAAATGGATGGTAAAGTCACCAGGAATAATTACAAAGATGGGGATGGAGAGGGAACGCTGAGCCAGGTGCTGGAAAGACCAAGTAAAGTAAGAAAATATTCCGGAGGTTCAGAGATGCTACGTGCTCTTCCCAAGTTTTCCCTAGAAAGAAATTGACGAGGTAGCTGAACAAGGAAGTCACCTCCTTCCGACTCCAAAGCCCATGTTTTCGTCATTACACAGTGACGTGTACTTAAAGTATGTTAATGTTTTAATTCTGAAGGAGGTTACACAGATTGTTTTTTGTTCCATTTTGAAGGTGCTTTGTGACTAAATAACATAGCTAGGCAGTCAATGAGTGTGATGACGTAGTGTTCTCTTCCTAGGATGAAATTGTACAATGCAGTCACTCTTTACAGATAAATGCAGGAGAATCGCACTAATAAACAAGACTGAAGATTATTTTCCATCTTCTTCGGTTTCTTCTTATGTATAAATGCTTTTTGAGTGTACTTATTTTGTGTGCCAGAAAAAATCGTCAGAGATAATGTAGACATGCAAAGAATTTAGAGGAAACACGAATGGCCAATAAATATAGGAAAAGATGCTCAGTCTGACCAGTAATCATGGAAACATGGATTAAAACGACAATGAGAGAGCATCTTTTACCCACCAGACTAACCATAATTAAAAAGTATAACATTCAATCACCAGTATACAGGAGGAGGATGGGTAAACAGATAATCCTATACTGGGCTTGTGGGAATGTAACCTGGAACACAGCCACTTGGGACACCAGTATGACTGTAAAATGAGAAAGGTGTTAACCCTATAACTCAGCATTTCCCATTCTGGGTACACACCCTACAGAAACATCTGTACATGCACACAGGAGGACACACAAATAGATGTGTATCACACCCTTGTTGGAAGCAGCAAAAAGTTTAGGAATGGCCCAAATGTCAACTAATAAAAAAATGGATGCAATAATTGCATCTTCATGCAATGCATTGCTATCTACATAAAAGAAAGGGACCCCGGTATGTGAATCAATAAGAAGAGGTCTAAAACACTTAATATTAAATTTATTATCTATTTGAGAGACAGAGAGGGAGAGAGCAAGCAGGGGAGAGGGACAGAGGAAAAGAGAGAATCTTAAGCAGGTGCCACATGCAGCACGGAGCCTGATGCAGGGCTCGAGCCCACGACCCTGCTATCATGACGTGAACTGAAATCAAGAGTAGGTTGCTCAACTGACTGAGCCACCCAGGTGCCCCAATATGATATTTATTATATATTTACTATTATGTTTATAATGTTATTATATTTATTAAATATAAATTTAAAAAAACCAGCTGCAGAATGAAATATATAGAATGACTCTTTATATAATGTTTTCAAAATCCCTAGAAATACTACATCTTGTTTCTGGATTTCTATTGATGTATGTTAAGGTACTCAAATGGATGAATATCAACTTATCATAGTGGCTGTCTCTAGGAAATGGAGAAAACAACAGGTTTGGAGATAAGATCAAAGGGGAATTTTACATCTTACTATTTTTTTTTCTAAAAATAAAAGATGCACATAAAACGTGTTTAAAAAATACACACACATACAAAGGCCAGAAAGAAATATAGAAATTATGAACAGTTTTAAAATTGGGGACATGATAATATGGGTGTTTGTTATATATCATTCTTTTGAAAAGTATGAATTTCTTTTTTTTTAATGTTTTCATTTTATTAATTTTTCTTTTTTTTTTTTTTTTTTTTGAGAGAGAGAGAGACAGAGCATGAGAGGGGGAGGGGCAGAGAGAGAGGGAGACACAGAATCCAAAGCAGGCTCCAGGCTGTTAGCACAGAGCCCGACACGGGGCTTGAACCCACAAACCATGAGATCATGACCTGAGCCGAAGTTGGACACTTAACCGACTGAGCCACCCAGGAGCCCCATCAAATACACTCTTAACACAAATTTGAGTCAATTAGTTAGTCCTGCGCCACTCTGGTCAAAGGCAGTCATGTCAGCAAACATATACAGTATATAACCCTGTTGCCCTTGCCTCTCAGAGATGCCCGACTTTCAAACAGCATCGAAAACAACAACAAACCCTTACATTGTTTTTAATCAAAAAGTTTAAAATGATGCCAACAGGATACCAGCTGCATAAACACCAATGTTTGTTTACACCCTCATCTCATTTTCATTGGGGTAGAAAATTGAGAAGGGCTCAAAGCAACTTCGGTCATGGCCTCTGCCTACGGGGGAAAGGCAGAGAGAGAGGGAGACACAGAATCTGAAGCAGGCTCCAGGCTCTGAGCCATCAGCATAGAGCCCGACATGGACCCGTGAGATCATGACCTGAGCTGAAGTCAGACGCTTAACCGACTGAACCACCCAGGTGCCCCAAATGTATGACTTTCTAAAGAAAACTCAAGTCACCTAGCATTATTCTGGAAACATAGTTATTCTATCTGTCTCAAGGGAAGAGAATACTAAGGCTTTGTTAGAAGTGGTCAAGTAGGAAGAATACACACTGAATGTTCATGTTCTGTGGCTGGTTCAGACCTGTCCAGGCTGTTGTGTATACTCTCAAGGTAGCTATGTGTACTTCCTTTTTCTGTGGAAATCCCAAAGGGATCTTTAGAGAGTGATTTCATCACAAACTTAGATATTTTTAAAAGTCACCATTAAGGAGTAGAATATGAAAGAGCTAGCTGCTCCGATAAAGACCACACAAAAGAAATTCTCCCTTGAGAGAAGAAAAGCACAGAGGATAATAGAAAGAATATTTAGGTTACTTCTACTTCGCACAATCCTACTTCCAGCTGGGCAGTTTCTTCTAACACACGCTGTTCTTGTCACCGTTCTTGGAATAACTCTTGGGTCTCAGTCTGACGCTCTGTCTGTGACTATAAACAACTCTTCCTCTATAGTTAGCACAGCCACAGAATAATGACACTGCATTAGAGACATGAATCACAGCATAAATACTTTTTTATTATGATAAAATAAATCACTGGTTGTCTGTTTCTACAGGCATAGGCAGAAAATGCATTGGGTTTTCCATTTTCTTATTATGCACTGGAACTGAGACCATCATTTGTTGAATAATATGCATTTAAAAATGTCTCAGTGCCTGTAATGAAAGAGATAATATGTAATTTTGCAGATCCTTGGGCCAAGCATGGGTGACGCTTTCCTACAGAATAAAAGAAATAGTCTTAACATCTCTAACATGATAGATGAAGAGGTATGGTAGAAGATAGAGAAAGAACAATGGAAGGGAAGGGGGGAAATGAAGCGAAAGTCACCATAGTCTTTGCAAATATATCACCCTATGTTGAAATTAAAGCAGCAAAGGCGGGGGGCATAATCTATAGCATTTCTTTAGTTGGTTGCTGAGTTGGTGGGTTACACAATCCTGCACTCAATAGAAGAGTTTTGTGCCAATCAAGATAAACCAGGGTACACCACAGTAATAAACAACCTTCCAGCCCCAGTAGCCTAAAGGTCGATTTCTCATTTTTGTGACAATTCTAGAAGGATGGCTTGGGGCTATGCTGTTACCATCAGCCTCACTTTGAGTCTCAGGCTGATGGAGCTGCCACTAATGTAGAATATTGCCAGTCACCAGGGCAGAAGGGAAAAAAAGAGCCTCACATGGGTTCCTAAAGCTTCTGCCAAAGGTGATTCACATCATTTCTCCTAGACACTGGTCAAGACAAGCCTGACAGCACAATGGGAAGGTGTTCGGCTCCCATATTCCCAGCCTGCTGTACCATGCTTCGGTGGATTTCATACTTACTAAGAAATCCGGTTTCCAGGGGAGCATCTTCCCATCAGGAGAGACAAAATGTGGGCTTACAATGAGAAGCAATCAAGTGGTTTTGTTAGCGATAATGCCTCTTCTCAGGGCTATGGAAGACTCATAGCTGATTCTATCCATGTATAGGAACAAGGGTATTGTTAGAAAAGGCATCGCTTTGGAAGAAAATACCTGAGAAACTCTGAGGCAGGTGGAAAAAACTAAAAGACTCCATCCATCCAAGACTTAGCCAGAGTCCCCCAAACCTACTCCGCACCCTTCCCACCTCCAAGGGAAATATGTAATTATAGCCTGAAATTCTCTCTTAAAATATGAAGGACCTGAGTTACAGAACTGAAGTAAATAACGTAATTAGGGAACGCAGCACATGAACAAAGGTGAGTCCACACTCTTGGAATTTCAATCCAGCCTGCATTCCCTCACCTATCACTTTCTACCACCTCAGAGGATGTTTGTGTTTAAAGTCATCAACTTCATTCTGTCTTGTTTAGGAAGAGCACGTATATTTCTTCCTTCTGGATGCTTTGACATCTCAGCGCCCACCTCTCCCAACTTGCAGGAGAGGTCCTTCATCAGTTCCTCTTTACCCAAACATCTTCCATCTCTCTTTGTTGGACATTATTTGTCCTTTATTGAACAAACACTCAGATATTGAGAATGAATGGTCCAGATCTGGATCACATGTAAATTGATATGTATATATAGATATATAGATATATAGATATATAGATATAAATTGATATATATATTGATATATATATATCTGCAATTTATCCAGATGTATGTATATATATACATATATACATATATGTATATATATACATACAGATATATATATATATCTCCAGAATCTACTCCCTCTCACCATAACTACCACTACACTGTGATCCAAATTGACACTGTAATAGGCAGAATAATTACCCTCTCTCCAATGATATCCACACCCTAAGCCCTGGAACCTATGAATATGTTATCTTGCATGGCAAAAGGGATTTTACAGATGTGATTAAGAGTGTGAACCTTGAGATGGGGAGATTACTTGGATTGTCTGAGTTGGTTCAATCTAATCACATGCATCTTTCCTAGGTGGGTCAGAGAAAGATGTGACAGTGGAAGAGGAGTTAGAGAGATGGCAGCATGAGAAACATCCAACACGCTGTGGCTGGTTCTGAGATGTAAGGGGCTATGTGAAAAGACTGGAGAGAGGCCTTTACAAGCTGGGATAGCCCTGAACTTACAGTCAGCAAGAAAACAGGGACCTCAATCCTACAACCACAGGAGCTGAATTCCATCAACAACCCAAAATGAGCAGGAAATAAATTCACCCACTAGAACTTCCAGAGAGGAACTGAGCCAGCCAACATCTTGATTTTTGTCCTGTGATACCTGTACCTGACTACTGACCTAGAACCTGTAAGATAATAAATCTGGATAGCTTTAAGACACTAAGTCTGTGATAATTTGTTATAGTAACAAAAAGAAACTAATACAGCCATAATCTCTTGTTTAGATTATTGCAAAAGCCTTTTCAAGTTAACTGATCTATCTGTTTCCATCCTTATCCCCCTGTAGTGTATTCTCAACACAGAGGTCAGAATGGTCTTTTTAAAACATGTCAGACTGGGTGCCTGAGTGGCTCAATCAGTTGAGTGTCCGACTTCGGCTCAGGTAATGATCTCGAGATTCATGAGTTTGAAGCCTCACATCTAACTGTCGGTACGGAGCCTGCTTGGGATTCTCTGTCTCTCTCTCTCTCTCTCCCTCTCTCTCTCTCTCTGCCCCTCTCCCACTTGTGTGTGTGTTTTTTTTTCTCTCTCAAAATAAATACATAAAATTAAAAAAAAAAACATGTAAGACTACATCACCTGTTTGCTTATGTCCCAGTGGTTTTTCAGGTTATTCAGAATAAAAGCCAAAGTCATTACAATGGCCTTTAAGGTCACAGTCTGATCCCTTATTATTACTCTGGCCCATACTCTTACTACTCTTAACCTTGCTTACTCTTTTCCAGTGCTACTGTGTCTCCCTTAATGTTCCCTATGTATACAGACACGCACTGCCATCTAAGACCATCGAGTCTGTCTGCCTGTAATAGTCTTCCCTCAGATATATACTTGGCTCTCACATTCTTTAGGTTTTGCTCAACTGTTACTTTCTCAGTTAGGCTTTCCGTGACTATCTTATTTAAAAGTAAAATACCCTTTCAGTGCTTTCCGATTTTATTTTTTCTCAATAGCACCTGTTGTTTTCATATATATATATATATATATATATATATATACACACACACATAATATACATATATATATATACCCATATATATATTCACATATATATCCTTATATGTGTGTGTGTGTATATATCTATATCTATATCTATATCTATATCTATATCTATCTATATAGATATATATAGATATATTTATATCCCTCTTATTTTACTTATTTTGTTTGTTCCTGTCTTTCTGTACTAGAATTTGAGCTCCATAAATGAAGGCATATTTGACTGTTTTTGTTTACTGATGTATCCTCATACCTGAAATAAGGTATGGCATCTAGCAGGCACTCAATAAATATTTGTTGAGGAAATGAATTTATAGATAAGTGAATAAAGGAGTTAATGGAGTTAACTAGGAGCCTCTGGATGGATCAGAGTGATCAGAATTTGGAGGCAAAAGGCTTGTGGACCCTGACAACTCATTCCCAGGGACGTCCACAGTCTGCTCATATTCATGGTTATACACACACTTTGCAGATTCTTTCTTAGTTATTTCCAATATTTGCATATCTATATCCAGGTGGCCAGAGAGTTTCTGATGAGTGATTTCTAAACCCCATTTGTTTTAAGCAACGTCTGTTATCATCCAGATTTTTTGATAAAGGGGAAAATCAGATCATGGCCATGTAAGATCAGTGTAAGGTACAGTGGTTAAGAATATAGTCATATGAGAGTTTGAATCCTGTTTCTGCCACTTATTAGTCATAAGACCTTAGGCAAGCTATTTAGTCACTTAGTTAACCCCCATTTCTTCGTATGTACTGTGTGATTAATCATACCGACTCACAGGGTTGTTGAGGGACTCCATCAGCTAACACATTTAGAGCATCTAGAGAAGTTCCCAGCACACAGTAAGTTATTCAGTACCTGATAATTATTGTGGTCAACACAAGGGTGTTTCTCATTCGTGACCACCTCAAGTTCTGCTCTACCTCTGGTGCCAATCATGAGCTCCACCTTTCAGCAGACCTACCATCTGACACAAACATCTGCTTCCTCTTACCGCCATTATGCCCACTCTTCCCCCTGCCCCTAAACTAAAGCTGCAGGCTGTTTCCCTGGGAAGTGCAGCATCAGCCCTAGTCCTGAAACTCCACTGAGTCCCGCAGGAAGCTTGATAAGAGAAGCCCATAGAGGCACCAATGAGAGAATCGGAGGTAGGCTCTTAGGGCCCAAGTTGCATTTTTCTATCTCCTTCTCTTCCCCTTCTTTTATCTTTTCTACTCATTTGTGAAGGAGGCCAGAGGGCTGGGAGACTCCTTCATTATCCAAAGAGAGATCCTTATTAGGGTTATAGGAATGGATCACAGGATAGCGACTATCAGAGAAAAAGACTCTCTCACCAATATCAACCAACAACCCCTTCTTGTCACGGGTGAATCAACTTCACAGACATTTATGGAAGAATCAGGCATCAAATCTAGACCATCACAGTTATCCTGCTGGCAGAGCATAGGAGCATAACAGACAAGAAGAGACCTCACTCGTTTCTACATTTCCCAGAGCTATATGAACTGATCTTACCCTTTACTGGTTTTTTTCTATTACCTTGGAACAGTAAAAAAACAAGAGCCAAGGCATAGAAACGAACGGAAATAACAGATATTTTTCAGAAGGGAACTTTAATAACTCACTTTTCAAGACCCAAACCACTGTGTCATCACCTCTGAATTAAGCCCCAGCTGTTGTGCCAGACAAACTCCAACTTCAAAAATAAGAGGCTTGAGTTTAATCAATGTATTTTGTCTGAGTCAGTAGACAATTTTCCTCCTTATTTAAAGAATCTCTTTGTCATCTACAGGTAAACCAGACTGATGGAGAGGGGAGAAGGTGGAGAATTCAGTACGATGTACCACAACTGCTTAGACCACAGTTCAGACACGTTTCCCTTATTGTTGGAGGCAGTGGTTGCATTAGTGGAGTGTGAAGAACAGGATTTACACACACATGCGAGAGCGCACACACACACAGGTGTTTAAACCAGCACAGCAAGTCCTGTATAGTATTTTTGTAGTCGAAAGCTCTACCACTGAGCCCTACCCTGATGAATATATAGGATTTTTGAATGAGCCAATATCTCTAAAGTTTTCAGCAGTTAAAGTTCCAGCAGACCCTGGAGAACCTAAAGGCAAGGTTCAACTGACAGTAGAGTTGACAATAGAATCTAAGAGGCTGATACCTGAGCCTCTGTTGATGCATGAAAATGGTTATAATCTCAATTCTAGTAAAATAACTGTTTCTAAATCACCATCATAGGATGCATAGGGCCTTCCATCAGTTGAAAAAGCTGTTATTTTCATAGCTTCCACTTCTCCAAGAGAGTAATGGTGTGGGGGTTTTTTGTTTGGTTGGTTGGTTGGTTTTTTTGTCTTTTTGTTTTTGTTTTTTGGGTTTTTAAAAATTTATGTTTGTTTGTTTTTGGAGAAAATCTTCTCAGCATCCAGGCAGAGAAGTCTTGTAACTGTTTTGCAACTCTGTATTTGGTGGGGTAAGGAATTCAGATATGCAAGACAGTTTTTATCAACTGACTTCAACTTAGAGAAAGAACTAACTGATCATGGGCTGTGACCGCCCTGGTTACAAACAATACACTGTAATTCATTCCAACCCAATCACTTTTCAGGGCATAAAGGCCTGGAAAACTATGCTAAAAGGGCATTGAATTTATCCCCTTAGCGGTGAAGAGCTATCAAAGTTTTTTGAAAGAGAAAGTCCAGAGATCACGTTGGAAGCTCTGTGGCCATGGGATTAGAATGTTAATGCAAAACTCTAGGCAAAGGAGGATGACTAGGTACTATCAATTTTTAAAAAAAGAGAGAGAGAGAGAAAGGAGAGATTCAGAAGTCAATTTTGTGGTAGAATGGACAGGAATTAGCAACTGATTAAATTGGAGGGCGTTTAATTTATGGTGTTATCAACTGCATTGACAACATGTGAGGCCATTCAATGCAAGAAGCACACAAAAACATTTTTTTTCTATTGAGTAAGAGAAATCCGGACCAAGAGTCAACAGATCATTGGGCTGCAGGAAACCTTGAGAGCTTGCCTCTCACGTAGGGCTACCTTTGGAAAAGGAGAAAATCTGTGGCCCAAAGTTGTAAAAGAAAGGAATGTCACAAGTTTCCTTAAGATATCACTGTTGGGTGCCTGGGTGGCTCAGTCGGTTAAGCGGCCGACTTCAGTTCTGGTCATGATCTCACATCTTCGTGAGTTCAATCCCTGCATTGGGCTCTGTGCTGACAGCTCAGAGTCTGCAGCCTGCTTCAGATTCTGTGTCTCCCCTTCTCTCTGCTCCTCCTTCGCTCATGTTCTGTCTCTCCCTGTCTTTCAAAAATAAATAAACGTTAAAAAAATTTTTAAGATATCACTGTTTGAAAATCTTTCATGGTAAGAAAGATCAGACAAACTAAGAAACTGAAAAGACATTTATCATGTGGCCTGAGAGTCATATTCCAAGGGAGGGGACCAGCATTTCATGAGTGTCCTCAGAATCTCTGATCCTAGCAGTTCAGTGTCGTTAAACACACGAATGCACTGAGCCCCAGTCATATATTAGATGCTGGAGATACAAAAACAAGTGAAAGCAGACCTGACAGTCCAAAAGCATCATGAGAATATGTCTAGGTGGCCTTTGGGGCTATCTTCAGTCAGGACATCTCTCTGACATACTGCAGGGCAAGGTAGATGGTTTTCTCTGTGTTCTCAAAGTCCTACATATTCCTTTCACTTCATTAACCACATTGATTTAGCACTATTTGCTTATGCGTTCATCTCCTCCTAAGGACTGTGAGATTGCAGGGTCCAAGGGCCATGTCTTTCCCACCTTTGCATTCCCAGCACCTTGAACAGTGCCTGGCATATACTGGGAGCTCAGTAAATGAACTGGTCTTGACTTAATCTTTAGATAAATTTATTTCTTCTTATTCTGGAAATTTCTTCTTATTCTGAAAATTAGGATCACCCTTCACAGACTTCCCTTATTGAAGCTCAAAAATACTGGAAGTTTTAGCAATTTATTCTGGCTTATTCTCTCAACAGCTTAAACATATTGATAGCTTTTCTCTTCAGGATGGTATAGAGCAAAAGAGCATGGGACTTGAAATCTGAAGACATGAATGAAATACCAGCTCTATCATTTACTATCTGATAATGATGGGACACCTTCAGCTTTGCCATGTGGGAATAGCAGGAGAGAATAAGAATGCTGTCTTCATAGGATTATTCTGAGGATCGAATTAGGCAATGTATGTTGTAAATTGTCAAGTGATATGGAAATTCTTATTACATAGCATATTGATTACCTGGGATGCCCACAAAGAAAAATACATAGTTCTTTACCTTCACATAAAAAAAATCTTCTTAATTTGATACATATGGAGGGTTGGGGAAACAGTTGGGGCTTTCAACTCTGAAATACAGTAAAATAATATTTAATAATTCCAAACATTTTCAGCAAGAACACATCACCAAATGACAAAATTGTCATAAGTTTTCAGGATTTACTTTAGAGAAACTTTACAAGTTCTTAAATTTGGTTCTCTTCTGGGTAGAGAGAATTTTTATAGCTTAGTTGACAAAGAATGACTTTGAATGGGAATGAGAGCCTTAATCTTATTTTGAAAACATCAATTGTCTAATTATTATGGGCTTTGTATATTCTTTTTCAATAACTGTGGCAAAGAGAATTTCATAGTCAACGCCTTCTGCAAATATGCTTTTGTGGTAGAGAGAACAAGTACATTTTGCAAAGAAAAATAACCAGATTTAGAGAATTAGACTGACTTGTTGACTCACTGGCTGAATTAAATAATTCCCCCCTCAGACACTTGGCAGAGTGCAAAATCAAGCCCTTCGACTTCATGGCTGATTCTGTTTGCTTTTACTCAGTACATTTTCTCTTAGGTCCTGAAATGTGAACTAAAAGTGTTTTGCTATCTGGTGACAGTTATAGATGAGAAAGTTCTTAAGTTTGAACTCCATAAACATAGAAGGAGTCAGGATTCTGTCTGTTTACAGCTTGTATTCTAAATGAATACTTTCATTACTGTCTTCCCGAAGGTGATAAACAACTCAATTACACACACACACACACACACACACACACACACACACACACACACAACACCTTCCATAGCAGATTGCATTCTACAGGAGGAAAGAAGTGATGGCAAAAGTAGGGAACACCATAACTGTGCCTAAACTGTGATTTTATTTGCAATAACATTTAGAAGTTTTATAAAATATCATACATTTAGTTACAATTAATGATGAGTTTCTCAAGAAAGTAATTTGCCTCATTTAGTAAACTTCTATAGTGTTCCAGTTACAGGCCAGGCATGGTGCTAAGTGCTCACGAGCAAAAGAAGGGGTTCCCTGTGCTTGTGGAGGTTCCATTTCTTTTTTTGAAGCTTATTTGTTTATTTAGAGAGAGAGAGAGAGAGAGAGCAGGGGAGGGACAGAGAGAGAGGGAGAGATGGAATCCCATGCAGGCTCCTCACTGTCAGCATGGAGCCTAATGCTAAGCTCAAACCCATGAACTGTGAGATCATGACCTGAGCTGAAACCAAGAGTGGGCGTTCAGCCAAGTGAGTTACCCGGGCGCCCCTGGAACTTACCATTTCAATGAGGAGATAGCATGAATCAATTGATTATGCTGATGAATATATAACTCTAAATAGAGAAAAACGTTGTGAAAGAAAGGAGTTGGGCCTTTTTGGTAAATTAAAAAGAAACCTGTTGCAACCTGGGGGTGCAGAAAGCTGGGGTTTTTTGAGGAGGCAGCATGTGACCCAAGAGCTGAAGGAAGGGTAAGAACTCTTAAGTTAAGGAGGACTACAAATCCATACTGAAGAGACTGTATGTGCCAAGATCCTATGACTGCAGAGAGCAGGGCTTCTTTGAGAAGCTTAAAGCCCTATTTGGTTGAAGCACAGAGTTACTGTGTGTGTTACAAAGAATAAGAAGCCTTGAGGAGGAACACTGATGAGAGATATTTCTGGAGCACTAGACAGGGACAAGTGATGTAGCATCACATAGACCATGTCAAAGGTATTGGTCTTTAACATCTTAAGGGGAAAGGAGATGTTTATTTATGTATTCAGCAAGTATTGAGAGTGCTTACCATTGCCAGATACTCTTCTAGATTTGGAGGATAAAGCAATGAATGAAAAAAATATATGATCACATTTGTGTCCATCTTGGCTCCAGTGGATTGGCTAGCGGTCAGCACTGATGTCTAGAAATTAGTCTGTAAGTTTTTGTAGCAGTTCACATACAACATGGTAGTGGGTTAATTTAGGGTGATGGTGAGGTTGGTGAAATGGAGAGCAGTGGACAGAGCTTTGAGATATTAAGAGGTAAAAATCAGCAGGACTTGGTGGTAGATCCAAAACTGGAGTGAGGAAAGGGAAGTATAATCTCTATCTCTGTGTTTCTTCCTTGAGACCCCGTATTGATAAAGGTAACATTCACTAAGACAGAAAAGTCTGGAAGACAGATAGATACATTTACTTCTCTTGATTGAAAGATCGTGGAGAGTGACCATAAATTCAGGTTCATAAGTTCAGTCTTGGACAAATTGACCTTCAGGTGGTATTCAGGTGGAAATATTGAGTTTCATCAGATTAGGGATGGAACTTGAAATCACCAGACTATAAAC
This sequence comes from Panthera pardus, assembly GCF_024362965.1. Lineage (NCBI taxonomy): Eukaryota > Metazoa > Chordata > Mammalia > Carnivora > Felidae > Panthera > Panthera pardus. The sequence goes on from NW_026526843.1 coordinate 87,977,424, forward strand.
TCCATGACAGAGGACACTACATCTCTTTTTGCTCATAATTGGAATTTTATAACAGTGAATCTGGCACATACTAGGTGGTCAACTAAGTATTTGTTGAGTGATGAATACTCAGCAGATCAACCCAGAATTCTTTGAAATTTTCTAATGTAAGCTTATGAAATTGCTCTCCTTTGGGTTCTTCCAGAAATATTACAGGACATTTTGCCTCTCTGTGCAAAAATGGTGAGCAAAATATCAACATAATTAATTTAGGTTAATACAAAAAATAAACGTGATGGAGCATGAATGTGACTTAACCTTGGCAAAGATGGGTTTCTACTTTGATAGAGTGTATTTCCAATCAAGTATATTTCACTATGTAATAATATTAGACAGTGATTGAAAGACATAGGAAGAAAAACAACAAAATAGGGGAAGAGTAAGGACAGGAGGAGGAAGTGATGGGGTCAGGGAGGAGATAATGAATGATACAAGGGTTGTACAGAACAGACACCTCTGAAAAATAAGCCAAGAAGTTTTGCTTCCACTTGGCTGTCTTTGGCATAAATTCCTTATGCCTGACTCTGAGATCAGATGAACGCACTCAACCGTGTATGCGTGTGTGTGTGTGTGTGTGTGTGTGTGTGTTTGTGTGTTTGTGTGTGTTTTATGTGGTTCCTCTTGTTTGAAGGACTTAAACTAAAAGCTTGCCACCTTCCTTAGTTTTGTCAGCTTAAGCTACTATAACAGTATACCATAGATAGATGGGGTGGCTTATAAACAGCAGACATCTGTTGCTCATAGCTCCGGAGGCTGGAAATCCCAGATCAGAATGTCAGTGCGGTCAGGTTCTGGTGAGAGTCATATTCTGGATCACAGACTGCTGCCTTCTTCTCATATCCTCCCTTAGTGGCAGGGGCAAGGGAGTTCTCAGAAGTCCTAATCCCATCCATGAGGGTTCTGCCCTCATTACTCAGTCACCTCCCAAAGGCCCCACCTCCCAATTCACCACCTTTGGGGGTTCAGATTTCAATATATGAATTTGTTGGGGGGTTGGGGAATAAACATTCAGACCTCTGCAGTCCTCAACTCCAATCGTTCATCACAGCAAATTGCTCCTCAGTGGAAATACAAAGGTGAAAAATCTGGAAGACATCTAGGCACCGGCATTCAGCATTTATTGAGTCCTTTTGTGCATAGAATTGTGTGCTAGGCTACAGAGCCACATGGAAGGAGACACGTGCGGAGCCACGGAAATATTTAAAGTCTAATATTAGCAATAGGCTGCTTAAAAACATTATTGTCATTACTATGCTTTATTGATATTAAGATGCAATGTTTCATATTTTACAATCTCTGAAATTTGGATATAGCCCATAATAAATGGCATCTTACCATTGCTGTCAGGCCGCATTTGCAATGCAGTTGTCATTATCCGTACATGGGAAAACCTGGTTGCTTTCCTAGTGACGTGACTGGACAACTCCAACCTTCTGGCAAGTCAAACAACAGGCTGTTTAAAGACTGTCTGAGTAAGGAATACGAGTCCTGGCTGCTGTCTAAAAATCTTCCATGGACATTGTATGGTCAAATCATCACCTACAGAATGTGTGTAATGCTTTGGAAGAAAATTGTGAAGACAATAGAGCAGTGCACCTGTATAAAACCTTTGCACCATCACTGTGCCAGCTGGCACAGAGGACATTACTATGTGAAGGAAAATTTATAATTTAAATCTACCTAGGCTACATCATCTATTGTGTTGAACCATGTTTTCCAAGCACATAATCTTTCCTCCTGGGCATGGATACTGAAAACAATTTATGGAAAATACTTTCAAGGCTAATTCCTGTGAATCAACACAGTACTTTAGGAGATAGAAATGCAATTTATTTTTTCCGGTCAACAGTAGCCTTAGAGTAACAAGTGTCCTTGGGTGACACTGGGCAAAATTCTCTCCAAGGCTCTATTATGACTGGAAAGGTAAGTGCGGACACCAGTAACTTTGAGCCAAGAAGTGACTCAAAAGACTTTCTCGAAATGTGAAGATGTTTTAGGAATATATTAATCAGTTTATTTCACTCATGTTCCCCCTTTTATGCACGCGCAAGTGTGATATATGATAAAATCTATATTCACATAAGTCTAGAAGACTTCTTTCAGATGGTACCAATAGAAATTCCAGGTGATAAGACAGATTTATGCCCTCACTTAAAATGGCAGCATTTTACCATTACATAAAAGAATGGCATGTCTTACAACCAACGGCATTGTAGATTCAGTGAAATACACTATGATAACCTACACAAAACACCACACCAGTGACCATCATAACAAATAGACATTAGGGCTTTTTACAGTGCAACCAGAAAACCTGAAGATAAGCCCAATTTAACAAAAACAAGATGCAATGCAGAACAGGCATGTTTGCCATTAATCCGAGGTTGATTCTTTTAAAATGAAATAAAACTTTCCAAGAAAATTGGAGTCAATAAGGTTTAGCATGAGTGATATTCATAGAATATTGCATTACTGTTGTTGGTTTTTTTTTCCATTGCTCTTACCTTTCCAGTCACAATAGAGCCTTGGAGAGACTTTTGCTCAGTGTTACCCAAGGACACTTGTTACTCTAAGGCTACTTGTTGAGAAAAAATAAATTGCATTTCCATCTCCTAAAGTACTGTGTTGATTCACAGGAATTAGCCTTGAAAGTATTTTCCATAAATTGTTTTCAGTATCTATGCCCAGGAGGGAAGATTTTATGCTTGGAGAACATGGTTCAACACAATAGGTGATGCAGCCTAGGTAAATTTAAATTATAAATTATAATATGCTCCTTTTATAGCAGAACTGGGCAAAGATAACATTCCTGGTATACACTATTTACTTCTTTTCTATGTTGGATATTCTACATGTTAACCAAGATCACTGAGACCAGAAGGAGGATATTAAGAGCTGACATTTTTGAGCAATTATATTGCCAGTCAGTAGGCTAAGAGCTTTTCACATATTGCCTCCCTTAAACATCATGGCTTCTTTAGGAAATACATGATTATACTTGTTTTGGTTGAGGAAACTAAGTCTTTTGGAGGTGAATTTTCATAAGTTCTCTTTGCGGGTAAAAGGCAGAGCTGGACTTCTTCTCCAAAACAAGTTCAACTCCCGGTCTTCGGACCTTAGCCACTAGGCAGTACTGCACCTCGTTCTAGAGCCTAGTGTCTAGCTTCTTGGTGAATAGCTCTCACTGAATTTTTATTTTTAAAGTTACGCTCTCAACTTTTAGCATGGGTGACTATAAAAAATATCTAACCTTTTGACTGTTGCTTCTGCACAAGCTGCTTATCAGTTAATACCCCTACACAATGTCTCCTGTGGGGAACTCCTCCCCTGCCCCACCTCCAGACTGGCACCAGAAAAAAAAGGAACCATTCCCTTCAAAGAATTTTAAAGATTATTATCTCAACATATAAATTAATCCATTTCCCTGTTCAGCAGATTATTCCTATTATTGCTTACATTTTTCCTTAAGTACCCCCTTTCGCGTACGTTGGAATAAGGCAAGGAGTAAACAAATCCTAAGTGTAAGAGCTTTCTTCCTACCAGATATTGACAAGCCTGGTCAATATCCTAAGGAGTCCACAGTAAATCTGAAGCCAACAAATTTGCAAAACATTACTTAGAATTAAAGTGGGGAAATCACATTTATCCTAGCTAGAATTCTTCCACTTCAGAAACTTTTCCCAGCTCCCCAAAAGTTCAAGGGTCATAAGAACAAGTATTTAACCCAGTTGTTCAATCTACCATCAGGTAGATCTCAGGGATTTCTTGATAGTTCCTGACAGCCCAAAACATTTGCAAGGTCTCTGCATATTTTCTTCCCAATATTCTTTACTTCATTTATTTATATACTTGTTTAATTGATACAAATGTTCTTATTGAGCATCTTTTATGTGGCAGACTCTGGGCTATTGCCTGGCATTATAGAGGTGAATGAAACACACCCCTACCCAGAGAAGTTCACAGTCTGATTGAACAGGTAGACACATAAAAATCAAGTTACCTTTAGAGGGGTCTATACTTCATATCTGACTGCTTATCCTTCCATTTAAAATTATTGATTCCTTGGGGCATCTGGGTGGCTCCAGCTCTTGATTTCGGCTCAGGTCATGGTCTCACAGTTTCCTGAGTTCGAGCCCCACGTTGGGCTCTGCGCTGACCCTGCAGAGCCTGATTGGGATTCTCTCTCTCTCTCTCTCTCTCTCTCTCCCCTGCTCATGCTTTCTCTGTCTCTCTCAAAATAAATAAACTTAAAAATTATTAAAATTGCTGATTCTTCAAGTTTGAAACTGAATGGAGTCAAAACCTATCATCACAATGAACCCAAAGTAAACTTGACTACAGCCTGGGTTTGTTTCATTTGTCAGGGCACTTGGATCCTCATCCACTGATTGTGAGCACAGTTGGGGCAAATGGGATCTATCCTTTACAAATCACAACTTTTGTGCAAGGATTAATGGCCTTGGGAACTGGCTCCGAATATATGACATCATGAGTCCTCTTAAACCTAAACTGACTTTGACTCCTTATCTCCTTTGGCAACCATGACTCTGATTGCCCGATGTGCTGATGCTTCCCCACATGTATCTGAGGTTCCCTCTCTAGCAGCTTCTTTTTCCTTGCAAAAAGTGGTTGCAATGTTCTTGAAAGGAGCTACATTGGTTGCATTAAAGCTGAGTCATTAGAAACACAAGCCCTGTTGTGACTACTACAGAAAACAGGGCAGTACTGGATGAGCACACAGTGGGTCTTGTTCTGATTCCAGCCCTGGGGATCATATTGGTTCTCTCTGGTTGAGAGTTCTCACGGAAGTCTGAATGTCTGTCACTAGCACATTTCTGCCAGTGGAGCCCCGTCTAACAAGGTGTCATTCCTCAGAGAGCTGCCTGGCAATATCACATAAATGATAGTACCAAGGTGATAGCCCTAGAAAAGAAAAGGAGTAAAAAATGCAGCACTTAAAATATTTGCAGGGGCGCCTGGGTGGCTCAGTCGGTTAAGTGTCCAACTTCGGCTCTCAGGTCATGATCTCATGATTTGTGAGTTTGAATCCCACATCTCACGATTTGTGAGTTTGAATCCCACATTGGGCTCTGTGCTGACAGCTCAGAGCCTGGAGCCTGCTTCAGATTCTGTGTCTCCCTTCTCTCTGCCCTTCCCCTGATCTCTCTCTCTCTCTCAAAAATAAATAATAAACTTTAAAAAAAATTTTAAACATGTATTTGCAAAGCATCCACCAACACCCAAATGCTCTCACTTGCCTGTTTTGTCTTTCTGCAGCATAATTTATGGGCTCTTCTTAGAAAAGGAAGTGTGCCCACACAATGCAAGCCCGTGAAATAACCCTCACCATCAGTTGCTAGTACTTCTGCCCTCTTGGCATTTCACAGGCCTCGTTGATCTTTTTTTCTTCTTCCCTTTCATAATATCTAATTTACCAATTATGCAGAGCACAACAATGTCCTTGAGAAAGGAAAAACAAACCCAAGAAACCTGCCTTGAAATTGTTTCTTAAAATATTCAGCTCTAATATCTGTTAGCTATTTCCATGAAAAGATAGTTAAAATGAATCCCTTGGGGGTGCTTCTAAATGTTATGTGCATTTATTTTAAAGAGGTACTCAAACTCAAATAAAAATTAAGTGTCACTTGGTGTCACTGTTTGGGTCTATTTTGCATGCACACCTCAGGAAGCCCTGGGGTCTTCAGGCAGGCCCTGGGGCTCCATGAATAGGGGGATGTCTGGGCCCCAAAGGAGGGAATGTGTGTGGAATTTTGGAGCTTATGGTTTACACCCCACCCCAAGCACACACTGATCCTAGGAGAGCCCTAAGCCTGAGTTTTCTTACCTCGTGCAATCTCTGAGGATATGAATAAGCAAACCTCAAAGTGCAACTGTGTGAGAGAAGGAAAAAAACTATTTGGAAGGTACACATCTTACCAGCAGAGATGACCCAAGGGAGAAGCAACTGATTGGCTCAAGTCAGTAGGTGGATGCCTGGTGTCCAACGGGTTTGAGTGCTACAGGAACCAGATTATGGTTGAGCAAATGAAAGTAGCACTAGGAGTGCCCATGACCTCATAGAATGAGATTTAGGAGCCCAATGTTGCTGGTTTCCTTGCTTTGAAAAGTCTAGTTTATCTATCATTCCACAAATGCATATTTTATCTACGTGTGTTCTGGCTAGAATATCCTTCAGCCTGTAATCTAAATCCCACCAGCCTTCTTCAGCCCACCTTTCCCAGATCATTTTCTAGTCCACTGTGATCACTCAATCCTCTGAGAAATTATTTCTTTCTTGGCATGCAGAATGATCATGTTATTAAAACACAGATTGCTAGGCCCCAACCCCAGAAGTTCTGATTGGATAGGCCTGAGTGAGGCCATGAATTTGCATTCTTTCACAAGTTTTCAGGTGATACTGACACTGTTGGTCTGGGGCAGGCACTTTGAGAATCACTTATTAATGAGAGTTAAGGGGTGCCTGGGTGACTCAATCAGTTAAGCGTCAGACTTGATCTCGGCTCAGGTCACGATCTCGCAGTTTTGTGAGATTGAGCCCCACATCGGGCTCCATGCTGATGGTGTGGAGCCTGCTAAGGATTCTCTTTCTCTCCTTGTCTCTCTGTCCCTCCCCCCCTCAAAAAAATAAATAAACTTAAAAAAAATAATAAGACTTAAGAATTTGCCGGGAGTATCTCCAGGTAGTCTGTTTACTTTTTTTATTTTTATGTGTTTTTTTAATGTTTATTTATTTTTGAGAGAGAGAGAGAGAGAGAGACAGAGTGTGAGCGAGAGAGGGGCAGAGGGAGACACAGAATCCAAAGCAGGCTCCAGGCTCTGAGCTGTCAGTACAGAGCCCGATGCAGGGCTCAAACCCATCAAGTGTGAGATCATGACCTGAACCAAAGTTGGACACTTAACCGACTGAGAGGCCCAGGAGCCCCGGTCTGTTTGATTTAGAGCAAGACAGAAGAAGTTGGATGTATAGGAGGCAAGGCAAAGTCCTTTGGTGAAAAAACATCAGTAGGATCCAGGCAAGATAGGCAGGTCCCAACCAAGCAAACTGGGACCAGGATACAACCACAGACCCAAAGGAACCTGACTGCATCAGAAAACCAAGGCAAGAGGAGCACCTGGGTGGCTCAGTCAGTGAAGCATCTGACTCTTGGTTTTGGCTCAGGTCATGATCTCATGTCTTGTGAGTTTGAGCCCTGCATCGGGCTCTGTGCTGACAGTATGGAGCCTGCTTGGGATTCTCTCTTTCTCCCTTTCTCCCTGCCCCTCCCCAACTCGCTCTCTCTTTCTCTCAAAACTTAATAAATAAACTTAATTTTTTTCAAAAACCAAGGCAAGAGCTCTGGACCTGGCCTTCTGAGGCCAAAGTCATAGAGTGGGGTAGAAAGGGGGCCATACCCGGCAGGGCTGTCAACAAAGGCAGTGGCATCTCCATCTGGCCAAAGGGGCAAGTGATCAGAAGCTCGATAACCAAATGGCAGAAGGAAACAATGACAGCAAGCAACAGTGGTAAACTGGAGCACCCAAACGGTGTGGATGCCAAATGGTAACACTTCAGCAATCAGGAATAATGTGCCACAGAGAAGACGTGAGGCTCAGATTGGAAGGCCAAAGATTCCAGCTACAGTATGGGCCTAAGTCTCCACATACTATGCTTGGGTTTAGGAACTAGCTGATGTAGTAAGGGTCAAAGAGAAAGGAGACGAATCAGTGAGCATATTCTATGCCCCATAGGCTGAAGGAGAATTAAAAATGCAGCCTAGTTGTCCAGGTTTGCCAAGCATTGGGTTGGCAAAGGGCACGACTAAGACTGAACATCAAAGACTCTCAATGCCCACAAAGCAGAGTGGATGCAGGAAGAAAAGGAAGGAAAGGCATTAAGAAGGCGATTCATTTCTGCCTCCCATGGGGTTACAGGTTATGCCTCACCCAAGTTTTTCACTTGCTCTGTCTTATCGCTTTACCTAACGACAGCGGTGATTCATAAATATGTTCTCACACACAACTCAAACAATAAAAATGTATCTCAGAAAAATACTAAAATTTCCTTTTTACCTACTCATCACAATCAGGTATGTGTGTAAATACTTAGACGCACATGTCAGTGCTTAGGGTTTTTTTTCTTTTTTCTTTAGCAAAAAAAAAAAAAATAGGATCATGCTCTATACGTTGATTTGCAACTTGGGTTTTCATTTGTTTGCTGGTTTTGCCTTTTTTTAAAAACATGACTACATCTTGGACATGTTTCCATATCAGCTCATATAGATTCTGTCTTAGTTTTCCTAACAGCTACATAGTATTCCATAATATGAATATGCCTTTTTAACCTTTATCCTCTTAATGGAAAATTAGGTCCTTTCCAGTTTTTTTCATGAAGAAATGCTATGCTGATTTTTTTAAGTTTATTTATTTATTTTGAGACAGAGAGAACAGCAAGAGTGGGGAAGGGGCAGAGAGAGAGGCAGAGAGAGAATCCCAAGCAGTCTCCATGCTGTAAGCACTCAGAGCCTGACATGGAGCTCGATCTCATCAACTGTGAGATCATGACTTGGGCTGAAATCAAGAGTCGGAGGCTTAAATGATTGAGCCACCCAGCCACCCCTATGCTGGTTATTTTTGAAAGCCTGTTGGAATATTTCTTTAGAAAGTATTGTAGGTCTACCTGGGTGGCTCAGTCAGTTAAGCATCCAACTTTGGCTCAGGTCATGATCTCACAGTTCATGAGTTTGAGCCTCAGGTTGGGTTTCGTGCTGTCAGCACAGAGTCTGGAGCCTGCTTTGAGTTCTGGGTCTCCCTCTCTCTCTGCCCCTGCCCTGCTCACGCTCTGTTTCTCTCTCAAAAATGAATAAACGTTAAAAAAAAGAAAGTATTGTAAAAATAAGAGTAAAAAGGTATGTGCATGTGCTAGATCTTTTGTTTGTTCCCAAAGACCCATTCTCCATCCTTCTGCACCCTGTTCTTTGCCCAAGGAGATGAACCCATATGGACTGTAACCATGGCATTCCTTGCCTCTGCCTTCTGGTTGAGTTTTGCTACTGGAAGGTGTTGACGAGACATTGCTAGAAGGGAGGAGAGTGAATTTGACATATTTGTTTGTCTCAGAACTCTCCCTGCCAGCAAAACTATGGAAATATGGCTGCATTCTTCTACTCAAGGCCATAGCTCCTGGAGGCATAACCTTTCATGTGGCTCCAAGTTCTGTCAACCACTCCCTCCTCTTGCCCATCAGTCCTAGGGTGGCAACAGTTTCCTGCTCTGGCCAGCCACAGGGACTGTATCATCCCTTGTCGATTTCCCTAAGCCTGTACTGTGTGCTCTCGACATCCAGATTGGAAGTGCCATTTGTTTCGTGCCAAGACCCTAACTGATGCCATGCATTTTAAGTTCTGATACATATTCCTAAATTGTCTATCAAGAGCCTATAGTCATTTTTCCTCCTACCAACAGTGCGTGAGAGTGCCCAGTTAAGCCAGTCTGTGCAAACTGCTAGAGGGAGTACTGTATAAACAAGAGCTTAACAAGTAGTTTGAAAGTCAATGATGCACACAGTGATGGTCAATTCATCGTGATGGATAAAAGGTCAGAGCTGCTCACGATTTCCCTCTCCCTGTACCATTAAAGAACAATTGTTGAGCTGACCAAGAACCTTCAGGAAAGCTCTCTTATGTGACTTTTGCTCTCAATCGAAGGTTCCTTCTTCAAATTCCAGTGCATCATTTCTATGACTATTGGCAGGCTTTGCCAACATGTGTTAAACAGAGCTATTACTGAGCCAAAAGGAACATCTCTCTTGGCATCAGTTGACAGTTTCATGTGTTGGCTTCATCACAAATTCCACAGGAATCTCAAGAAAGGCTCTGAATAACCAACATAACCAGCAGGGCCTGTTTTAAGGGAGTATTCCTCAGAGAATCCTGGAAATAGAGCAAACTGTTATGGACCCACATACTGTCGAGTCTCAAAACGCTTTGTGGTACTTGGCCTTCTCTCCAACCACGCTTCCTACTTCTACCTCTCATCTTTAAATTCTCCAAGTGCTTTGTCTCACAATAAATAATCAACAAGTCTTCACAGCTGGTAATTACTACATAGACTGCGGAGGTTAAAACAAAATTCAGAAGGAAACGTTCTCTAAAATCTCACTGGGGCTGCTGGAGGTGTTTTTCTCAGCCATGGTAGAAAAATGAATGGAACTGGGAGCTCTCTTGGAGGCCCTGTGTGTGCAGCCAGTTCATCTGGCTCTTCCCTTAGACCCCTCATTAATGCAGAATTCTTTCTCATTCGTTACTTAACTGGAGTCTGAAGTCCAGAATCTCTTCATCTCACACTCCTTGTCTGCTCACAGAATTCTGATTTCTCTTCATTATATCTTCTCTGTCGGAACATGATAATCTTTTTCTCCAGTCTATTACAATTGCCTACTATCTATTCATATGTATGTGTTAATATTACATGGAGAATTTTTTGAATCAGGCATACTGGAAGAAAAGAATCTCCTTTTATAAAGATTCTTAATTGGAATATTGCTTTCTACACTTTTTCCTGTATTTAAAAAGCTATGGGAGGAGGGGCAGTGTCTAGTCTTCAGTTTCCAACAGAAAAACAGTGTCACTTAGCTGTTGAAACAGCTGCTTCAGTTCTATGCCTTCTTTGTGGCAGGAACAGTGACGGATCAGGCAGCACACACGGTTTGTTTACCTAAGGTAAAATGGCAGATCTTATCACAATAATGCAATGGTCTGAATTTCATTTATAAAGATGACACTATTGACCTACCACTATTGACCTGCTGCCATGAATTGTTTTTTCTCAAATTGGGCTGAAGCATCCACGGTCTCCTCTTCATAGTTCCTTGTGGTCACAAACCAGCAAGATGGATGACTGGGGTCACAGAGGCCATGAGAAAAAAATTCCATTTGGTCAGACCTCGTGGCTGACGAGTGCCACCCCATACTACTGTCATAATAAGGATGAACACTAATGAGCTTTAACAATGTGTCAGGCATTCTGCTATGGACTTTACAAACCCTGAGCCCTTCAATCTTCATGCAACTCTAAGAGGTCAGCGCTCATGTTATCCAAGGCACAAAATTTTACCGAGGCACAAAAGAGATTTGTGACTTGCCCAAGGTCATACAGTTAATAGATGGCAGAGTTGGTTGAATCCAAATGTCTTAGATAAGGTTCACCAGAAGCAGTTGCTGAGATGAGATTTATTTATTAAGCAAATAGTACCCAGAGAAATTACTAAGAGAGTGGGGGGGGGGGGGGGAAGCAGGATGTATCAGTTTTCTATTGCCACATTTAAAAAGTACCTCAAAATATAGTGGCTTAAAATAACAACTAACATTTATTGTCTCACACGTTTTTCCGAGGGGCAGGAATTTAGGAGCAGCTTTTCTGGGTGGTTCTGGCTCAGGATCTTTCATAAAATGCAGTCAAGATGTCATCTGGGGCTGTAGTCATATGAAGCCTTGACTAGGGCTGGATGATCCACTTCCAAAATGACTCACCCACATGAATGGCAAGTTTGTGCTGGCTGCTGATGAGAGGGCTCAGCTCCTTGTCACATGGACTTCTTTATAGAGTTATCTGACTGTCTGCCTCGAACGAAAAATGACTTCCCTTAAAAAGGACAACCCAAGAGAGAGCAAGGTAGAAGACACGATAACTTTTATGGTCTAGCCTTGGAAGTCACACACCTTCATTTTCACAATATCCTAATGGTTACACAGGGTGGCCTTATTCAGTGTGGGACAGGACTACACAAAGGCATGAATATCAGGAGATGAGGGTTGTTGGGCACCATTTTGGAGGCTGACTACAACACAGGGCAAGAAGAGGTAAAAGCCAAGCAAAGATAAGACTTCAGCCAAAGTCCCAGCCTCAGCCTGATTCTGCAGTGAACTCTGGATTGTTAATTACACCCCAAAGTCCGTCTCACCCCAAGAAAAGGGATCTAGGCTTTCATAGTCCCACAATGGGAAGGTACTGGCATGGTATGTAAACTCGTAGGCATTTCTGGCTCCCTATGTAAAGGAAACAGCTCCATTAACCCAAAACACAGTAATGGGAAGAGGGTCTCTAAGGTTAGCTGTTTAAAGCACTCAGAAGCTAGAGAACAGGCTCAGAGAATCGGTACATGGAACAGAGGGGATCTAGGTGTGGTCCTAACAATGTTCTTCTATTTTCGGTATGCCTACTCTAGAATTCTCACTCCTGAATGTTTCCCATCTTGCAATCTTTGGCTTTTGGCTTGGTCAAGATCCTCTGTTTCGCAACTGTGACCAAAAAATGCACACCTTTCACATACCTCTCTAGAGAGAAATCTGACTTTTAAAAAGTCCCAGTTGATAGAATTCTGCTAGCCAACATTGTCTCTGTCTTGGCTTTTTAGTTTTAAAAATATATATGCATTCTTTTATAGTCTGAGTTGAGCTTCAGTTAAATAGTTTAATGGTCTCAACCTGCTTTTGGCACACTCTGCTCTTCCTTTTTTCTCTTCTTTGGGCCCCTCATCCTGACCTCTCACCAATTATTTATTCTGTACCCACTTCTAGCTCTGAGCCAACTTACAACTAAGCCCAACCTATCACTTCCCTGGCCAAGCCGGATGATGTCATAACACATAAACCCTTTCCAAGGACATTTACTTTCAAAGTAAGAACTCTTGAATATATATAGGTAGATGCCACAATTACTCTAGAAGCTAGAATCTCACATCTGTTGGTATTAGAGAAATTCGGTGCCAGCAAGTCCCAGCCTGAGTGCACCAAAACTGATAAGCGATCTCTGACGTTTCGGTGCACACACACACACACACACACACACACACACACGCTGAGGAAGCCAAGGAGTGCAATAAAGTGATGCTGAAGGTAGGCGATATAATTTAAGGAACCTCAATGCTGTCAGCCTCAAACTCCATAGAGCCAAACGTAGAGCTCTCCAAAATCAGGCTTCTGTTTCCTTTGTCTCTTTTTGTATTTTCTTCCTTAGTGCTTGTGGGAGGGACATTAAGATTGATTCCATAATGATTTTGCTTTGTCCAGGGCAATTTAGATTCATTAAAAGCAAGTCACTTATTCATCTATACAGTTTGAAAATTGACTTTTAAGACTTCAGTCTATGCTTTTCTTATGCTTACTTCATGGCTGAGTTCTGGTTCTCTTTTATAACCCACAGCACCTTGTTATATTTGTTAAGCTGTTTTATATGGTGTGGGGCATGTCTACACCACTCACAATAATACTGCCAAGTTGTCTCCAGATTTATTCTGAAATCAATTGAATTCAAATTGAAATAGTAATTAATGCTAAAGTTCTTACCTCTGTTTTCAGCAAGCTGGCGTCTGTTTCCACGGAAACAGGCTGTTGCTGCACCCCGCAATAAAAACATCAGCGATGGCTTATCAATTTTGGTGAGACTTGCTAGGACTGAATTTCTCTCACACCAACAGATAAGAGATCCCAGCTAATTTCTGGAATTAAGGATTTTTTTCTCACAACAAAGAAAAAAATGAAAAACCAAGGACTCTGACCTCCCGAGTATTAACTAATGACTGATGATCCAAACATTTAGCGGTAGCATCTATCTATAGGTGATTTCCCAGTGCCTCCTTCCATAATTTTAAGTTGATTTGTGTTATAGAAGTTAACTATTTGAATTTCCACCAGGCAGGGAGATAGGATGTTGCCAGGATTCTTTAACCATTTTAAAAGTCTTAGCAAATGTGCAGGAATCTAACATTTCCAACAGGCTTCATTTCCCGCATTTGTCATTTAGGTAAGCAGATTTAATTCACCAAATCATTATTGAGTGATCTAAATTATAGGCCAGGAATTTTGCAAATTGTATAGGAATTCCCTGGTGGGGCGCCTGAGTGGCTCAGTCAGTTAAGCACCAGACTCTTGATTTTGGTTCAGATCGTGATCTCATGGTCGGTGGGATTGAACCCCACATCGGGCTCTGCGCTGATGGTGTGGAGCCTGCTTGAGATTCTCTCTCTCCCTCTCACTCTCTGCACCTCTCTCAAGGGCACACTCGTACTCTCTCTCTCAAAATAAATAAATAAACATTTAATAAAGAGAGAATTCCCTGGTTATTTATTTCAAATGCAGAATTCCAGGCCTTACCCTCTAGAGAGTCTAATTCAGTGTATCTGGTATGGGGCCCAGCACTCCGAATTTGAACAGCCTCTCTTCTCCTCTCTGTAGGTGATTCTGATTTCCATGGTCCTCATACCACAATTTGAAAAACACTCCCGAGACATTTTTGCTAGGAGCTGAGATTACAAAAAGAAAGCTAAATAAATAATTATCAATTAATCAATCAGTCAATCAAATCTGTGCCCTCAAAAATATATGAAATATACATTACAATACATATTCCTAAAATGCCTGGTAATCCAGGGATACCGAGCCCCATATTAAAAGGAGACTCCATGGCTCCTTGTATCTCTTTGCTCAAAACTGTATCACAACTTTGTTAGTACATGAGACTTCCATTGACTCTGAACAAGGGGAATAATTGAGACATATGTTCCTGGGAATTAGCGGTCCTCATTCACCTAAGCAAAGTGGGGACAGAAAGGATATCTTAAAGGTAAGAGATGAAAGAACATTTTTACTTTTTTTTTAAGTTTTATTTTATTTATTTTGAGAGTGAGAGAGAGAGAGAGGCAGAGAGAATTCCAAGCAAGCTCTGTGCTGTCAGCACGGAGCCTGATGCAGGATTTGATCTCACAAACCATGAGATCATGACCTTAGCCGAAATCCAGAGTCTGATGCTTAACTGACTGAGCCACCCAGGCACCCCAGAACATTTTTTACTTTTAAGATCTTCTTTTTCTTTCCAATTTGCCTAGGTTGATGATGAGCCTTAATTCCTGGAAACATATGTCTCAACTATTGCCTTTATTTGTATTAATTGGAAGTCTTGCATGCTAAATAGATCCACCATTAAAGGGAGGGACAGAAAAATAAAAATTATGTATTAGAGTCTAGGAGATTCAACTACAACATTAAGAGGAAAACTCATGGCCTTGAATATTTATAGCAGTAAAAAGGAAACAGAAAACAAGTTAATTTAACAATAAATGCAAAAGGAAGGAAAACAGAAATTAGACAATGAATAAGAGAATAAAGCCAAAGAAATCAGAAGGAAGGAAATTATAAATATAAAACCAGATAATTATAAGTTAGGACTGAGAAAATGAACAGCACGAATACACTACAATATAAAATAAAACCACAACTGGTTAAGCTAATCAAGAGAAAAAGGGCTGAAAGTACATCAAATGTGATGACAATAATCATCGAAACCAATGGAATTATAAAATATCTTAAGAGATTACTTTGTATATTTCTATGAAAATTAATACATTTGAAAACCTACATAAAATAGGTGATTTTCTTAAAAAGCATAATTCCTTCAAACTGATGCCAGTAGAGACACAAAGTTTTAAAAGATCAGTTTTCATATAGAGAAAGTTACTACAGAACTTTTCTCTAAAGACCAGCAGACCAAACAGTTTCCACAGGGAATTTCTACAAATCTTCAAAAGTCAGATAATCCCAATGCTACTAAAATAGTTTTAGAACTTAGAAAAGTTCCAGAACTTAGAAAAATGTTTAAGGTCTGATTTTGAGATGAATGTAACATTGACACCTGGTGCTGATACCAATCTCTCTGAGGCAAAAATCCTAGATAGAACATTAGGACATAGGAAACTACGTAATATTAAACATATTTTCATATTATTAACATATTAATTGATTAATATAGCATATTAAATGCATATTACACATATTACATATAATAAATTAAATGTATATATTTTTTGAACAAGTACTTTTTCCAGGAATGCAAGAAAGTTTCAGCATTTAAAAAAAATCCAATGATGTAATGCTCTGTGTTAATATATCTCTATAATTACATTATCTGCTTAGATGTTAACAATATTGACAACAGTCAAAACCCATTCTTATAAAAACATTTAATACACTAGGAACTGCCCCTCCCTTATGATAAAATAAAATTAAATAAAGCCAGCATCTTACTTAATAGGGAATCATTGAAGGCCTTCCCACTAAGCTTAGTAACAGTACAAACATTCCTCTATTTCCACTACTCTTTTTTTAAAAGTTTATTTACTTATTTTGACAGAGAGAGAGAGAGGCAGGGAGAGAATCACAAGCAGGCTCTGCACTGTCAGTGCAGAGCCCAATGTGGGGCTTGAATTTACAAACTGTGAGATGCTGACCTGAGCTGAAATCAACAAGAGTCCGATGCTCAACCAACTAGGCCATCCAGGCACCACTATTTCCACTACTCTTAACATTGCATTGGAAGTATTAGCCAAAGCAATTAGATAAAAGGAAACTTTGGAAGGCAAAAGAATGTTGGCAAGAAAAATGCGACATTACCTCTGTAAACAGTATGAGAGTATAACCGGAATAAACAAGTGGATCCAAAACAACACACTCTACCAGTGAAGCTATGGCCAATAAAGTGGGAGAATAAAATGCACAGCTACTATGAAAAGGAATATGGAACTGTCACCTAAAATTACCAAATTATAGAATTACTTTTTTTACACAATTATTTAAAATTTTTTTAATGTTTATTTTATTTTTTTTTTGAGAGAGAGGGAGAGGTGGGGGGAGGGTCAGAGAGAGAGGGAGACAGAATGGGAAGCAGGCTCCAGGCTCTGAGCTGTTATGACAGCACAGAGCCTGCCATGGGGCTGGAAGTCACAGATCATGACCTGAGCCGAAGTCAGACGCTTAATGGACTGAGCCACCCAGGTGCCCCACAGAATTACTTTTTGAACAAGCGATCCCACATCAGAGAATCTACTCTGAAGTCATACCTTCCACCTCCATAAACACACATGTACACGCTTACGTGCACGAGCGTGCACATGCATGCGTGCACACATACTCATGCATACAGGTTGGAATCAACCCAAATGTTCTTCAGTAGTGGCTGTATAATAAAACCATGCTGCAGCCACAAAATGGAGTGTGCTACAATTTGGAGGATAATGAGGAAGTTCTCCGAGTCGAAGTAGAATAACCTCCAGGATAGAGTGTTAAGAGAAAAATGCAAGGTATGTGACACTATATATAGTAGGCTGTCATATGGATATGAAAGAAGGGGAAATGAAAATACATATGCAAAAATGACTGCTGGAAAAGTGAACCAGGAAACTAAAAAAGGCAGATTTCTCTGAGTACTTCTTTGTGTGTATTTTGATGCATGAATTGTGTAAATGTCCTGCTGTATTCAAAAACAGAATTCAGGAAAACCCTAAAATGAAAACCAAGTAGAAGAAAATGATCCAAAACGTATGTCAAAATGGTTAAACAAGAAAAAAGAAAGAGAGAGAAAATTATTGCAAGTGGTTGTAGAACGTGGTGCTCTGCGTGTATGCCCTTATTGGGATATATAGTAAGAGCGAAGAGAAATGCAAAGAAATGATGAAAATCTTTCTTCAGTGAGCAGTAATATTGGTATAGTACTTTTGACATCTTAAGTTAATGTTATTAGAAACCATATTTTCCAAAGCAAAGGTCAGTTCAAAGATACTAAATAAAAAAATCTGTATTGTTAAATCTGAATTGAAAGTTTCAATGTGGCAGTGCCTGGCTGGCTCAGTGGGTGGAGCATGTGACTCTTGGTCTCGGGGTGGTGAATCAAGCCCCACATTGAGTGTAGACATTATTTAAAAGTAAAATCTTAAAAGAAAATAAAAAAAGAAAACTGCA
Source organism: Panthera pardus (assembly GCF_024362965.1). Lineage (NCBI taxonomy): Eukaryota > Metazoa > Chordata > Mammalia > Carnivora > Felidae > Panthera > Panthera pardus. The sequence continues at coordinate 87,995,249 of NW_026526843.1, forward strand.
GTGTGAACTTGTGAGGTAGGTCACTAAAAGGGCCAAGAAGCGATCATACATCCAGCAGCAATGGGCATGTTTAGCTCTCAGATCTTGGTTTCCCCCCTAAAACGAATCAGAGCTCCTTGGAGAAATGGTTAATGTCAGGACTGGGCCAGGAAAGTTTTAAGTTTATTTATTTATTTTGAGGGAGAGAAAGAGTGAGTGGGGGCGGGGCAGAGAGAGAGAATCCCAAGCAGGCCCCACGCTGACAGGGGGGCTCGAACCCACGAACTGTGAGATTATGACCTGAGCCGAAGTCAGATGCTTAACCGACTGAGCCACCCAGGTGTCCCTGGGCCAGGGAGATTGTAATGTTAGTCTGATTCATTGTGTGCCAGAAGGGATGTGCTCAAAACTAATGGAAGTGTGCCAGAAGGATACAGGGCAAGCAGGATTCAGAGTTCCCGTTGGTCAATTTTGGGACTTTGAGCCTCAAAACAAATGACTGTAAGTGATGGTGACCTACTCATACATGCCCCCAGTCAGTAAACTTCAGCTGCCAGCACCCATCTGTCTTTGCCTGAGGGCTTCTCTCGAAGCCCTTTGGGCTGATAATGCCAGGGAATCTATGCTCCCGATGAGCAGTCTTTCAAAGAATGACGGACAAAAGTTGTGGATAAATGCCTCTCAAATGAGATGACTCTATGGCATATGGTACTACACTGGTCTCTGGGTTCTGCAGCAGGATCAGACTCCAGCTCATTGCAGGGAGAAGTGGGTAGGCAGCTCTCCCTGAGTATCTTCCCTCTCTTCCTGGTCTCATTTCCCTGCCCCTCCTACCAGTGTTTCTGAAATCACCTCTCAAATAACTACCTGTACTTGCATCCTGTCTCAGGGTCTGCTAATGGGAAAATCCATATTAAGAGAGCCTATAATAATGCTCAAAATAAGAAAAAGGAGAAAAAATTAACTCATTTGCCATCAATGGAGATGATTTACTCTGAAAATTGCTAATTAAAAAGGGAAGAATGAAGTAATCACCCTAGATGAGGAGCTTAAATTCATTCCCCGTTGGTCAGTGAATGTTCTTTTTTGCAGCAGAATGGCGACTAATAAATGTAGAATAATTGGCAGAATTAGAAAATAACCATTCTATAACCACAAATGATATCATTGATTCGGGCATCAGTGTACAACCAAACCATTAGGCAAAAGGGTAATGGGTTAGAAGAACACTTTCAGTTTTCAGGAGACACATGTTATAAAGGTAGATGTTAAATAAAAACATGAGGAAAATGATTCAGAAATCCAGACGGTGAGCTATGTCACCAGTAACTGTCCTGATAACTTTAAAAACCTCAATATCCTAAGAACAAATTATAAGCATGGCTGTTCTAGAATTAAAGAGTTTTAGGAAGCCAAACCAAAATGTAAAGAGTGAAACTTGAGTGGATCCTGTGTAGGAGAAAAAATAGTGATAAAAAGACCTTTTGGGGAAAACTGCCATTTTTGTATGGACAGAATATTACACCGAGGTAAAGGAACTATTTATTTTCTTAGATGCAATAATGATATGAAAGTTATGTAGGAGAACAACTTATTTTTAGGAGAGGTATGTGGGAGTTTTTAGGGGTGAAGTGTCATGAATGATGCCTGCAACTTAATGAAGGTTTAAATGTTTCATGTATGTGTGTGAAGGGAAAGAGGTAGTAATAGAAGAAATGGGGGAGAGAGGGAATAATATGGCAAAATATTAACAATTGTTGGATCTCAGTAACAAATATATGGGTAGTTGAACTAGTGTTTCAACTTCCTGTATGTTTGAAAACGTTCATCTTAAAAATTAAAAAAAATATATACATCTGAGGTAAATATGGCAAGATAGCACTATCTTTAAAACAGATGGTGGGGATATGCTTGTTTATTATGTTACTCTTTATATTTCTCTCTATGGTTGAAATGTTTCATAATATAAGTTAATAAATTCATAACCAAAACAAGACAAAGCACTAAAGAAATGAATCGAAGTTGTATTTCAGGCTGAGGAAACAGAACCTACAAAGGCCTATGGCATATAACAACATGCTATCCTCATTCAATATGACTGCCCTGATTATTGGGGCAGAGTCTGGAGAAATGGACCATGAGGCTAGATTAGCTGGCAGGGGAACCATACAGGGCCTTGAGGACAGGCAAAAGGGCACAGAATTTAAGATGAAGGGAACAAAGCACTGCAAAAAGCCTTTAAGCCAAGAGGAGAAACAAATCAGAGAGGTGTAGACAAGAATGAGAAGTCAGGAATCTGTGGCAACAGTCAAGGTAAGCAGTAACTCAGACCTAATTCCTGCTTGGGCCAATGGGAATGAAGAAGGTTTTATTTTATTTTATTTTATTTATTTTTTAAGTTTATTTATTTTCGAGAGAGAGAGAGAGAAAGAGAGCGAGAGAGCATGCATGCTTGCGCACATGTGCGCATGCGCCTAAGTGGGGGAGGGGCGCAGAGAGAGAGAGAGGGAGATACAGAATCCAAAGCAGGCTTCAGGCTCTGAGCTGTCAGCACCGAGCCAGACGCAGGGCTCAACCCCACCAACTGTGAGATCATGACCCGAGCTGAAGTTGGACGTTTAACCGACTGAGCCACCCAGGCACCCCATAAAGAAGGTTTTGAAGAAGGATAAAGTTATTTTCAAGAATTACCTATCCAACGCAAGATAGCTCATAATACTTGCTAATTAGAGGAATCTAGAGAAACTGGATCAACACTAATGAGTAACCTCATCAGAAAGTGATTGTATTCTTTTTTTTTTTTTTTTTTTTTTTTTTTTAGAAAGTGATTGTATTCTAAATTCACTAAGGTGAATACACAACTTTATAGAATCTGTGTGGGAGATATTTTTTCAGATGAAAACAAGAAAAAAGAATTTGAGCCCAGAGGGGATATTTTCAGTTGTCGTGGTTTAGTTATTGAGATTTCTCTTTTCCAAAAGCAGGCACATTCTAGTAAATGTTATCAAAATGGAAGGAACTCCTGTAAAACTATACCATGATTACATTCTCCCAGATTTTAGTCACTTTTTGTCATCTGATAAAATACACTTCAGTCCCTTGGCTTATTATTTTAACACCACTTTAGCCAGAACAAAAAAGAGGGTTGGGATGGAAAAAAGAAATGCCTCCACTAACCTGTGAGAGACCTTTATGTGGATTAGAAAAAAGGTTCTTCTTCCTCGATAATTTCTTAATAAATGAGTATATTGTAGCAGGCAGACATTAAGGTGGCTCCATGATCCCCAGCCTACTGGAGTTCATACCTTTGTATGGTTCCCTCTTCTTGAGTGTGGGCAGGGCCTGTAACTTGCTTCTAACCAATAAAATATGCCAAAGGTAATGGGGAGTCACTCCTGTAATTGCATTACATTATGTAAGACTCTGTCATGCTAGAAAACTTGCTATCTTTCCCCCTTGTTGGCTTTGGAGAAGTAAGCTGCCATGTGGTGAGAGAGAATTTGGAGAAAGACACACAGCAAGGAACTGTGGGGAGCTTCTAGGAGCTGACAGTGGCCTCTAGTCAATGTCCAGCATGAAGCTAGAGACCTCAGTCTTCGAGCCATTAGGAAATGAATCCTGCCAATGACCACAAGAGCTTGGTAGCAGCTCGATTGCCAGTAGAGCTTCCAGATAAGAACCCAACTCTAGCAAATACCTGGTTTGCAGCCTGGTAGAGGGCCCAGCTAAGCCATGCCCAGACTCCTGACCCACAGGAACTGAGATAATAAATGTGTGTTATTATAAGCCATAAGTTTCTGGTAGTTTGTTATCCAACAATAGAAAACAAACCCATGTATTAATGCACAGTCTCATCAATCATCCACAGCCAGCTGTTGATCCCTCCAGCCACATTAGGTGACCCTAACTGTCTCAAAACTCCCTCTGCTTCTCTTTTATAAGAATACTTGTGATTGCAGGGGGCCTGGGTGGTTCAATCGGTTAAGCATCCTACTCTTGAATTCGGCTCAGGTCATGATCTCATGGTTCCTGGGATAGAGCCCTGCACCGGGCTCTGTGCTGACAGCGTGGAGCCTACTTGGGATTCTCTCTCTCCTCTCTCTCTCTGTCACTTCCCCCAATTTGCGTGCTCTCTCTCTTTCTCAAAATAAATAAACATTAAAAAAGAAGAATACTTGTGCTTGCATTTAAGGCTCACTAGGATAAGCAAAGATAAACTCCACATCTCAAGATTCTTAATCACATCTTTTGCCATATAAGGTAATATTCACAGGTTCTTGAGATTAGGAAGTGTATATACCTTGGGGGATGTCATTGTTCCAGGCTACCTCAGTGACGCTAGAAATGCCTCTGCATAAAGGAGACGGGGGGCCAGGAGAAGGAGACAAGGAAGGAGTGGAACACGATCTCTAGGGCTGAAGCAGTAGCATCCAGTGACGTTATAAGTTAAACCGCTTTGTAAGTCATCAGCTAGACACACGCATCCCACTAAAATTTGAACAAAGCCCGCTCAAATGTGCTCCATTTGTGCTCTTTCCAGAGCCGAGGGAAGCAGTTGCTTGTGCATAGGTACACACCCACCCTGCGTTACTGTGCACTTACACCCTGCCCAGCATATAAGCTGGAAGGGATGCACACATTCCATCCCACAATGAGGTGACTGTGACAAGACCAAGAATAAGGGGGACTGTTTGCTGAGGGAATCCAGACACTCAACGCACAGTCAAGAGAAGGCACAACCATGTGGACACCAGGTGTGTCCAAGTAAACATGAGAGTGGAGGCTTTGTGGGGGTGTGTGGGCACAAGTGGGGGAGTAAAGAATAATGGGATAGAGGGCTCTCTGGCTGTCCCAGGGCTCAGCCAAGAGTCCTGGAATGTCTACACTCATCCGCAGTGCTCTCATACAAGTTAATTCTGTATCAGTCCACAATGTGAATGATGCCCCTTGGTAACCTTGTGTGGTGCACAATTGAACTTCACACAGAGACTGGGGGCAAGGTGTAATGAGGAGTAGTGACCGTTCTGGAATCCTAAAATCATATCGCAAAATCAAATCTCGAGAAGCTTTGGCTTAGTTGCCTGCCCCAAAGGAGACAGACATCTAAAAAGCATTCCATAACTACTACTAATGCTCACCACATGGCCATGCCCACATCTTCTCAGTGGTGTGTGGCTGACACTGTATGTGTTGGCAAAAGTAAGATGAATTAAAAGATCGGCACTTCGGGGCGCCTGGGTGGCTCAGTCGGTTAAGTGTCCGACTTCAGCTCAGGTCACGATCTCACATTCCGTGAGTTCGAGCCCCGCGTCGGGCTCTGGGCTGATGGCTCAGAGCCTGGAGCCTGCTTCCGATTCTGTGTCTCCCTCTCTCTCTGCCCCTCCCCCGTTCATGCTCTGTCTCTCTCTGTCTCAAAAATAAAATAAACGTTAAAAAAAATTAAAAAAAAACAAAAAGATCGACACTTCAGTATGTGGAAGACACTTAGATATCTCTTTCTAACTAGTGGTGTGAGTCAATCACCCACTTTGGCTAAGCTTAAAAAATGCTTTGCTCTTTTGACATTGCATACATACAGCTTGACAACAGCCAAATCAGTGGAAAGAATTGTCATGGTTAGTTGTGACCACTTACGTCAGACTAAACAGGAGACAATGCTAATGCCATCTAGGGAAACATCCTAAATTCACTGAAGGATCTATAAACACATTCCTGAGGATAGTCATGCTGACTTTGACAAATCATAATTCGTTTTATAATTTTCATGTACACACTGGCCACCTCGATGACCCTTTACTGACTATTACCCTCCCAGTAGATATCTAAGAACAGCAGATGAATCTTCCTGTTTTTTGGCAGAGAATATCATTTTAATATAATCAGAGTTGCACTGATGTCTGTGTAGATTATATCTATTGCTTCCTTTGTATCTGCATGGCCTGTCAGTCTAACACGCAAAGACCTTCATTAATTCTAACACTATCGTCCCTGCTACTTTAAGTTGTCTAGTAATCATAAATTTTTTAAGTTTATTTTGAGAAAGAGAGAGAGAGAGCGAGCAGGGGAGGGGCAGAGAGAGAGAGAGAGAGAGGAGAGACTGAGGATCCCAAGCAGGCTCCACGCCGTTAGCGCAGAGCCCAATGTGGGGCTCAAACTCACAAACTGAGAGATCATGACCTGAGCCGAAGCTAAGAGTCAGACGCTTAACCGACTGAGCCACGCAAGCATCTCTAATTGCAACTATTAAATTCTTTTGTCACCATTCCAATTGTTGAAGCTAAGCTTACCAGGCTTAAGCACTTTCCTATGCGTGTACGAGCTGGATGCATGTTATTTTCTTTAAGAGTACGTGAGTCACAATACTCATCAGTCAGTCCTAGGTACCCAAACATATGCTGGTGTCCTGGTGATTTCATCCTAACCAAAAAAATAGCCCCAGAGAAAATGTCTTCTAAAATAGCATTCTCTCAGTACTCCACCTTGTTCTCAACCATAGTGAAAGCAAAAGAAGATGCTTTAGCAACTTTGGCCCAGATAAGGCACAAATAGGGGTTTTCTCTAGGCCTCAGAAAGCCCCGTTAGATTAAAGAGAGGCCCATTCGAAATGTCTCCTCCCCTTAGAAGTCAACTCAAATTGCCATTAACCGTATTTTTAGATATTCCACCAGATACTCTATTCTATTTGCATAGAACTAACTTCAGGAGACACAAAATGTAATAGAAAGATACACCAAAATGAGAACAAGATAGTCCTGGTCATGCCCTTTCCCCCAAAGAGTAGAGCCAAGCACACTTGTAAAGTTTGGTTATTTCTGTTCTCTATGTCAGTTCCAAGTCTTTGATGGAGCATTAAGGTACGATGACCAGTAGAAGTAGTGAGGGCAGGCAATCTTGTCTTGTTCTCATCACAAAGTAAAAGCTTTCAGTAATTTCTGATGAAGTAGAGTTTTGTTGTGTTATTTTTGTTGTAGATAACTTCATCAGTTTAAGAAAGTTTCCTTTTATTACTAGGTCACTCAGTGGAGCTTTTACCTCCACAGATGGATACAAAATGTTATCAAATTTGTTTCAATGTCTACGGAGACAATCATATGATTTTTGTCCTTAATCTTGTTACTGTGGTGAAATGCACTGCTTTGTGTTCTATTTTTAAGTCAACCTTGCCTCTCTAGAATAAACCCAACTTGATTCGGATATATTATATTTGTATATATTGGTAAATTTGAGTGGCTATCAGATTGTTTGGATATGATATTGCATGTATGTTCTCCAATGATATTGACCTGAAGTATTATGTCTTGTCACATCATTGTTAGATTTCAGTATCTGTAGTTCTCCTGCTCTCACAAAACGAGTTAGATAATGTTCCATTTTTTTTTCTATACTTCAAATGAATTTTTGACAGGTTGTCATTCTTTTTCCCTTAATTGAGTAGAATTTACTAATGAAGTCATTTAGGAATTTTCTTTGTATAAAAATTTATAAATTCCATTTCTAAAAATGTTGTATTCATCAGGTTCTCTGTTTATTCTGTGTCAGGCTTATAATGTTGTATCTTTCTATAAATTTTTCCAATTGATCTAAAATTTTGAAATTAATTGGCATAAGGTTGTATATAATGGCTTCTTAAAATATTTTATATCTGTAGGAAGTACAGTGATTTTTATGATTTTGATCAATTTTATTTGATTCAAAGTACCAACTTTTATCCTTGTTGATACTTTCTATTGTATTTTTCCTATTTCATTCATTTCTGCTTTTTATTATTTTCTTTTTCTACTTTCTCTGAGATTAATTTGCCTTTATTTTCCTAATTTCTTGAGATGAATGCTTATCTCATTGATTTTCAGCCTTCCTCTTGATACATGGGTTTAAACCCTCTAGCCTCCAGCTGAAGGCTAGCAAAAAATTGACACCCTCAGTCTTCAAGCCTGAATGAAAATGCATGGCGAGCTTGGAAACAGAGTCTTCCCCAGTAGTGCCTCAAACGAGAACCCAGTTCTGGCCAACACCTGACTGCAGCCTTGCAGAGGACCTTGCTAACCCACGTTCAATCTCCTGACCCAATAAACTATCAGATGATAAATATATGTCATTTTTAAGCTACTAAGTTTGTGGTGCTATGGTTATGCATCAATAGATAGCTAAAACAATGTGTTTGTCACCTTTATCGCTGAAGGAAATGATCACTGAGTACAGAATTCCAAGATGGTGGTGGGTTTCTTTCAACCTTTTAACGATGCCATTCCAGGGCATTTGGGCTTGTCTCTTTATGCATCTGGTTAATTTTTGCTTGCCAGGTTTTGTATTTACAAGCATTTATAGAAAGAATACGAGGCATAGGATAATGTTAGCCTTCTCCGGAGTGGGTTTCCATTTGCTTCTGCCAGTGTCTGGGGATGTAGGCAACCCAAGATCCCTTTAATCCACTCCAGGATTGGAGCAAGTTGAGCAGCAGTATCTGAGGGTGTACCCTCTCTCCTTGTAGACAGCCCTCCTGTGGTCAGTTCCAAGACCACGGAATCCTGAATGCCAAACCCTGTATCTGTATCCTTGTAAGGCTCTCAAAAGCATCATTTAAGGCTGCTAAAATGCAAGCATTTTAGGTTCTCAGTCACCTGGTAAGGAATTGGCAAATGCCCTAGGAGGAAAATGGCCCCAAACTCTGATTTTCTCCTTGGGTGTCTATCTTCTTTCATTTTGTTCATGGCCCGGTAATTCTGTACCCTGGTTTTAGGTATATGACCTGGTATTTTCTAGAATATATTTTTAATATACTGGGGTGTATGTGTTTTGTAGATAAAGGTATAGATTAGATAGATACATAGACAGATTGATCGATCCTAGCTTCTTCTTTTAGGTGTCTTCAGCAGAAAGGTTGGTCTTAATTAACTGGTCCACCATTACCGGAAGAGGAACTTCTATACCCCGGATCACCCCAATCATGACCTCAATTCTTCCTGACCTCCTTACTCCAGGTTCTCTGCTGTCCCCACTTGCCCTGCATCACTACCCATATGGTGTCCCTTCTATTCCATTCTCATTCTGCCCCCAATCTGCCAGAGCCCGTGTAAGATACAGGAGTGCTGAGAGCCTCATCCACAGCACAGTTCATGCGTTTATTTACACTGAGGACTATCTCAGTTCTAAACTCCAATGAAGAAAACCTTAATTTTCTCTTGACTGACTCCACATACAGATTTTATCAATTATCCAATTTAGCTGGCACTCAGAGACAGAATTTAGGCAGAACTAATCTAAGTTCTATTTTTATTTTTTTTTCCCTGTGAAATGGCAGGCATATATCCAGCTCTCTGACAAGTGAGGAACTGGATGTAAAAATGTCTTTAAAACTGCAATGCTCTAAACAGAAATGAGGTTGTGTGTGTGATTCTAGGCCTTTCACATTGACTGCTTTTTTCCCCCTCCGTTTCTATGCAGACTCAAACAGTAGTGTGCAGCCTCTAGTCTTTCCTTCTCTCCATAGAAAATTCTTTTAAAGGACCTCACCCTAACCAGATAGTTTACAACATTTGTCTCTCTCCTCTTTACCTCCCTAAGTTCTCTTACTCTTTTAACTTTTGAAAAGTGGTACTTCTAATACTCTTTTTGAAAGAGAGAGCACAAGCGGAAGAGGGGCAGAGAGGGAGAGAGGGAGAGAGAATCCTAAGCAGCCTCCGCGTTGTCAAGGTGCAGAGCCGGATTCAGGGCTCAATCTCAGAAACTGTGAGATCATGACTGAGCTGAAACCAAGAGTGAGACAGTTAACCAACTGAGCCACCCAGGCACCCCCATCCTTCTAATATTATAACCCTCATCTTCTCAGGATTATTTTAGTTATGTCAAAGCATAGAAAAGTGAACCAAACTCCAGGTAAGAAATTCATCTCTCTACCAACTAAAGTCAAAGAACTATGATTTAGTAAGTTTGCTATTCATTAGCAATAAGATGGATTCATACATAGTTCGTATCATAAGCAAAGAACTTCTGAAGTCTGTCAAGTATGGTTTTTGGATATTTTTAACAGCAGGCTGTTGTTGTTGTTGTTGTTTCCTTCATGAATATCTTTCCAGGTCAATAGGTATTGATCGAATACATTTTTTAATAGCTGTGTAATCTGGGCATATTTTAATCTATTCAACACTTTCCCCAATGATGTATATTCAGATTGTTTACAGGTTTTTGGTCACTACAAATTCACCTCTGGTGAATTTCAAATACACTTTTTTTTTTAAAGGTTATTTATTTATTTTGAGAGAGAGAGAGAGCACACACGAACAGGGGAGGGGCAGAGAGAGAAGGAGAGAGAGAATCCCAAGCAGACCCTGTGCTGTCATAGCAGAGCCCAATTTGGGGCTTGATATCACAAACCATGAGATCATGTCCTAAGCCAAAATCAAGAGTCAGATGCTTAACCAACTAAGCCACCCAGGCACCCCTCAAATACACTATTTAAAAAAATTTTTTTTCAATGTTTATTTATTTTTGAGAGAGAGAGAGAGAGACAGAGTGAGTGGGGGAGGGGCAGAGAGAGAAGGAGACACAGAATCTGAAGGAGGATCCTGGCTCTGAGCTGTCAGCACAGAGCCCGATGTGGGGGTTGAACTCACGAACCACGAGATGATGACCTGAGCCGAAGTCAGATGCTTAACCGACTGAGCCACCCAGGCGCCCCATCAAATACGCTCTTAACACAAGTTTGAGTCAATTAGTTAGTCCTGCGCCACTCTGGTCAAAGACAAAGTCATGTCGGCAAACTTATACAGTATATAACCCTGTTGCCCTTGCCTCTCAGAGATGCCCGACTTTCAAACAGCATCGAAAACAACAACAAACCCCCACATTGTTTTTAATCAAAAAGTTTAAAATGATGCCAACAGGATACCAGCTGCATAAACACCAATGTTTGTTTACACCCTCATCTCATTTTCATTGGGGTAGAAAATTGAGAAGGGGTCAAAGCAACTTTGGTCATGGCCTCTGCCTACACTGCCAAGATTTAATTTATCCAGGCCCGCTGCTGATTTATTAGCACTGTCGATTCCCTGGGGAGGTGATGCTTCCGCTGGTTTCATATATCTGACACCTGTTGGCTCTTCTTGAGCAGTGAGTGGATTCAGCCACAAACCAGCTCTTGCTTGGCCCTGAGTCTCCAGTCTGGTGTCTTCCATCCTTTTTCTTCCCTTCCCTGCCCTCAATTCCAATGCCTCTCCCTTATCACGATAAAGTTCTAATTGGAAAGGTTGTAATTTTTTTCTCTTTCCAAAGAGCCGGTTCCATGACCTATGCCATCAGTGAATGCCATTTCGTTTGTTTTCCACCACCATTAAATAGTGAAGAAATACTGAGCCACTGAGACAATATGAGCACCATTACCGGCTCTTCCATACCACCTTTGATCTGGGCCCTCAAATTATGTGACACACCTATACTTCAGCATTCACACCACTGAGAGTCCAAAGTGCACCACTGTAGCATAAAAATTATTTTGAGTGGAAGGCATTTGAGTTCCTGAGATTTCTTATCCACCTAAAAGCAGAGCTTCCCAAAAGAACTCAAAAGAATTCAATTGTCGTATATTCCCTCCCTGGGAGCAACTGGGGAAGACTGACTCATCACTGGACATAAGAAGCCTCCACAACACACCTGAACAGACATTGTCAAAACACTATCATATCTCTCTCTCCTGAGGGCTCATTTATCTTTCTAAAAAATAATTCGTTTTCCCATAAGTGTTCATCTTCTCCCCTTCCTCTATTAAGATGACAGGTAAGACTCAATTCTAATAGCCCCTTGACTCACACTTCTTGGTGAACTCCCCTGTGTACGTGATTAAAATCTGCCTTTTCTTGTGTTAATCTGTCTTTTGTCAGCTTAATTCACGACCCCCAAACACTGAACCTAAGAGGATAGAGGAAAATTTTTTTCCTCTCCAATATCACAAATGAAGGGGTAGATAAAGGTGAAAAATGGAAAAAGCAATGGTTTCATAGCAGAGGAAATTAAAGCTTGAAGCAAATTTGCTATATGCCTCCAATCTACTTCTACTATTATCTTCCTGAGGTCCCCCTAAAACAAAAAGTTTAAATAAATCTGAGTCATGCAATGATACAGGAAGAGAAACCAGAATGAATTATTGAAGATTCATGGATAAAAGATGTCACTTAAAAATATACTTTTTTTCCAGCTAAATGCCTGTAAAGGAGACTTATGGCCTACCTTCCTCGAAGGAACCAAGCAGGACAAATTGACACTTGCATTGTCCTGTTCCAAATAGAAACCATTAAGTTGATTTTTCAACAAATCTATTTTTCAGCGAATATCATTATTTGTTGGATGAAATGCCTCAATTATTCTCCAGAACTACTCTTGGCAGTACTTCTTTCCTTAGAAAATTCTATTCCACTCCACATTTTACAGAGGGTCTATTGTGAGGGCTTGACCCAGACCAGGAACTAACTAAGATGAACAAAGATAACTGTGACTGAGATGGAACTGAACATGGCCCTTAGTGGTGGCCATGGAGGTACACCATGGAGGTACACTATTCAGAGGTCCCTCCTCCCCTCAGAGGAGCAGAGATCACTGACAGCCCCCAGCTGCTGCATCTTCCCTTTGGGATCTGCTGCAGCAGTCCTGCTGAGGCCGCACTTTGTCCAGGCTGTTCCCACCCAATGACAGCACGACAGGGGTGGGGAGGGGTGGGGGGGGCACCCAGAGCTGGCCATTCTGCCTGACGCAGGACTCCTCCGATGGGCAGTCTTTGCTCTGGGGCTCCACCTCGGCCTGCCAGAGACTTTTCCAGAACTGCACTATACCTGCGGCCCTTCTCACCCAACCGTCTTCCTTCCCTCTCCCTTCTCAAGGGTCAGACTTGCATTGAGGTCTGAAGTCTCTCCCCTGCTACTCCTGCCCCTCCCCCCTTTATCCTTCATAACTTCTCTCCCAGTTAAGTGTCCTTTGCATCCTCCCATCCTCTAGGATGACCTGAATGGACTCAGCCCATAATTACTGCAAATCCTGAAGTACAGTGGTTCATTCTTGTACAACATCAGGTACAGCATTGGCCAAACGTATCCTTCTAGGGACTATGACAGTTCCGTGAGGTGATAACAGCTATCATTCATTCACCAATTTCCATGTGCCCAACACTGCATTCAATTCTCTTTGAAAGTAATTTTACTTAAACCTCACAGCAACCATAGAATCCAGATTACCCCAATTTTATAATGATATGCCCAAGGACACATTACAAAAGAAAAAACAAAAACAGAAAACAACAACAACAAAAACCCGGGCACCTGGGTGGCTCAATTGGTTAAGCATCCGACTTTGGCTCAGGTCATGATCTCACGGTTCGTGAGTTCGAGCCCCGCATCGGGCTCTGTGCTGACAGCTGAGAACCTGGAGCCTGCTTCGATTCTGTGTCTCCCTCTCTCTCTGCTCCCCCCCCCCAACTCGTGCTCTGTCTCTCTCCCTGTCAACGATAAATAAACATTAAAAAATTAAAAGAAAAAGCCTACCAACAACAATGACAACCTGAGATTAAAATCCAATCCTATCAAATTTCAAAATGCATGTTCTTTCCTCCACTATACTGCCTTGCAGCAGGAATGATAAGAATTACTGTAAATGTTAGCTGGTATTATGTACCAGGCACTAGGCTAAGAACTTGACGTGTCTTCCCCCATGCAATCCTCACAATGGTGTCACAAAGTAAGGATTATTATTATTTCCTGTTGTACGGATCAGAAAGCGGAAGATAACAAATAAATAGCATATCGCAGAGTAGTGTTTCCTGGGACAAATGAAAAGGGTAGTTCCACTATAATAAATGATATGGTAGGTATAGATCGATAGGATTTTACTGAACTGTGATTTGGTTAATGGCAATGTCATTTAGATGCTTTTCCCCCAGATTCTGGCTTCATTACTTATATTTTAAGCATTCCAATGCCCTCTCTTAGCTCTCTTGGGCTTTCTGTGTTGAGCCTTCAACACTGTAGTCAAGAGGACCTCCCATCCATTGCTTTGCTAGTGTAACTTTCTAGCTCCAGGGCATTTCATAAACAATACATAAACTCTGAAAACCATCCCCAGCAAAGGAATCTGATTTCCTAGAGAATACAGCTCCAAGTTTGTTAACACAGGATAGGGTCTACACAGAGTTGATTTTGCTTTTTGCATAGTTTGGAAGCTATTCTATTATGTTCTTGCCTGAGCTGCATATTAACTATAAAGAATGCACCACCATATAACGGTTAATACATATTTTCCCCCCTCAGAAACACGCTTGGATTTCTTTCTCTTCTCTCTGATGTGATCACCACCCACACCCACCCACCAGTAAGATTAAATATTCTTTAACAAGAAAATAATAAAAGCTGAATAAATGCCCTCCAGCATCAAAAATTGCAGCAGAAGCTATAGAGAAAAAAAATTCTCTGAGTTCGGCTTTTGTGATTACGTTTAAGGCGTGGAGTGGGGGCTGCTCTTGTTCCTCTAAGAGGCTTCTGGATGCTTTCTGTAAACCTAGCTCTCTGCCCTGCCCAAAGAGTGGCAGTGGGTGGATAAGTAGCGGAAGGGATGGGAAATAGGAACACAAGTATATTTACAGGCTGAGTGGGGCTGGGGGTCTAGTCAAGGGTTCTTGAGTCTCTGTTCATGCATGAGCTACCATATTCCTGGTAGCTACAGAGCATCTCACTTTTGGCATGGCTCAACACATCTCAAAATTGTCTATACCAGTTTCAGGCTAGAGTTTCAAGACCATCGCACCTGGGTGGCTCAGTCAGTTAAGCATCCCACTCTTGATTTCGGCCCAGGTGATGATCTCATGGTTCATGAGATCGAGCCCTGAGTCAGGCTCTGCGCTGACAGCACAGAGTCTGCTCACAATTCTGTCTCTCCCTCTCTCTCTGCTCCTCTCTCTCTCTCTCTCTCAAAATAAATAAACTTAAAAAAAAATCATAGGAGGTGATCTGATGTAGCCAACCCACAGACTCATGAGCTATATAAATGGGTATTAAGCTTCATGATATTTTATTTTGGGTAAGGAGTGCTTGTTACTTAGCAATAGTTAACTGACAGACAGATGAGATGAGATGGGGGGACAGGGGCAACCTTCCAAGTTGAGAAAAGTTGAAAACTGTAGAATTGCAAAATAGTCCTGTGTCTAATGAGACTGCTAAGAAGTGATATCCCTCATGTCCGCCCACTTCTCAGTGGGTCTTTTTGGCAAATTATATTACATGGGCTCAAACCAATTAACCTGGAGTTGTTCAATTTTTTTTTTTTATTATTCTGTTTAGAAAGATGATACCATTTTAAGGAAGTTTGGTTTGGGCATGATTTCTTTCTTTTATGATGTTTAAATCTCAAAATAATGTGTATCTGAAGACATTCACACATGTCATCTTCAATCTGTATTAATTACGTTTTGTATTTATCATTTTTTAGAGGCTACAGTGCACATGAAGCGAGGGCAGGCACCTAACCAGATGGGTAGGCAATAAAGACAATACATGATTGTTAAAATATGCGTGCCCATGGCTTTTCACCCCCACTCAAAAAAGCACCGCCAATCCCAAAATTACATCAATCCCAAATTCGTCATGCTGCAATTTAATCTGATTTCCTCTTATGCTGTCCTCACTGGAAATCAGAAGGTTTAAGCTCCTTTGCTGTGTGTGTTTTTTTTTTAAAGACATTTTAAAATTTCCCCTTGATCTTTCCTTTGGTTGACGAAAAAGCTCAGACTCCCCAGCATGTTATTGTGTTTTATGTATAACCTTTAAATCACCCTCTGGCTCTCTGTGAACTTTCTCCAAGTTCTTCTTGCTTCTCATTATGGTTGTCTATAGCTATCTAACAAACCACCCCAAACACAATGGCATGAAAACAGCAGCAATCATTTCTTAATATTCCTCGTGGGCCTGGGGGTTGACTGGGCTCAGCTAGCTGGTTTATCCCTTGAGGTTCTCCTATGTGGTTGCAGTCAGACAGTGGCTGGGGCAGGCACGAGTCATCACTAAGGCTTCTTTTCTCACGTGTCTGTGGAGTGATGCCCGCTTTCAGCCAGAACATCTGCATGTGGCCTATCCCTGGGGTCTGGGATGGGTTCTAGGAGTGAGAGTGCCAAGAAAGACAGAGTCAGACCAAGCTGTCTGTATTTTACGGTGGAGCCTTGGTGATCATAAAACAGCACTTTTGGGGCGCCTGGGTGGCTCAGTCGGTTAAGCGTCCGACACTGGCTCAGGTCATGATCTCACGGTTTGTGAGTTTGACCCCCACATCGGGCTCTATGCTGACAACTCGTAGCCTGGAGCCTGCTTCTGATTCTGTCTCTGTTTCTCTCTGCTCCTCCCCTGTGTGCACTCTGTCTCTCTCTGCTTCTCTCAAAAATAAATAATAAACATTAAAACAATTTTAATAAAATCTTTTTTTTTTTTTTTTTTTTTTTTTAGTTTTGGCTCAGGGCGCCTGGGTGGCTCAGTGGGTTAAGCGCCTGACTTCTGCTCAGGTCATGATCTCATGGTTTGTGAGTTTGAGCCCCACATCAGGCTCTGTGCTGACAGTGCAGAGCCAACTTGGGATTCTCTCTGTCTCCCTCTCCTTCTCTGTCTGCCCCTCCCCTGCTCACAGTCTCTCAGTCTCAAAAATAAATAAACATTAAAAACAAGAAAACAGCGCTTTCATTACATTTTGTTTGTTACAAGCAAATCACTCTGGCCAGCCCACGTTCAAGGGGAGGGGAAATTAGACTCCTCCCTTTGAAGGGACGATGAACAAAGCATGTTAAGACCGTGACCCTATCTCTCTAGTTGGGAAATCTCTTGTCCTTTCAGGGTGTAGGAAGCAGGTGGGACCAGACACAAGGGGCTAGAGTCAGAACTCAGGGGGACTGTCAGGGATTTTAGGGTCACTTGTGGCCACGACCAGAGAAAAGATGAAAAGGAGCCGGTAGAAGAGACGGGAAGGTAAGCACAAGTCGCTGCAACAGAACGGTGACCCCCACTAAAGGAAACTCCGACCCGAGGGTAGAGGCTGTTTAATGTGAACAGTGACCCATACATGGCAGGGAGAAGGAGCCCAGAAAGGCAGCAGGGCTTTTCCTGGGAGCAGACCTGTACTGAGTACACAGGAGGCTTCCTGCCACAGTGTCTGCCTCTGATCACGTCTCACTGATGAACACCACTGCCTGAAAGTGCAAAACCACCCAGGAGGAAATAAGGTGGCTCTTAGCAGGGCTGAGTTTCTGAGAAGTCGCCATAGGCAGTGGTGGGGTGACTGAGTACAGCCCCTTCCACAGAACCGATGAGTTCCATGGTGATCTTTCTACTTATTCATCCAAAGAGAAAATGAGGTTGGCAGGAGGTGGAGGCGGTGAGTCCTAACTGAGATGCAAGGAGCCTGACTGGCCCCAAGGGGTGTGTGCAAGAAGAAGGGCAAAGCAGGAGGATTTTATTTTATTTTTTTAAAGTTTATTAATTTTTGAGAGAGAGGAAGAGAGCCATGGGGGGCAGAGAGAGAGGGGGACAGAATCCTAAGCAGGCCTCGCACTATCAGCGCAGAGACCCACAAAGGGCTCGAACTAATGAAACCGTGAGATCATGACCTGAGCTGAAATCAAGAGTCAGACGCTTACCCGACGGAGCCACCGAGGCGACCCAAGCGGGAGGATTTTAAAATATAAGATGCATCCTGCTTTTCTAAACTTCATGCTCGTCCTAATAACAGAAATGACTCTTCACTGTGAATTCCTATTTAGATTATAATCCCATCATGCCCAAACCTACACTCACAACTGCACACATACAACCACCCACAAACACATACACAACTACACACATGCACAAGCACACGCACATACAACCATATACACCACACACACACACACACACATACACACACACACACTTGCTCTGCCAATTCCTTTCCCTTTATCAGCTGCTCCCTCTGTGAAGTCTATGCAGGTCCTGTGTGAATGAGTTGTCACACTGATCGAACATGGGGACTCCATTCCCTTATTGTTCATCCATACTGTGTTTATGAACCACAGGCCAGGCAGGGCACTAGATGCGGCAGAGTTGGCAAAGATGCCTAAGGTAGAGTCCTGTCCCCCAGGAGTGACAACGGAGCAAAGGGCTTGAAAAATCATTCACACCACAACCCGCAAGTGTAGAGGAAATTTAGCTTCTTTGATTGTGTCTATAATCTGACACCCTCCTGTGAGTGAGCAGAAGAGCCCATTCGTTGACGGCGCAGTCTGGTTCCAATGTAACCCTGTTCATCAGTGCTTCCTCTTGCCACCCTCCCCAAGACGGCACAGCAGTGGGGTGCCAGCCGTGGGACACTAGCCAGCAAGGATCTTCTGAGAGTAAAAGGAGGGTGCTGCGATCCCCTTACACTGGAACATCTGGGATAGACTGGGACTGTCTGAGGGCAAACTAGGACAGAAAGTCTTTCTATGCAGCAGGAAACCACACGCAAAAGGGATTTGTTGAATTAGGGGGCTCTTTCCAAAGGTGTTGACAGGGTTAAGAGAAGCCAAGGAAGGATGGAGAAGCATCCAAGGCTCACAGCAGGAGAGTGCTACTGCCCCTAAGTTGAAAAGGGTAAAAAGAGGAAGAGATTGTAGAGCCTAGTGAGACTTGTAGTCAAGGGAGAGGGTTATCCATTGGACCGTTGGCAGGTGATGGCAGTCACTTGTAACCCATTGTGAGATATGGAGGGAGCGGGAGGCAAAGGACCCCTATCTCTCTTTCTACCCACACTCTGGACTCTGGAGAGTGTCTTCCATTGGCAAAAGGCATCCAGAAGTGGGAGGGTAAGGGAGCCCAGTTGACACAATCTATGAAAGTCAGGCTTCTGTTGTGCAGAGCAAGGCAGAAAGGGGTGGAGATGGTTTTTATGTTGGGGCAGGAGGTGGAGAATCGCTAATACATTATGGTCCAATGGGGGAAATGGACAGACGGGTCATCATGATACTTGAAAGGCTTGAGGTCCTCAGGCAAGGTGGCCCCTGCCTTCAAGGCAACAAGGGGAACACCTCAGTTCCCTTTTGGAATGTTCTACCTGCCCCACCTACACCATCCATTGATGGCTGTGGGTGGTATAACCCCAGGCTGCTAACCCCCTCAGCTTATTTGAAGCTCAGTGGTGACTTGCCCTCACCCTCACTAGTTGCTGACTGGCCCCTGGGTTTCTGCCAAGTTTTCCATCTCATCTTCTGGCCCAACTGTCCACCCCAAGACTCAGCTGAAGGATCCCTCATCCTGCCATGCTGGGCCTCCTCACTTATTCTTGGTGTAACGCTAATTTCTCTAAATCACCTCCCTGTCTCCTCACTGGAGCACAGAGAGAAAAGAATCAGGGATTCAGAACTACTGGGTTTTTTTCTTCCATTTCTTTCTTGCTCTTTCTCCTTGCCAGTTTCCTCTGGGAAGGAAAGGGGCTTGGCTGCCTCTTACTTCCCCTGGGACACATTCTGCTTCTAGCACTGAGCTGCAAGACTCATGGCTTTGCTGTGTGGACTCCCTCAATTTCTGTTCTGCTCTGAGTCCTTGAGGCTGGTGATACTACAGTGCAAAAGAGGAACGAGACGGAAGAATCTGTCCTAAAAATTGAGCAAATCCTTCCCGAAGACCATAGCTGAACTTACAAGGCTGTTTGTCCTACTGCACGGTATTTTGGGAACATGATCATGGTTTACGCCTTCTTTAACATTTCTACCACACATAAGCACACACATACACACACAAGCACAAAACCTCAAGAAAAATATCTAGGAAGTTCAGTATCCTGGGTCAACTAGGGTAAGATCACGTGCTCAGGAAGGCAAAATAGAATATTACATCAATATTTTTAAAATATTAATCCCCTTAAAATTTTAATTTCTTGTTCCCAGCTACATTCTGGAAGCCTGAGCTTTAAAGTGAAGGGCATCCATGCCTGGGCTAGGGCAGGAGTACTTGAAGCGGTATGTGAACCTAGATCGGAACACTGTCTCTGCCCCTCATTAGCCATGGAACCTTGAGCAAGCCACTTCACCTGTCTGAGCTTCACTTTCCTCTTGTATGAAATGAGGGTGCTAATGCCTGCCCATCAGTGTCGTGGTGAGGGTTAAATGAATTGGCAGACAGCCTGGCTCATTGCAGGTGTTTACATGACATTCATTTCCTGCCCTCAGAGCCAGCCCTGAGCAAGAGCCAAAGTACAGGCCCCCGGTGTCATTTGAAAAAGTAAGAGCTAGAATTCTGGACCTGCGACTCTTGGACTCGTGGAACTGAGCAAGGTAGGACAAGAACTAGAATTGATCGTTTCCTATGGGACAGATGCAGTGGTAAAGCTCTGTTTGTCCTTACAAACCATCTCATCTCCAATGTATAGGAGAAAATGAGACTCAGAGAGTAATTGGCCTGAGTTGTTTGCTTCTTGTTTGTAGACATTGAAGCACTTTTTGCTAAAAAGATACCATTCTTTTTTTTTTTAATTTTTTTTTTTTGTTAACAGTTATTCCTTTTTGAGAGAGAGACAGAGTGTGAGTGGGATAGGGGCAGAGAGAGAGGGAGACACAGAATCTGAAGCAGACTCCAGGCTCCGAGCGGTCAGCACAGAGCCCAACATGGGGCTCGAACCCATGAGCCATGAGATCATGACCTGAGCTGAAGTCAAACGCTCAACCGACTGAGCCACCCAGGCACCCCAAGATACCATTCTTTCTTTCAAAATTTATTTATTTAAATTCAAGTTAGTTAACATATAGTATAGTATCAGTTTCAGGAGTAGATCCCAGTGATTCATCACTTCCATATAACACCCAGTTCTCATCTCAACAAGTGTTCTCCTTAATGCCCATCACCCATTTAGCCCATCTCCCCCCACCTCCCCTCCAGCAACCCTCAGTTTGTTCTCTGTATATAGGAGTCACTTATGGTTTGTCTCCCTCTCTGTTTTTACCTTATATTTACTTCCTTTCCCCATGTTCATCTGTTTTGTATCTTAAATTCCATATATGAATGAAATTATATAATATTTGTCTTTCTGTGACTGACTTATTTTGCTTAGCATAATACACTCTAGTTGCATCCACATTATTGCAAATGGCAAGATTTCATTCTTTTTGATCACTGAGTAGCATTCCATTGTGTATATATATATATATACACATCACATCTTCTTTATCCATTCATCAGTTGATGGACATTTGGGCTCTTCTCACACTTTGGCTATTGTCTGTAGTGTTGTTATAAACATTTGGGGTGCATTGCCCCTTCGAATCAGCACTCCTGTATCCTTTGGATAAACACCTAGTAGTGCCATTGCTGGGTCGTAAGGTAGTTTTACTTTTAATTTTTTGAGGAACCTCCATACTGTTTTCCAGAGCAGCTGCACCAGTTTGCATTCCCACAAACAGTGCATAAGGGGCTCCTTTCTCCGCATCTTCGCCAACATCTGTTGTTGCTTGAGTTGTTAATTTTAGCCATTCTGACAGGTGTGAGGTGATATCTCATTGTCGTTTTGATTTATATGAAAATGTATCATTCTCTTTTTTTTAAATTTTTTTTAGTGTTTATTTACCTTTAAGAGAGACAGACAGAGACAGAGTGAGAGTGGGGGAGGGGCAGAGAGTGAGGGAGACACAGAATCCCAAGCTGCCAGCACAGAGCCCGACGCGGGGCCCGAACCCACAAACCGTGAGATCATAAGCTGAGCCAAAGTTGGACATTTAACCAACTGAGCCACCCAGGTGCCCAGAAAATGTATCATTCTTGAAATAAGTTGTCTCCACTCAGTGGATGCTGTGGTGCTCCATCCAGATCCTCTTGTCAGAGCTGGTGCTCCCATCCCCAGCTTCTGGGACTCTCAGCTGCAGACACAGCTGTGTACCTTGCTGGGAGGTGCCCTTGGCTACACGAAGCAGCCTTGCCCACGTTCACACCCCTCCAGCGAGTTCAGCCTCAGTGTCTGACTTGGAGATTCAACGGTCCGGCCTCCTCAACCTCTCAATCTGGGACAACTCTGGAGACCCTTACCAGCTCCAGTGTTCCCTGTAGGATCAGCTGAGGCTTATGTCCAGTCCTGCCCCCCTCACTTCCTCAGGGGTGTATCCCCTTGGGGCACTCCCCAATAAACCTTCACATGCAACTCTGTCTCACAATTTCCAGGGAACTCAGTTTGAGGCATGGACTTAAACTTGAGTGTTAGGGAAAACCAACAAATACCCACCAGGCCTCAAAACCCAAGTCTACTGTGTTGATTAAATGGTGGTGTAAAGATTGACTAGAGGAAGGGGGATGGGAGTGGACAGATCCTGGGAAGAGAAATGCTGTGTGTGTGTGTGGCGGGGGGGGGGGGGGGTGTCAAAGCCCCAGGAGTAAGAGAAGAAAAGGGAGGCCCAAACATGCTTGTTTCAGTGGTATGTTCAGGACTTTTAAAATTAATAAATGGCCTCCTGGTTATGGCAGGCTCTGTCTGGTGTCCACATATAAAGGATTTAATTCTAAGTAGGGTTCTTAGCTATAAGGTAATGAGGAAATAAAAGTAGTAGTAACCAAAGGCAATATTAACAGTAACAACAATAGCTAACATTTATATAGTGCTTTCTGTGGTTGCAGGCATTGTTCCAAGTTCTTTATACGCATTAATTCATTTAACCTTAAAAAAAAAATCCTATGAAGTAGTCACGACTATTATCACTTTGATGAGCAAACAGAGGCATAAAAAAGCTTAGTAATTTGTCTAAGGTCATGCAGCTAGTGAGCTGGGCTTTTACCCAGATTATCTGGCTTCATGGTTGTTGCTCATAATCAGTATGTCCCAAGGGAAAAAGGCCATTGCCCTCATTTAGAAGGGGGATCATCCCAAAAGTTAAGTCCTGGTATTTAGTCCAGAAGCCACATTCCCAGGAACCACTGGTAGCCATCAATCCTTATTTCCCAAGCCCATTGACAGTGAACTACTTGGCTACTAAGGAAGAAGAGCCTCTCTTCTTTATAAACCCTGAACTATTTTAGCTAGAGATTTATTTATTTGGGGTGTAAGAATCTTGTTTTACATACAGCATAATGCCATTTTTAAAGAACGGTCAGGGTTCCAAGCCCCAGGTCACTGAGGGGACACAGATGTAAGTGGACACCTCGGTGCCACTGTGGAGAACATCACTTTACACAAAATAAATAAAAAGAAAGTTTTCATTATGGTTTGGGGATTTACCTATAATTGGCAGTCATCTCCAGAAAGTCCTGCAAAGAACTGTCATCGATCATAGAACTAACATTCCAATAGAGAGTGGTTGGCCCATTTGTCACTTACGTCAGTTGATTTAACCAAAGCTTTCTCCATTAACCTCTGCTGAGAAGCACAGAAGGCCCAACATTTGATCACTTGATGGCATATCCCCCTTACTGTTCTTGTTCCTGTTATAAATTTGGAGTGAGCATTGATTGTCAAAGGTCTGGAGCTAATTTAACATGCAGCAGAATATTCTAGTGGATGAAAGGTCTGAGACACTGTGAAGTAACAAAAGTTGTATCAGCCATCTATTGCTGTGTAACAAAGCGCTCCGGAGCCTAGTGGCTCAAAACAACAACAATCATTGGTTTTGCTCGTGAATCTGCAATTTCAGGAGGTCTGGGCAGGGCCAGCTCCTCCTTGCTTTATGCAGCATTGGCTGGGCCAGCTCAAGTGGAGCCCGGAGGATTCACTTTCAAAATGGGTCACTCACATGGCTGGTAACTTAGTGCTGGCAGTCAGCTGAGAGCTTAGCTGGGGCTGGGGACCAGGGAACTCAGTTTATTTCCATGGTGAGCCTCTCCGTGGGATGCTTAGGCCTCCTTATGGAATGGTAGCTGGGTTTCAGGTGTGAACATCCCAAAAGGCAGGAAGTAGAAGCTGTCAATTTCTTAGCCTGGGCCTGGAAACTGGCACAGTATCACTGTTACCATATTTTATTGAATAATCAGTTACAGAGCCCATATTGAAGAGGAGGAGGGAACATAGAGCCCACCACTCCGTCGGAGGAAAGTAAAAAAATGTTTGGGTTATGTTGTAAAATCACCACAGAATGGTAGTCATAGAATGTCTATGACATATTTTATTCCACCTTCTTGTTCTCTTTTTTGACATATGCTGAAAACCCTTCAGAGAGGTGAACTTATTTCCCAAGAGCACACAGCAAGATAGTTACAGAGCCAAACACAGAACACAGGTCTTGATTTTTGGCTTTGTTCATCTCACTGAAAAAAAAGAGAACATTTTACTCAAATTGCTCTGACAAAGAGCAGTCCAGAGAAGTTCTAGAGACAACTCTTTAAAAATTACAGCTAGCTACAAATGGCTAAATCCCTCAAAGGTACACAGACATTCAGCACTATTACAGGGCACTGACATGGTAATATATTGTAACAATATAATCATAGGATGGCCATAAAAATATGATGATACATTAATCAACTTTCATCAGCCATTACAGTGATGCAGGGGATATGGCAATGAGCTAGAAAGAGGCCTTGTCCCCCCAGAGCAAATAGGCCAACAGAAGCTACAGACAATTCAACCAGAGGGTACAACAATGTTTGCGCTGTGATGAGGGAAGTCTATATAGTTATGAAAGCACAGAGAAGGGGAACCTAAAAGTTGGCTTGGAGGCCTAGAAATTCTTCCCAAATGATGGGATGTCTAAACCAAAACAGAAAGGAGAAGTAGTGGTTATTCAGGGCAGAGATTAGAGTATTTCAGGCAGAGAAAACAGCATGTGTAAAGACACATTGAGAATAAGACTTTAGGATTGCTTAAGGGACTGAATAGACTCAAATTGTCACAGGGTCTGGCATATAGTAGATTCTCAATAAAAAGTAGTTGAATTTAGCTGCACCTGGGTGGCTCAGTGGGTTAAGCATCCCACTCTTCATTTCGGCTCAGGTCATGGTCTCATGGTTTCGTGTGTTTGAGCCCCATGTCGGGCTCTGCGCTGACAGTGTGGAGCCTGCTTGGGATTCTTTCTCTCCCTCTGTCTCTCTGCCCCTCCGCTTCCTCCCCTCTCTCTCAAAATTTATTAATGAACTTAAAAAAGATGTAGTCGAATTAAAAAAAAAATACAGGTCATTCCCTGAGTATCTCTAGTCAATAAGGAAGGATTGATCTTCCTTAGCTCTTTCTCAGACCTGACTTAGCACTAAAGACTGTCGGTAAAAAAAGGAACAGGAAGATATGGCTAATGCACCCACATGGCAACCATACTATATCACATGCTGGTGCCCGATGCTCATGGATCAGGGACAGCCGAAGAAAGCCACTTTTCTGGCTGCTTCCACCAGTGCTAAGGCTATTTGTTTCTGTTTGTAAATGCTTAATGCATCCTGGAAAGGGTGTGGACAAACAGTCTTGGTGCAGTTATGTAGCCTTTGTTGTCAGAATGGAACGAATGCATCTCCTTGCTGCAGTAACTGCTAATTGTAAACTAGCTGATACAGTTCTCTGATGGCTTTAATTTTTTCTAACAGCCTTTGTCTTTTCTGAACCCTGCAAGAGTCTTAGCGGACATTCCAGTTCCCTCAGGGGTTTTCTATGATCACCACCAAGGACTTCCAGAAAACATATTTGACTTCAAGAGGAGACATTTTGTGGCACCTGGGTGGTTCAGTCTGTTAAGTGCCTGACTTGATTTCGGCTCAGGTCATCATCTCACAGTTCGTGAGATCAAGCCCCACATCAGGCTCTGTGCTGACAGTATGGAGCCTGCTTGGGATTCTCTCTCTCTCCCTCTCTCTCTCTCTCTCTCTCTCTCTCTCTCTCTCTCTCTCCCTCCCTCCCTCTCTCCCTCTCACAGCTTTCTGTCTCTCCTCTGCTCATGCTCTCTCTCAAAATAAATAAATAAACTTAAAACAAAATAACCATCAACTTATAAAAAAAAAGGGGGAGACATTTCTCTGTTGTGTAGCCCTCACTTCCTCCACCCTGCCCACACATACCAGTTTGCCTCTCATCTCAGCCCTTCATTGAATCTCTACAAATGTTTAAACCAATAGTGTGCAAGACACTGAATGAGGTAACTTGAGAGTCCAAAGGATGAATGAGACACAGGTTGTAGACTCCTTGAAGATACGTACCATTGATTAAGAAAATATGTATGAAATAATACATTATAACATGTGGCAGAGTGTGACGCATGTTCTTGGAAGAGAAAAAAATGGTACACCACAGTGGAAAGAGGTTTTTTTTTCATCAAGAAAAGTCCAGGGAGACTAAGGTGAAAGAATTTTCTGAATTGAAACTTAAAAGATAAGTAAATGGAATTATATAAAAAAGTTTTCAAGTGAATGGATAATCATAGAATTAGATGCTCATTATCTCTCCAAGTTGTTCTGGACAGTTTGGGGAAGTAAGCACTCAGCTAGATCAACCCTGTGATAAATTGCTATTCTTAACCAATATTTGCTGCTTCTCCATATGGCAGGAGTAGACTTCTCTATCCTGTTGAATCCATGTATGGCCAAGTCATTGCATGGGCCAATGAATGAGCAGAATTATCAGTTCTGGGTAGAGACTTTAAAGACCAACAATTTCCTCAGTATATTCTCATTTCCGTCTGTCACAACTACAGGCGATATTCCAGATAGAAGCTGCTTTGCTACCTAATATTTGTCCCATCTAATACTTGTCCCAATCAGCTCAATGCAGAAAAGTAATATGAGGCTCAAAAAGTTGAGGTAGCAAGGTGTTATTTGACTGTTTGCTAATGTTCTAGGCATTGTAAGAGGTGTTTTACATGCGTGATTTCATTTGATTCCGACAACCTCACAATGTATAAATCATCACTTCCTCTATGCAGATGTAGAAACTCAGAGAAGTTAAGAAGCTTGCCCAAGGTCATAACAGGTAAGAATCATTGCTAGGATTCTGATCTCATGTTGTGTAATAGGGAGTTTGCTCCTTTTGTAGTGTTACACTACCTATCAAATCGCAAGGATATCACACTCTTAACTTCCCTAGCAAACCGTGCCCTTATTCTAAACTTGATGATCATGTTACTTAAGCCTGGGCTTTGGAAACAAGTGGGTGAGAACCGTGATACCTGTTTCATTATTTGATATGTGTTGGAAACATGGATCCCTGACCAATAATAAATAATTTCATTTAAATCAAGGAAAAGAGATTAACCTCAGCAATTATTTAAATCCATTGTGCCCTATCAAACCTGAGTACCAGCAGTTACTTATCTTGGATCCTAGGTTTTTGTTTTTGTTTTTTTAATTTGTGATTAAAAAATTATGTGTCTGGGTGGCTCAGTTGGTTAAGTGTCTGACTCTTGATTTCAGCTCAGGTCATGATCTCACTGTTCATGAGTTTGAGCACCACATGGGGCTCTGCACCCATGGTGCAGAGCTTGCTTGGGATTCTCCCTCTCTCTCTGCCTGTCCCCCATTCTCTCTCTCTCTCTTTCTCTCTCTCTCCTCTCTCTCTCAAAATAAATAAATAAACTTTAAAAAGAAATGAATTTGTGATCACTGATGAAGTCACAAGGTTAGATTTCCTTTGGATTCCATAGGACAATGGAAGATTACATATTCAATAGAAACACAGTGTTCCCCGAGACTTGACTTTACCTCTGCAGCCGTTTCAGAAACATGAGGCTGCAATTCTCACAATTACCCAGCTTTTACAGGTTGGAAATTTTGCTATGAAAAGCCAGATATTCACAATCAACAGAACCTAGTGCAGTCAAGATACGTATTAAACGAGTATGCATTGGACCCAGGAGACTTGGTCACCAGGGAAAGAGGTGCCCTGTTGGAGGCTGAGATGGGGGCATAAGGAAAGGACAGGCTTCAACAAAGACTCTATAAATCAACTTGGTTAACTTCTACCTTCTTTGTCTTATTATCCACCCCTTTTTCCCTTTGGTCACCTCCTCCTCTTGACTCTTTCCTGCTATAGATGTGTCTACCTATAGTTAGTGTTCAGTGTTAGAGAAATCTATATTTCTTTTTTCCAAGCATCTAGTACATTTTTGCTGTCGAACTGAATTTTTAAAATTTTACATAATATCATTTCTTAGATCTAGGTATCCCAACCACAATGTTAGAGGTTTTAGCAGATATTCGGATGTATTTATTGATTTTATAGTCCAGTTAGTGGTTTTTATGTTTCTACACATATATATTGGCACCACACAAAAACCTACAGAAACAAAGAGAAGAAAAGAAGACATATGAGAAACAGCGCACAAATTAGACACAGACCATGGAGCCTTGGGCCTGACAGCTGAGTGGCAGATGGAGGGCCAAGCAAAGGGCAAAGGATGGCTGGTGAGATAACGCATCAGCCAAGCTGGACAAGTGATGATGTAGAAATAAGAGGCTAGATGGATCAATGTGCCGGTGAGCATCCTTCATGTTTTACTGAAATTTTTCTTTCAAGAATTTCAATTAAATCACTTCTTAGCATTTTCCAAAATTTGACACTGAGATTCTTTGCCTTGGGCAAGACATTACATAAAGCTGATCAATTAGAGGCCATTTGATCTTTTTATTTTCCTTTGCTAGATTTTTTTAAAAAGTTTATTTTATTTTGAGAGGGGAGGAAGGGCAGAGAGAGGGAGAAAGATAATCCCAAGCAAGCTCTGTGCTGTCAGCATGGAGCCCGATGCTGGGCTCAAACTCACAAACTGTGAGATTATGACTTGAGCCAAAACCAAGAGTTGGACGCTTAACTGACTGAGCCACCCAGATGCTAGATTTTTGCTAGATTTTTTTTGCTAGATTTTTAATTTTGAGCTGCTTCACACACACACACACACACACACACCATGAAAAATACCACACTGGACACCCAGTTACCAGTAGCCTTCCTCATCCAATAGGCTTTTCTGTGACACTTCCCTTGCCTCTTCCAGGAAAACTATGGCAAGACCCATAGCTTTTCTTTTCACTCGCAGATAGATTGAAAAGCCCTCTTCTTTTCCCAAAACAACTTCACTTCAGCAATCCCACTCTGGAATAATATGCAAAACTTAAAACTCATCAAATTCAGAGCTTCTCCCCTCTCCCAGCTGAGACATGATCTGCGTGGAAAACCTGCATTGAGAAAGGCACAAGGTTTGCTTTTTCTCTAGTTTACCACCTCGAACATCTACCCCTCTGCCCCAAGCTTGCTAGCCACAGTTTCTGACCATTATAGAGTCAAATTCTGGGGAATGGCCAGGAGAAATAAGGAAAACCAAAATGCTGCTTCCTGGTAGCAATATGAGCAAGTATTGGCTTCCTCTAGCTGTGGTGAATTTTTACTTTTATGTCTATTGTGGGATTCCCCATGGGTTCTTTGGAGAACTCCTCCACACCCATAACTGAGGATGTTCCACCTGCTGGATCCTGACGTGGGGGATGCATTCTCTGCGTGACCTTTTGTGAAATCTACCATTGATTCACTGTTTCTTGGGATTCTTCCTCGACATACACCTTCTCCCATTACTCCTTTAGATGCCCTCTTGGGCAAAGTCCTTTTAAGTAATTTCAGGCTCACCTACTCACTGACCTATATTTAGTCCATCAGAAACTCAAATCTTTGATCAGTCATCAATAGATATCACTTACTCTCAGTCACAGCCATGGGTTGCTTTAGCCAAGTCCTCGAACTTTCAATTCCTCAAAAATGTAGCAATATACCAATCTATGGTGCCTCCCAAACTTGACAGGACATTTTAGTAGAATCTTGAAGTGGTTTCATAGATAGCCTTCTCAAAAGAGACTTGAGGTGATGGGAAAGGGTCTCTATCCCTTTTCCATGGTGATGAGGCACTCACAGGGCACAAGAACATTCTCTAAATTACAGTCTCTTTATTCTCCAACTCTCTCAGCTTCTTCAAACTTTTTTTTACATGTTTATTTATTTTTGAGAGAGTGCAAACAGGGGAAGGACAGAAAGAGGGGGACAGAGGATCCAAAAGGGGCTCTGCGCTGATATCAGCGAGCCTGATGCGGGGCTTGAACTCACAAACTGCAAGATCACGACCTGAGCCCAAGATGGAAGCTCAACTGACTGATCCACTCAGGCGCCCCAAGAAGAGTCCCATTTTAAAGTAGGACACACTCTCCCACACTTAAACACACATACACGAACACATTCTCACTGAAATATGTGTAGTTTCCTATAATAAATGTGTGTTTCCCTCCCTGCACCAACACTACACTTTCATAATGAATGTAGTCTCGCAATATATGTATCTGGTAGGGCAGGTTCTTCCATTTTGCCTTAATTTTTTTTTCAAAATTGTCTTGATGCTTTTGGCTTCTTATATCCTGTTTAAATTTTTTTAATGCTTGTTTATTTTTAAGGGAGAGAGTGAGAGAGAGAGCGAGCGTGCACATGAGTCGGGGAGGGGCAGAGAGAGAGGGAGCCACAGAATCCAAAGCAGGCTCCAGGCTCCGAGCTGTCATCACAGAGCCCAACGCAGGGCTCGAACCCATGGACTGCAAGATCATGACCTGAGCAGAAGTTGGACGCTTAACCGACTGAGCCACCCAGGAGCCCCGAACTGTTTAAATTTTAAGATCATCTTATCAACAACCACACTCACACACATGTGTGCATGCATGCACGTACAAAATTGTTGGGATTTTTATTGACACAACATCCACACACGTAGTGCTCTCTGCCTGGTTTGCTCCACTCAAGTTGTATATATTTCTGATTAGATTTCCTCGTCAGTAAGATTTGTTGCTCTTATGAACAGGATTCCTAAAATTACATTTTCTAATTGGTGGTTGCTTATGGATTGGGACATTGTTGACTTTTCAAATCTTATTTTTATCCACTCACCTTGTTGAAATTTCTTATTAGTTCTAATAGCTTGTTGAGTCTCTTAGATTTTCAATGGAAGCAATTGGGTTTCTGAAAACAATGACAATTTAACTTCTTCCTCTGGATTCTTAAAGCCATTATTCCTCTTCCTTGTTTGTTGCCTTGCTTACAACCTCTGATGCCATGCTAAATCCAGTGAAAACAGGCCTTCTTATCGTGTTAGTAAATTTTAAAGGAACACAGGCATCACTCTTTAGTGTGGCATTTGCTGTAGATTTTTTAAATCTTCCAGATTAGTCATTGCGAATGGCCTTCGAGATGGATAGTCAGAGGCACTAATCAGCAGTAACACTGCCCCTGGAGCGCTGCTCTGGGAAACAGATAGACAGTTAAGTGATTTCCTTGAGGTGTCCTGGCCAGTCTCTGGCATCGGCAGCGTTGGGCCATTCTTTTAGGGTGCTTGTGTTAATCCCCTATCTCTGAAATGCATCCTTTACTCAGTTGCCTCATTTTTGCATTGTTTCGGGATTTTAACTAAGTGCATTTCCTTTGTCTTTCCAAGTAGACCAAGCAGACCGTAAGATCTTTGAGAATAAGGGCTAAACAGTCCCTTTCTCTTATCTCCCATAAACTCTTTAGAATATAAGTTTTATGAGGGAAGGGGCTTTGCCTATTTTGCTACTGCTGTTTTCCAAGTGCCAAGTACAGTGTCAGGTACTGTAGGCTCTAAATATTTTGGAATGAATGAGGGAGCTCACACTCCTCCAACCCCTCACAACTTCAGCCCATGTCTGGCACGTTGCTGTGGACACTGGGTGCATTCAGAAAATGTTGGTGGAATGAGTGAGCCACTCGAGCCCCTAGTCTTTTATTTTGATTCTACCATTCTTTCACCTGGACATCTCTATTTCAAAATAGCTTAAGTAAAGCTTGATGTTGATATTTTTGTCAATGCCAGGAAAAAAAAAAAGTTTGACAAGTGTGCAATCTAACTTCATGAATTTCACAACAGATGACACCCATTTTGATAAATGCATATGATTCTGCAGCTGATGAAAAAGAAAAATGATCATCATGTTAATGGTCTGTCATGAGACTGTAAAACCACATGAAGATGGGAAACAGGAAAAGTCCTCACACTGGCTTTCCAGGGGAGTCAACATAATTTGGTTAACAAGACACACTTATCTGTGAATGAATTATAGCTAAGTGTGAACCTGGCAGTTCAATTATAAAATATGTCAAAGCTTTCCAGAAGCGATTACCACCATAACATTGAATAAGGTTACCATGGGCAGAACAGACTAATTGGTAGAGTTAGGTCTATTTTTAAATGTCAAACAACATCTTGCTCCTCTTAAAGTGCCGCTCACTGCCCCTAAACTGGGAATACTAACTACCTACTGGTTTCTCATTCCCACCATTATGATCTCTCCATATTTGCTTTTTATTTTTTTAAATTTGTTTTTATGTTTGTTTGTTTGTTTAGAGAGAAAGCAGAGGAGGGGCAGAAAAAAGAAACAAAGAGAGAGAGAAACAAAGAGGGAGGGAGAGAGAATCCCAAGCAGGCTCAGCGTTGTCAGTGAGGAGCCCCCTGCAGTGCTCGAACTCATGAACCATGAGATTATGACCTGAGCCAAAACCAAGAGTCCCATGCTTATAACTGATTGAGCCACTCAGATACCTCTCCATATTTGTTTTTTAAATCACATGGTTGGGGAGAGGTCATGGAAATCTGAAACCAAGACCCAGCCCCGCCTCCCATGGGGTGGGGTACTGTAGGGTATGAGAGGGAAGAGCTCTTGATCCCATGGTTTCATTCCCTGCCCCCCCCCCAACTTCAAGCTCTGCTCCTGCCCTGCAGATGCTTTCAGCTGCATGAACTAGGTTGTCTGTCCGTCCACCTGCCTCTTTACTTAAAAGCAGAAAGCTTTCTCCCAGATGCAGTCATAGCCCTCAAGAACAGTTGTCTGATCAGAATCGACAAAGTCACTCACCATCCTCCTATGATCCCTTTATTGATTCAGCTGTCATCCTCCCTCCCTAAACATACTTGTATGGACAAAGAATCTAGACTCCCAACTGTCCTACTTTGAATTCCCCCAGACGCAAACTCTGAGTCAAGAATCTCAGTGCAAGTAGTTTTTTGGGAAGTGATCCCAGAAAACACCAGAAAGAGAGTGGGGGAAGTGAGACAGGAAAGGAAAGGAAACCAACAGAAGGGGCATTACCATAAAGTTACCATTGGAGGCAATGTGAGCTCAATTCCACTGGAAACTGGGGGAAATACTGCCGAACACACTTCAGAATTGACTCAGGTAGCCAGAGAAAGCCCTCAGATGCAATTTCTGGCATTTAAAGTTGGACTGGCAGGCAATGAAATAGTTAAGGCTGAGGAGATGTGGGAAGGGCCTTGACAGCATCTGCTACTTCAACCAATCAGGGGTAATCTGGTAACTCTGCCTATCTGTGGAAAAGCCCTTTTAGCAGCCTTTACAAAAGAAAAGAAACAGATACAAATCATCAGGCAAAGTACTAACAATTCCAACTACACCCATCATGCCACGTCCGACCATTAAATGCTACTACTCATTCTACTATGCCAGCTCCCTATCTTCACATGGACAACCTGTGTTGTTCTCAGTAGAGATTAAATCCGGAATGAAAGTGTTCAGCATTCAAGTATATTTCTTGCTACAGAAAAAAAAAAAGTCTATATAGATAATATTTTCTTAGAGCTAGGCAAATAGTTTTGTGTGGGCAAATATTCTTATTTTAGGAATAGGAGAACTATAAATCCTAAGGCAATTATCTTTAGGAAAATAACAAAGTAACAGAAGAAAGAGTATTATCTTACCTTTAATGACTTTTTATAATATCAAAATAAATCATTACTGACTGAGTTGAGAGGTAATTTCAATATTATAAACAAATCACTATAACAATTAAGTTATCAGGAATGAAATCAAACTGAATATAAAAACTATTCTCCAGTAACTCAAGATGGCTTTGCCCCTTCAGTAGGAGACTAATGAGTTCCAACTATCAAATTTTCAAAAGACTCTTCTTAAATGTTATCTCTTGGAGTCTCGGGTGCTGTTTTGCCCCAAGTGTTTATAGCCCGGGACAGGAGAATGGAAATTACCACCTAGAAGAGACTAAAAATAGATAGTGCACAGTGCATTCTAAACAATGAAAGAAACAAATGAGAGAAAACACTGAGAGAAAGAAATGAGACCAGAATGCCAACACCAACATTCTAATAGAAAGACCTTTGTTGACATTGAGCTGACTTCTCCTTTGAAGAGGAAATATATTTACTTTGTCCTAAATTCTTTTCAATGTTCTTTTCCATAAAAATCTTATGAGTCTCTGAAAAGTTCTGTAGGATAAAACTAAAGATATTATTACCATCTTACAGAGGAAGACTGAGGCCTGGAAAGGTTCAAGTGCCTTTGGCGGGACAGCAACAGAGCATGAAAGTCACCTCATCCAGACGCTGTCTGAAGTTCCTCCTGGAAAAAAAAAAAGGAAACCTAGAACCTAAACTCAGGCAGAGAATATAAATCAACAACAGGCTGGCAACTTTCAGAATATAATCTCAAGACAGTGACACTTTGAGGATGAAGAGAGCTTACATAAGGACCGCAGAGATAGGCAGCACACAAAAACTGCCCAAAATGATCTTCAGTGAATGCTAGATCTTGGGTTGCACAAATATATTCAGGCTGTTTAATATCAGTCCTTGACAATTTCCTTTAGCTTTCATGATTGCTGGAAATAAATATATGCTACCCCTAAAGCTCAACCCTCAAAGGAAATACCTAGTGCTGATAAACAAGTTCTATAATTTCATGTGCTCTCTAAAAAGTAATGACTCTCAGAAACTTTAGAACATTCCAAGAGCAAGTTAAGGAAATGGCAATTTATTTAGTATGTTAATAAAACATGGAGATGCCCGAAGCAAGCCAGTATAATATGGTGGGAAACTTTCACTAGATAACACCCATTTGTTGTTGTCATCTGATCTGCATAGAACTGAGGACAATACCAGATTCACCATTGAGTCGGTTGGTTGGGCTGTTTTTCCACTTTGGAGACCCTGCTTGGAATACTTACAAATTAGTTTCCTTCTCAAGTATCCATTGCAGCTAATGTAAACAATCCTCATGTATTAGGTCTGTTGGAAAGAATCTCAAAGCCCTTATTCAATGATGCACTGCTTTATGTATGGCTATAGATACATGAGAATGTCTGGTCATCTGTTCGATAAATTTGTTGAATGCTTACCCAGATGCAAACACTACTTCTAGCATTTGATTGGAGAGACAAGAGCTATTTTAACTGCTACATTGTAACAATGGAATAAGTTAGCATGAGTGTTAAAAAAATGTGATATTGGGTAAAGAATTAGTTGAGAGAAGAATGTGCTAATCCAACTTGGGATGTGACCAAGATCAACCATGTACCAAAAATAA
Source organism: Panthera pardus (assembly GCF_024362965.1). NCBI lineage: Eukaryota > Metazoa > Chordata > Mammalia > Carnivora > Felidae > Panthera > Panthera pardus. Next base: position 88,030,507 of record NW_026526843.1, read on the forward strand.
TAACTTTAATTTAAAAAATATATAACTTCTCAGGGCGCCTGGGTGGCTCAGTCAGTTGGGCGAGCGACTTCGGCTCGGGTCATGATCTCACGGTTTGTGGGTTCAAGCCCCGAGTCAGGCTCTGTGCTGACAACTCAGAGCCTGGAGCCTGCTTTGGATTCTGTGTCTCCCTCTCTCTCTGCCCCTCCCCTGCTCACGCTGTGTCTCTCTCTCAAGAATAAATAAACAATAAAAAATATTATATATATATATATAACTTCTGCTTTTTTCAAACACCAGACATTCCTAATTTATATTAGGAGAAGCTAATTGCTTTTCCAATAATAAAGCATCCCTTACCTAACTTGTACCCCTAATTCTTTGTGTCTTTGTCTACCCACCTCTCCCTTCTTTGTCAACCCGCTACATTGAATTAATTCCACAACTCACTTTTTCTCTTCTGCTCTCTAGTCTACCAGTGAAATTAATCAAAACAAGGAAATAAGAACCATTTCAACCAGTGGTCTTTGGTCCCCAGGTAGTTCTTCCATGCAGGTATGCATTGCTTATACAACGTGTTTTTAGTTGCCATTGGCAAAATTCACCAGTGTTCTCCATCATGCCACCTAAATCACATCATTGGTCGGACACAACCTTGCCTCTTGCACCATGGGCAAAAGAGGAGCTGTGAACTCTCCACCCTCCAATGTGGAATTTTGTCTAACACTCCTCCCCTCGCCCTACCTTCATTACTGCCGATCTCGGGGAAAGACATATCTCTTCTCATGGTGAAGGCTTATCTTGTCACCTGGCCCCTGGCCCCTCCTCTTCCACTCTGTCAAGCCCGTTTATTCCCTGACCCACTATTTTCTATCTCTGCTGTCAGTTTTTACAAAACCACTCTGGGCCTTTTTCAGTAGAGCCTTGATATATTATTACATATATGTGTGACCTAATATATGGCATTAAAAATTCTTGAGCCTTCCTTAGCTTCAAATTTCTCTTTCTTTGATTTCCAGAAGGCACCATCTCCTGACCTACCACTCTGCCACCTACTCTCAGTCACTGTCACTAACTTTCCCTCAGGATTTTTCTGTTCATCAAAATTAACACACGCAGATTGCAGAAATTTTTGAGAATACATTCAAAGAGAGTAAAATAAAATTTTCTAAATATAAATAATCTGAGCATTGTGGAGTAGCTCTCGCTAGGCCATATGTTTTCATAATCAAATTCCAATCGTGCTATGTTCATTATCTTGATTGTGGTGATGATTTTATAGGCATATACATATGTCAAAATGTATCAAATTGCAAACTTTAATACATATAGTTTATCGTATGTCAATTACACCTCAATTAAGCTGTTTTTAAAATGTAAACAATATAAGGAGAAATACATATTATTCAGAAATATAATTAAGGCAATTGAAATTGAGTATTTGAATCTACTATAATTTTTTAAAAATCTTCGGCAATGAATGCATTGACAAAGGAGAACGAAGAGGGTATGAATGATCATTGTAACTGAAATGCAGAACTGGATTCCTTGTTTCGGTTTGGGGCTGAAATTCTCCTACCTTGGGAAGGTTGTCTCTTTCTGTTTGGCTGGAAAAAGCATAATCTAACAGACATGATAACCAAAGCAATCAGAGCCATGTTTGTGAGATTAAAAAAAAAAAAATCAGTCATGCTATAAATAGCTTTGTAGTCAGTTTTTTCCACATAAGCACTCTGCCATATCAATTAAAATTCCCCAACACATGGAATATTTGGGATATCTCACAGATGCTCAAACACCCAATGAAGAGATTGTAATTTATTTACCTGAGTACCCAATAATAGGATAATGGCTTCTTTCCAACTTTTGATGATCATAAAAATAAATGATTAATATTCTTGTGCATAAAATGTTTGTGCATCCAGATGGTCCCTTGAGATAGATTCCTGGGAGTGAAACAACTGAGCAGAAGAGAACCACCAATCTTAAGGTTCTTTTTACATCACTCTCAGTTGTTTTCCTGAAAGGTTAGGCCAATTCACTCTCCCATTGGCTGTGGATAAAAATGATCATCTCCCTGCACTGTCAACATCTTTGTACATTTTTAAAACCTCTTGCTATTTTTTAGGTGAAAAGATATCTTGTTGTTTGGGTTTGCATTCTTTACTACTAAGGAAGTCAGATATGTTTCTGATATAATTTGGGAGCATGAGTACATTTTTCTTTTCCGTTTGTGTGTTGGCCCATTTTTCTATGGAGACGTTAGCGCTTTGGTTGCTGATTGGCACTCAACTTATGTATTAAATATACTAACCTTTCACCTGTCCTATTACCCCAGAATGTACTCAACACATCTCACTTGCTTCTATTTTAATGGAGTTTTCAGTGTACCTAGAAAATATTTGCATGTTTATTTGTTTATTTAACACAAAGTGATTAATCGTTTTTCCTTTGTGTTTTCTTCCAGTGCTTTTAAGCTGAGAAATATTTTTCTCAACTCAGGATCAGTTGTAATACTACCTATTTTATCTTCCAGGGTGTTTTATTTTTTTGAAGAATGGTTGACATAAATGTTATATTGGTTTCAGGTGCACAACATAGTGATTCTATGATTCTATACATTGCTCAGTACTCACCAGGATAAATGCTCTTCTAGAGATTTTGTGGTTATATTTTTTAACTTTAAATCCATCTGAAACTTATTTCCATGTATGATATAAGATGAGAATGTAACCTGATATTTTTTCCCAAATATTTTTCTCAGCACTTTTGTTGAGTGTGTCATCCATTGGCATTAGTCTGTGATATTTACTTTAGCATACACTAAATTCTTCCATATGCTAGGATCTGCTTGAGGGCTATCTGTTCCCCTGTGTTGATCATTCAGTACTTCTGGTCATAATGATGCTGTAGTTGTATAATATGTTTGATATTTGGTAAAGCAAGTCATTCCAACTGCCCACATTTTCACATTTCATAACATTATTCATCAGTGCTTTCTTCACACGGAACTTCCTATAACATTCCAGAAAACAATTCCACTGGGACTTAAAAAATTCCTTATCCCCAGTTGATAAGAGGGGGCAGGGAAAGGGCAAAGGAAGGCATTGCTGGAGTCCTAGGCCTTTGGAGAAGTGAGGAGGGCTGTGGAATTCCCTTCCATTCAATCCCCTCCCCTCTCTGAAATAACCCAAAGTCTTGCCCACAACCAAAGCTGAACAAAACACGATGACAGTGAAGTCAGGGAAGAGGCTCCAAGGGTAAGGCCAGTAGAGACTTTGAGGGGCCCCGTTAGAGATGGAGACTGCAGGGTCAGTCTTCCAGCAGTTTGCACATTCCTGGTTGGTATTATTATTATTTTTAATGTTTATTTATTTTTGAGAGACAGAGAGAGAGAGAGAGAAGGAGAGAGGCAGAGAGAGAGGGAGACACAGAATCCTAACCTGGGGCTCAAACTCACCGACTGAGAGATAATGACCTGAGCTGAAGTCCGATGCGTAACCGACTGAGCCCCCCAGGCGCCCCCCAGGTTGGGTATTAATTCCTGAGTTTCACGCTGATCACATGATCGGACTTCAGAGGAAACCAAATTTGAGCAAGTTTGCAGGTGCCCCCACGCGGGGTGCTGTATCCACAGCGGCAGGCTGGTGGTTGAGCTAGGCTGGGGAGGAGATGGGGTTTGAAAGGGTAAATGAAACGGACAGGTTTTCAATAGCATCTAAAAACGAAGTCAAGGAATCATCCCCAAATGTCCTTAAGGGGTCTGTGACCCAGCAGGGGAGGGACTTTTCATATGGCACAGTTGTGGGAGTGACGGCTGGGAATGGAGAAAAATAAAACCATTTCCTCTTTGTATCCCACAGAGATGAGACAGTTCAATAAAACACTTACTATGAATAAGCAAAGAGGAGAAAATAAAAATCATCTGTTATCCCACAAGGCAGCTATAACTAATATTAACCGATGTTTGCTAGAGATTTTTATGGGGATTTCTTTTCAAAAATGCAATTATAATGTACTCACTGTTTTTTAACCTATCTTTTATTCTCCAGAATATTTTCTGAACATTTGTGCTTTAAAAAAGCATATAACATAATTTGTAATAGCTTAGAATATTTTATACTATGGGTTGATGATAATTTGCTTAAGCAGTGCCATAACCTTGTATGTTTAGAGTTGTTTCCAATGCTTTACCGTTATATAAAATCCTGCACTGGACATCCCTAGAACTGAATTTTTGTGCCTCTATGCTTTACCGTTATATAAAATCCTGCACTGGACATCCCTAGAACTGAATTTTTGTGCCTCTAATTATTTCCTTTCAGTAAATCCTAGTAATGGAGTCACTTTATCAAAAGGTATATAGATTCAAAGCTTTTCCTATAAGCTTCTAATTCCCCTTCAGTCTACACACCCAACAATAGCCCGAGAGTCTGTTTTTCTGCATTTTGGCCCACACTGAGTATATTCCTTGTTTTGGGTTGCCCAAAATCTATTTGTGATATATTTTTTAACTTTTTAAAATTTAAGTTTATTTATTTTTTTGAAAGAGAGAGAATCCCAAGCAGGCTCCACACTGTCAGCACAGAGCCCCATGCAGGGCTCAAACCCACAAACCTTAAGATCATGACCTGAGCCGAAATCAAGAGTCAGACACTTAACCAACTGAGCCACCCAGGTGCCCCTATTTGTGATATTTTTTAAAGATGTAATTAAACAAATGCTAATGAGAGCTGACAGTTTTCACTAGTTTATTAGCTATTTGTTTATCTGGGCTGTGCACCACCTGTTTCTGTCTTTTGCCCATTTTTCTACTACTGTACAACCTTTACTATTGTTTATAAAAGCTATTTATATATCTATCATATATATCACAAATATGTTTCCCAGTTCTTGATTGTTTATGATGTTCTTTTCCATACCAGAGTTTAAATTTTCTTAGATTTGACCACATAAAATTATTTTATGATCTATGCCAGGGGTGAACAACCTTTTGCTGCAAAGGGCCAGAGAATAAATATTTTAGGCTTTGGCAGCCAAACAGACTCTGTTCCAACTCTGTCTTTGCAGAGCAGAAGTGGTCACCGACACCCATCAATGACTGCATATGTCTTCATTCTAACTTTGGCCGTGAGTGGGCAGTAGTTTGCCTACCTTGACTTTAAGCTCTCAGTGCCATGCTTTGAAAGTGGTTCTCCACCACAAGGATATATTATTCGATATTCCATTCTGGTCTGTATTCTATTCTTACATTTATGGCTTCACTTGTTAAATTTCTGGTTTTAATACATTTATAATTAATTTTGTTGGTTTAATTTTTTCTCGAATGGGTTACCATCTGGCCTAAAATCATTTATTGAATAATCCATACTTCCCCAACTGAATTGACTTGCAAACTTTTCTAAATTAAAAAATATGGACACCTGCACACATACTTGGGTCTTTAAAATGTTATTACTATTCTGGGGCTAGCAGCAAGCCTTTAATCATTAGAGTTTGTTAGTACATTTTGATATCTTATAGAGCAACTTCACACTACTCATACTCTCTAAATCTTTGTTGTTGATTTTTTTCTTCTTTTCCAGAATGTTCTTTAGACTCAATTTTGCAAGTTCTGATAAAAATTGCATTGTGTTTTGATCGCAATTGCATTAATCCGTAGATTAATTGCCAGATAAACTGACAGTCCAAGATCGTGGTATACACACAGTGGAGGCTACTTTCTCATTATCTTTGGTCACATTAATTGACTTTATACTCAACAGATGCAACTAAAGAAAACTACATCTTTGTAATTTGGGATTAAATGTAGTATTTCATTAGAAAATAAGATTTGTGCTTAAAATTTTGAAACATACCGGTTTACCCTACTGACATCATTATTACTAATTTTGCTTCTGTCATCTTACTTTATACCTTAATATATATACATATATATTATATATTAATTATATAATATAAGTTATAATTAATTATATAATATAATTATAATTATATATTAACATATAGTTTATACACATATATAATTTATTTATTTAATATATATATTTAGTATATATATATATATTTTTTTAATTTTAAAGAGAGAGCACACGAGTAGGGTAGAGAAGCAGAGGGCGAAGGAGAGAGAAAAATCTCAAGCAGGTTCCACACTCAGCTCAGAGCCTGATGTGAGGCTCAGTCCCATGACCCTGAGACCATGACCTGAGCTAAAATCAAGAGTCAGAGGCTCAACCAACTGAGCCACCCAGGAGCCCTCTACCTTAATATTTTTACTTCTTCCTTCTGATCTCCTTTGTTTCTCATTCCTTGACAATAACCAGCTTTAATTCTGATAGAGGTTATTTAGAAGTTACTTTTATAAACAAGTTTACACTCCACTACTCTGTATGAATGAGGAGTGAAATGATACCATTTGAGTCTCCCTTGTTTGAGACAAAGGGTATAACACAATCTTACATTGCTGACTCTCACCACCTGGCCCCAGCAACCTGAGTTTTTATTAATAACATAATAAAGAATTTTAGATCCACCATCTTTTAAAATAATCATGTATCTCCTCATTTTGGAATGATTTTTGACATTTTGATTTGATTTGATAATCAGATATTTTTATAATATATGATTCTTCCATTCTACAGCTATTTCACAAGGCCTATGTCTTCCTGTGCTCTATTGTCAATGCCAGGTAGTTTCTTGAAGTTTTCCTCTGGATTCACAGGTAGATGATTATCAGAAATTTGTTATTCTTCTGAGTCCTCTAGATAAATCTCTTTCTCCTTCTTCTGAAGTATTTTTCACAAGCCTTGTTGTTCCTTACTGCTTATTCATCTTAGCCCTTCATCTTGTCCCCTGTCCCCTGTTAGGGGTAGAATATCCATCCTCCTCCTACCTACCAGAAAATGACAGGCCGATGTACGAGCATAAACAAAATTTAACTTTGTGTACCTTTGCACCACGTGAGGGGGAGTCTTCTTCCTACCCCACCATCTGGTTACTTGGTGCTCTGAATTGATGTGTTACATGAAAAACTACAATTCCCAGCATGCACTGCTAGCAGCGTTCTTCCTACAATGGCCCCCTGTAAATAATGCCCTGTAACCCTATGTTCTGTGTATGTACTGTTCCTTCCCAAACCCAGGAGAAAAGAAAGAAAGATGCCTCAGCTTTGGGCTGGTTCAAATCCTGAATCTCTGGATGAATCTCTAGTGACTGAAGCACAAACTATTTTCTTACGTTTTATGAAGCTGCCTTTGTGTCCCACCCCAGCTCCTGTTGTCTTGAAATTAGTTCCAGTTTCTTTGAGGTTCTGGTGTTCTATTACTTATCAGTCTTATTTTCCATGTTGGGAGCTTTATCCACCGCCCCCCACTCCCCCACTCCAGGCCTTCATTAGTGGTTTTTTTTTGTTAGATGTTGAGAGAGGTTTCCCTGGGGACTGTTAGCCAGATGCCACTTCGAATAACAACAGCAGCAGCAGCTAACATTTATTGAGCACTTACCATATACCATCCATCCATTTTCTCATTTAATCACCACAACAACCCTCATTTAACCTCTCTAAGACTAATTTGCCCAAGGACATTCTCTGCTAAGGGCACACACTGCCATGCACTTGTATTTAAAATCCTTTGCAACCTCTCAGGCTGCTTGGGATTCAAGCAAATATAGTGTGCCATCTTTCTTATACTTTTCTAAATTTCTTAATTTTTCTGATCCTGAATTAACCCCTTAAATGCCAGTGTTTCCTTCTTCCTTTGCATATTGTTATGATACATAAGCTCATTAGCTAACTCTGTGATTAATCTCTCGCTTGATATACATCTCATGGCATTCATGCCTCATTAATGAGCATTTAGTAATCAAGGATCCTTTAAAACTCTTTTAATTGAAGAAATTATATGTTCCAGGTACTTGAGTGAATGTCTTCCTTCTCTGTGTCATTTTTTAAACGTTGTAGAAGAAAGGTCTTAGATGGCCACAGCAATGCTAAGGAAGCAAAACACCGATACACAATGGTTGTAAGATTTTCTGGAAAGCAGGCTGAGATGGAGTTTAAAGTGCATGATGGTTTTTAGGGAGTGATCTTGGGATCAACAACAGTGGGAAGAAGGAAAAAGCAGCAGGATTGAATCCGGAGAAATGGAGTTGCAAACGAACGACCAGCAACAACCTCAGCTAACTCCTGGAGGAGGTCCGAGCCTCCAGAGTTCTCCCAAGTTGGGCCAAGATAGTTGAATTGTAGTACTTCCTCATCAATCAGCAACTGGAAATGGGCCACCTGGTCAGGGGGTGGCCTTGGAGGGATGGCGCTACAGCCTGAGGCATGCTCTGAAGGGCTGACATTGAGAGCAAACCATTCTTCATTGAAGGGGCATCTAGGTGGGGAGTATCACAGGGGTCTCTCACAATCCTCTCTGAAGTCAATCGTACCAAAGATGGGCGCACAGCTTCAGTGCATTTCCAGTTACTTTCAGGCTTGATGTCACTTTCTAGTACTTTTAAAATTCCAACAAAATGAAGATGAAGAGTGAATTGCTACTTTCGATGGGACTTGGCTAGTAATCGCTAAATCTAAGAACATTTGGGAAGGAAAGAGAACTGCCACACTGAGCAGTCTATGGCTCAGACCTTTTACGTCCATAATTTCATTTCAACAGCTTGAGGTTACAGCTGAGAAAATGTAGACAGAAAACTTATCCACAGCTGACCCATTGTATGCTTAGAATGAGATCGCCACAGAACTCTTGGTCCCCCATGATGGCTCCTTCTGACAAAGTGGCTGTGATGTCACAGACATCTCACTTCTGGCTTTGGGAGTGTTTTGGCAAATGGTGGCAGAGCCTATGGCCAGGGAGCCTGGGCCAGAGCAGATGGTCTGGATGGTGCTCAGCACTACCCCAGGAGGGGACAAAGGGATCTATTTAAAAACAGGATCTATTAAATACGTCCCCTCACAAGGGTCTTCAGTGATCCCGGCATGTTGATGGGTCTTCCCGCCTTGTGGGAACCTAAGTGACAGAACCCATCAATCAATGAATATATTCTGAGAACATCTGTCACGTGCTTGGGCAGCAGAGGAGGCACAGAGATTTAAGAGTGGCATGTCATAGTCATAGAAGCACTGGCTTCCCATTTCACTTAGAATAAAATTCAAATTCTTTGCTATGGCTTATAATCCTTACCTTTATATTATATTATATACCTTACCCCCGTCTATTTGTCAGGTCTTATCCTCCCCCCACCCTTATGCTCCAGCCACACTGTTTTGTTTTGTTTTGTTCTGTTCTGTTTTCAAAAGCTATTCCACTTGCCTGGAATCATCTTTCCCAAATCTCTGTGTAATTGGCTTAGTCCCTTCTTCCAGGTTTCAGCTCAAATTTTTCTGTTTCGGAGAGGTTTTCTCTGATTCCCATAGCTACAGTCATCCTCAAGTTAGCACTGCTTTAATTTCTTCACGGTACTCTTCACTTTCTCAAGTTATCCATCATCTGTCTCCCCAAAGCATGGAAACTGCATGGAAATAGGGAGCTTCTTTGTCCTCACTATTTAGAGCAGTGCTTGACACATAACAGAGACTCAGATAATTATTGAATGAATAAAGCAAGCAGGAGAACTAGGTTCCATCCCTACTTCTCCAAGCGGTATGAAATTGGGAGGATCATTTAACCACTTTGTGGGTTTTGTTTCTTTGTTTTAATTTTTTTTTTATTTCTTAAGTAATCTCTACACCCAATGTGAGGCTTGAACTCACAACCCTGAGGTCAAGAGTTATGCCCTACCAACTGAGCCAACGAGGCGCTCCCATTTAAGCACTTTGAATGGAAGCATATTCATGTAGAATTAAGAGTTGGCACACTATGGCTCACAGACCAAATATAGCTGGTTGCCTAATTTTGTAAATAAAGTTTTATTGGAACACAGCCATGCTCATTCATTCATAATTCTCTGTGGCTGTTTCCATGCTGTAAGGGTAGAGCTGAGTAGTTGCAACAGACACTATATGGCTCTCATGGCTTAAAATATATACAATCTGACTCTTTAGGGAAAAGGTTTGCTGACCCTTCCTGATCATCATATCTGGTCTACATTCCCTGCAGCATTTTTGTAAGGAACAAAGGCAAAGATGCATGAAAGATCTTTGTGAAGTGAAAAATGCTACTCATAAAAGGGGTTAACCTTATTAGCTAGGAAGATGATTATCATGAAGCCACTGCAATCACTCAATGATTGTGCAAAAAAAAAAAAAAAGCGTCGAATTATATGATTCAGACTGCTTCAGGAGGACTTCAGGGAAGTGTGAAATCATCCCCCTGGGCATAGGCCAGCCAGGCCTACCTAAATATCAGCTTAGCCTTGGGGTAACAACCACTTCACCATAGTGGAGGTGAAGAGGAAACATACATACCTGGAATCAAATTTCCACTCTACCACTTATCAACTGTGTGCCTTTGGAACCTCACAAACTCTGCTTGTCAGGTTCCTCATCTGTAAAAAATGAGGAGAGTAAACATACCTGTCCCATAGGATTGTTGTGAGGATCAAATGAGATAATGCATGGAAAGAGATGGTACTGGGCTCACTGTCAATATCAATGGTAATTGTCAACTTCATCGTCACCATCTAGCTACCTCTCCCACATTCTGAACTAATTCTGTGGCTAAGGAAACAAGTTTGTGTGCCTGTCCTGTTATATCCTGAAGAGGTCAGCACAGGATACCAAGGGTCTCACTTTCCTCCATGTTTTTCCTGTGTTCATCCACTCCCCAAGGCTGTACTACTTTCTTCCCAGATTACCTCTGAACCTTGGGTTCATCCTAGCCTCTCCTCTCCCTTACTTCCTACATCAAATAGACTTCTAATTTTGCTTCCTGAAACTAATCTCTAGTATCTGCACTTTAGGTTCCACTCTTTTTTTTTTCAGAGAGAGAGAGAGAGAGTGCACATAGGAGTGGGAGAGAGGGGCAAAGGGGCAGAGAGAGAGAGAGTCTCAAGTGGGGCTCAGTCCCACAACCCTGGGATCATGACCTGAGCCAAAATCAAGAGGCAGATGCCCAACTGACAGAGACACCCAGGAACCCCTAGGCTCCATTCTTATGACCAAGGTCTTATTTCACTGGCTCACTAGCTCCTGGTTCAACTCCTTATCACAGCCTTCCAGGTGGGCACCTGACTCTACGCAATTCCAGCTCCAGTCCATCCTCCATGCAGCATCTATGTTACCTATGCTCTAGGATAAAATCACGCCACTTCTTTACTTTAAAAGCTTTGGGACTCCCCATTGCTTGTTAGTTGCACGAGGACCTTCTAAACCTGCCACCTGCCTACCCATGGAATCTCATCTTCCTCCAACTGTTTCCTGTTGGTCCCCTCCCCATGTCTGTGTTTCAATCATGTGCATCTACTTGCTGCTCCCCTAGGCAACCTACAGACCCAAGAGTAAGAAAAAAATGTTTGATATTGCAAACTATTGAGATTTGGAGAGTTGTTTTTTATGCAACATTATCTCAGCAGAAATCTGAATAATATGTGACAGAGATTGTAATTGAGTAACCAGGTATTGAGCTGAAGTGTTTTTTCCCCCTAATATAACATCTATAGCACAATTTCACTCCAAAATAAAGTCATGGATTTAAAAACTCACACATAAATACACATGAAGAGGGAAATCACCTATTCTGTCTTTGGGAAACATTTGCTAAACGTGTGTCTTATATACCCACAACCTCACTCCCATTAGTGGGGGGCAATTTTCATTTATAAAATACCATAGTAAAGTTTCAAAGAATAACAATTATGACTGCAGAAAAATCAAAGAAGCAGAAAAATGCAGAGGAAATGGCATTCAATGAAAAGCCTGAGAAGAAGTAACGCAAAATGGAGACAATTTAGGTTGATTGAATGATTCTGAGTGTAAGAAAGGAAGCGTTGTCAACAAGACAAACAGATAACCATGTGAGGTGTATAAATAAGAGGTCCTCAAAGGGGCAGGAAGAGTGCGAAGAGTGAAAATCTGAGCAGTACCCTGGATGTAGAGCTGAGCCAGATGAGTCACCGAGGGGAGGTTGGTCCTGTGGCTGGGTAAGAAGGCCCAGGTCATGGGAGAACAGTGTGCCCAAGTAGAGGTAGCTATTGAATTAATTCCTTTGGGCATTTATCTGAGAGCCTTAATGGATGCTTGAAGATCATTTTGTCCACATTAGCTACTGAGGAGACTTGACCCTCAATGAGAGGCACCATTGGGTACATTAATCGCCCTTGCTAATGGCCTGACCTCTTTGATAATGTCACATATACAGTTCTTTTCCCGGATTGGTTTTGGAGTGCCCCTGCCCCCATAATAATTCCATATTGTTTCTCTCACCTTGTTGCTAGGAAGGAAGGAAAGGAGCAAGGGTGGGAGGAAGGAGACAAGAAGGGCAAAGAGTAAGCTATAATTCACTTCTGGTAGCTACGTGCAAGGCAGTGTTGGTACCCTGGGAATTACCCAACTAGGTAAAGATGTCCTATTTAGTTCCCAGGGCCGTGTGTGCATACTGTGAATTACTTTGATCTTCAGTCTGAATGAGGGGACTCGAAATAATCCAGGAGTTGGAACCCATACCTAATTTATAGCAAAAACTCCTTGCTGGAAAAACATGGGGAGCAGGGCAGAACCCACCAGTTATCATTAGTCATCAAAGGAAAAAAAATTTTTTTCATCCAGCCTTTCTAGGTAATTAACATGACATCATCTAAGAGCCTGTGGTGTGAAATGGGTACTAAGTATCACAGAGAATTGATGTCAGCTCTTTTGGTGCTTCATTTCAACATAAACTTTGATAAACAGAACAGAAAGCAAATAGGATATTTTTGTTATTTGAATATTCTAACATATTCCACCCTGGAAATTATTTCTGAGAGTTAATAAATTACAAATGTCTGCTGAGTAGATCTAACGTCAGTGATTTCCCAGTTTCCATGGGCCATAAATTGCTAAATCCTTTGGGGAGAGCTTTGTATATCAGGTTTGAAAAAGGCTCTGCATCCAGAACATGCATTAAACAAACAAATAAACAAATAAGTAAATCTCCCATATCAACAGGCAATGCCCTGGGCGATTTGGGCAATGGGTCTTCTTTGATGGCAGTGTCCTAGTCTAGAACACAGACTTCATATAAATTCAATTAGTATAGAATAAGCTATAGCTTGCAGTGGCCCATTTTAGAGAAGGGACTCTTTAGGGGCACCCAAGTGGCTCAGTCGGTTGAACGTCCAACTTCTACTCAGGTCATGATCCAATGGTTCACGAGTTCAAGCCCCGCATTGGACTCACTGCTGTCAGCGCAGAGCCCACTTTAGATCCTCAGTCCTCCTCTCTCTCTCTGCCCCTTCCCCCAAAATAAACAAACATGAAGAAAAAACAAAAGGGATTCTTTATAATTTTTATTAGAGAAAAAAGTTAATGATAAAAACATGGTAATTAAGAATTTTAAAGGAAAACATGGCTGTCTTAGCAGTCCAACAACCCCTAACAAAATAAATAAGTAAAATAAATTTGGGAAGGGACTGAATCATTTTCTTCTACACACCTTAGGTTCCTATATTTAAAGTAAAAGGCATGGACCAGAAAATTTCTAAGTTCCTTCCTGGTGGCCAAGGGCCAAAATCTCCAAGTCTGTTTGTCAACATAAATTAAGGGTAGGTCTTCAGGGGCGCCTGGGTGGCTCAGTCGGTTAAGCGTCCGACTTTGGCTCAGGTCATGATCTCATGGTTTGTGAGTTCGCACCCCATGTTGGGCTCTGTGCTGACAGCTAGGAGTCTGGAGTCAGCTTCAGATTCTGTGTCTCCCTCTCTCTCTCTCTGCTCCTCCCCTGCTCATGCTCTCTCTCTCAAGAATAAACATTATTATTATTTTTTTAAGGGTAGGCCCTCATACCTGCAGCCAAGGTTCCTCTGAATCTAGCCTCCCACCTCTACCCCTACCTAACTCCATTTTGTGTTAACTCGCACAACTCACCAGAAACCCCTCCACTTTACCAAAAGCACTCTTCTCAGTGGGACATCCTTGGAAAGACCAGGCTCCAAATTTTTCTGGACCTTGGCCCATCTGCTCCCCTCATTTGGAATGTCATCCCTAGATTCCCTAAAATCCCACTTTTTGTTTGAGACACTGCTCACTGTTTGCTTCTTCTATGAAGCTTTCCCTGACTAGATGAACTCTGACTCCTTCATTTCTCTGAGCTACTGTTTGTATGATCTCCAGTGTGGTTACATTCAGTCCAGTATGTACTGTGGAAGTCTCATTTAGTTTAAGGGCTGGGGCTGAAGAACCAGGCTGCCCAGATTCCAATCCCATATATACCACTTATTTACTCTATGACCTTGAGCGGTTAGTCAACCTCAATTCACCTCTCTATGCCTCAGTTTTATAAACTGAGGATAATATGATATGTACTTCGGAAGTTGTGAGTCATGGCACCACTTCTGGCCAAATCATTTCAAGTGGATTTATTGAGAATGTCTCAAGAAATGTGTTCAGCATTCTACAACATCAGCATTTATCACATTTTTTGTAGTCTACCTAAAAATGTGTATTATTTTAATATATTCATGTTCATATAGGAAACTTAAAAATAACACCCAGAGATTGTTAAAAATGTTGCATTTATTCTTACAGACATTTTCCCACAAATTGTGGTAGTTTTAAATTTTTTCCAAGAAAGTCTTTGACACTCCTTCCCTCAAAGGTGGAGCCTAATTCTATTCCCATTGCAAATGGGTCAGACTTAAAGACTCACTTGTAACTATTAAAATGTGGAAGACATGGTGGTATGTGATTTCTAAAACTATCTCGGTGTCTCTCCATCTCTCTCCCTCTCTCTCACCCTTTAGCCCCCTCTCTCCCTTCCTCCTTCTCTCCCTGCCTTTCTCTTTGTCTCAACACTCTCTCTGGGGGAGCCAGTTGCCATATGGGGACATTCAAGCAGCACAATGGAGTGGCACATATGGTGAAGAACTGATGCCTCCTGCCAACAGCCACATGAGTGAGCCATCTTGGAAGGGATCCTCCAGCCCCTGTCAAGTCTTCAGAGACTGTAGCTCCAGCCAACATTCTGAGTCCAAAGACACGAGTTACCCTGAACTGAAACCACCCAGACAAGCCATTCCCAACTTCTAGACACACAGACACTATGAGATAATAAACATTTGTTGTTTTAAGCCACTAACTTTTGAAGGAATTTTTAAAGCAGCAATAAATAATTAATACACATACATATAACACCCACACAATATACACTATATATATTTCCCAAGAAATGGGAAAACACTTCATATATTCTTTTGTAACCCTCTTCACTTAAAAAAAATTTTTAACGTTCATTTATTTTTGAGAGAGAGGGAAAGCGTGCATATGCACATGCAAGCAGGGGAGGGGGCAGAGAGAGAGGGAGACAGAGGATCCAAAGCAGGCTCTGTGCTGACAGCACAAAGCTCAATGCGGGGCTCAAACCCATGAACCAGGAGATCATGACCTGAGCCGAAGTCGAATGCTTAACTGACTAAGCCACCCAGGCACCCTTTCATTTTTTATTAATAATAATGTATCATGAAGTTCTTTTCATATGTATCCTCAGTGATGATTTTAAGAGTCAGGAATTACATGCAGCCACTGCCAAAAACAATTTTTTTTAATTACTCTATATATCTTGGAGGGGGAAAAAGAAACATTTCCCTCTACCCTCTTAGATTTGTTTCTGGGGCAAATTAAACTTACAACAAACCTATTAACAAGAAAAAGGGCATACAAATTTATTTGATATTAATATTAAAATATTTACACACACATGGGGGTCTCACAGAAAAGGAAGTGAAATTGAAGGAAGTGAGGAGGCCTGAGAGATTATATACCGCTTTAACAAACAGTTGAGAAATTTTTGAGAAATGACAAGGCAAAGAAAAACAGTTTGGGCCTCTAGAGGTGGTAAATTGTGGGCGATAAATATAAAGGGAAAACTAATAGAAGATAAAGGTTATTTCAGTGACATTTGTTACTCAGATTCAATCTCATGCCATCTCTGGGGTGATAAGAGTGCCTCTGGTGATTTTCCTCTTGCTGGTATGGGAGCAGGGTGGGGGAACATCTTCGCAAAGGGAAATTTATACCTTGTCTTTAGGCAGAAAGGGGAGGGTAGAGAACTTTTCCCACATCTGCGGTTTCTCATTTGCCTTTAGCTCAAAATAATCCTTATGCCAAAGTGGCATATTTTGAGGTGGCATATTCTGATCTCCTTCAGGGTAGTGGGGAGTGGGGTATAAAATTCCCAGGGGCCAAAATCTGTATTCTACAGTTTGAGATGAGGCTTAAAATGTGACCATTGGTGCCATCGCTTGAAGGAGAAAACAAATTCTAACTGAGGTGTTTGTGGCTGGTGTCTATTCTCTCCCTGATGGTGGGTTTTGCTGCAGGAGGAGGACTATGGTAGGTAAGTAGATATGAAGACATAGAATGGGATGAGTTTGCATGTAGTCTGAAGTATGGTGCAGGAGATTCTAATGAAAGAATAGTTAGACTAGAGGCGTAGAGACCTTGAGGATTAATGAACTCTCCAGAGGGAGAAGAACATTCCAAGGATCCTGGGCTCAGCCTTGGGTGAGTTGCATAAATAGATGGAGGGAAGAGAAAGAGGGGATGAAAAAGAAGGCACAAAAAGAGACATCAGCAAGGATAGGGAAAAGCAGTGGCAGATTGAGACCACAATAGCCAGGACAATTAGCATGTCAGGAAAGTGAAGGGAAAATAGGCATGGTCAAAAGTTTCAGATGCCATGAGAAGAAAAAAAAACAAAAAAGGACCATTGGATTTTACAAGAAGGTCATGTAATGGTCTTTCAAAATACCAACTGGGGTGAGCACGGGAGACAAGAACCAAACTGATGCTTGCTTTTGCTTTGGCTTGGTTTGATTTGGTTTTCCCCCAGGTCTTTTTCAGTAGACTTCTAGGGATGAGTTCATTGGGCATCCCCAGGAAGTCTCCTCTGCCCTTCTAGGCTGGGCTAGGTGCCACATTCCTATGCATTCCCTCAGCGCCCTGTGCTCTCCTGCCACACAATATTTAATCACACACTGTAGACAGGAATCCCATATTTGCCCATCTTTCCACCTCTAGAGTAGCAGCTGCTCAAGAGAAGGGAATGCTTGGTTCTCAGCCGTGTCTCCAGGACCTAGCATGCTTCCTGCATACTGTACAAGCTTGGAGAATCTTTGATGAATGAACGGGAGAGGGAGGAACACGGAAGTAGAAGGAAGAGGAAAAGACCTTTGTTGAGAAGTGTGGCCACGGAAGAAGGGAAGCAGTAGAACCATAGTGAGGGAGAGCACTAGAGTCAGGTGAAGGGATGACCTTTCAAAGGAAGGCTGGTTTGAACTTGGTCCTAGAACCATCTAAGCTGGAAGCTAAGGATGGACCCAACAGTAGGCTTTGGACCCAGTATAATGACAAAATCTGCATCTGTCTTGGCCCTTGGAAGGCCAAAAAGCCTAAACACCTATATAATTTCTTTTTTTTTTAATTTCTTTTTAAAATTTATTTATTTATTTATTTTGAGAGAGAGAGAGAGAGAGAGAGAGCATGAGCATGGGAGGGGCAAAGAGAGGGGGAGAGAATCCTAAGCAGGCTCTGTGCTGTCAGTGCACAGCCCTATGCAGGGCTTGATCTCATGAACCATGGGATCATGACCTGAGCCAAAACCAAGAGTTGGACACTTAACCAACTGAGCCACCTACATGCCTCACCTATATCATTTCTGCTATCTTTATATTTGTGCACAAAGATCATGTGCTAATGTAGATCATCCTCTTATTTAGTTAAGATAATACTTATGAAATGAATAAGATACAGAATTCTTATTTACTGTATTATCAGAATGTTAGCATTCAAATTCTAGATGCAATTTGGAGGTAGGCATTCTACATATGATGTGGAGTAAAAAAACCACGTGTGCTTCATATATTGAAATTTTTTCAATCTGTTGAAGTATAAACGCATATTGATCCTCGCAAAAGTTAAACACTACTGCAGTTAATGATGATGTGAAAGCTATTAATTTTATATTCCAAAACAATTATTATGAACTTTCAAATAGTTAAGTAGAGATTTAGATTGACAGTTTACACCACATTCACAGAGTATTCGTTGGTAAGTTTAAGAAGAACATTAATTCCTTTCTGAACCGACAAATGTTTTATAAACACTTAAATTCAGAAATAATACAAGTCCAAAAGACAGAGATTAAACTCTATCAGAAGCCTGTTTTTTAAGAGATTGTTTTCAGTGCTACAATTTATACCATTAAACCAAATAACATAGAAGACTGTTTCTGAACATTTTTTAAATAAATATTTATCTATTTTAGAGAGAGAGAGCACGCAAGTGAGTGAGCACTGAGTGGGGGAGGGGCAAAGAGAGAAGGGGACAGAGGATCCAAAGTGGGCCCTGCGCTGACAGCAGAGAGCCCAACGCGGGGCTCAAGCCCACGAATCATGATGAGATCATGACCTGAGCTGAAGTTGGAAGCTCAACCGACTTAACCACCCAGGCGCCCCGTGTGTCTGAACATTTAAGAAAGCATCTTTCTCAAGAAACTCACAGAGCTTCGTTTAGGGGGATTGCTTCAATTAATGCCTCACCATGACCAAAGTTCAAGTCCAACAGATGAGAAAGAAACCTCCTTAGCCTTAGTTGGTTGCTAGTGGAAAGGAAAGAAGGCTTAATAATCTGATGGCAGCCTTACCCCAGCAGAATCCTATATTAATAGAACAAGCCTCAAAATATCTTGCTAATCCCCCAGCCTCATTTGACAGTGAGCATCCTTTCGGTATCACAAATATACATTATAGTGATCACACAATCAATCAAGCGGCTCAGAGCACCTGAGAAAATGCCATCTCTAATCTACAATGTCAGTCTTGTAAAAGTTGAATATTAGATTTTTAATATAAATATTTCGGTACATTTTCAGATTTCTCCTTATGACTTGGAGGTTCATTTTATGATAGTGGCTTTCACGTTTGGCTTTAGCTTTGACCAAATATGATTTTTAACACTGGCCTTTTAGCATTTGGCCACAATGTGTATTTAATGTACAGTAATAAAAACTATGAATCCAAATGGGAGATAGATAATCCCTTCCATGTTTGGAAGAGGTCTGTGGCTCCAAATTTGAATGAAGGGAAGTCTTGAGAGGGTTTTGGTTTTTGTTTGTTTGTTTGTTTGTTTCTCCCAGAGGAGGGCTGGATGGACAGGAAGATGGACCTACATCCCTTACTCTAATTAAAGGAATAAGATGAGTGAGATGAGGCCTCCCTGACAATGAGGCAAGTGTAGGGAAGTGGCTTTTTGATCGGGAGGCACGTTTTGTATCTTTAACAGACCAAGCAGGTAATAAGAAGAGGCACAGAAAAGAACTCTCTGGTTCTTAACAAAATTAAATCTTAGACGGGGCTCCAAGCCGGCCCTCCTCATTCCAGAATTCTCTAAAGAGAAAATGCTATCAGCATGAAGATTGCAATTGCCTGCATGTCCGCTGACAGATGCAGGAATTAATCAAACATAGTAGTGAAGGTGCGGTGGGGCTGCAGGGATCAGAATCCTGGGGTCACCAAGTTGCCAGATAGCGCTGGCACCAAGCAGCCAGGCCCCGCCATCACAGCCACTTTCCAGCCTGTCTTGCTCAGTGTGGAACTCAGCTGTCCAGAACCCTAATTGCTTACCAGCTGCTTAAGCCTCCCCATTGTTCACAGAGATATTTGAAGCAGAATAAAATTTACCTTCCAATTACATAACAAGCACAAATTTTTCCCCACAATTCCTGATTTATCTGGACATTTATTGAGCACCTAAGCAGGAGAAATCTGAGACCCAGAAGAGTCTTTGACATTACCATAGAACAAGGTAGTTGGGAATGTGACATACAGATTCTAACAGGGCTTGGAATTCTGACCCTTTAAGCTCTTTGACCTTGGGCAAGGTATTCAAAATCCCCAAGTCTTATTTTTTCATGTCTGTAAAATGAGATTGAAACCCTGACAGGCCCGATGAACTCCATCTACCCATTTTTTTCAGCTGGAGTTTTCAAGTCTCCTCAACCTCCTGACTATTCGTTTGGCCTCACCCACTTTGCAAAGTCTTTAAATTGTCCTCCTGGTAGAAATGATTCAAGTTTGAGCAGGGATGTCAATTTGGGCATAAGCTCTGGTCATCCTGGATTCAGCATTCGAGCAAATCAGGGATCTGTTTAAGGGCAGGTCAAGGAGCTAACAGGAAAGACCACCTTCTAAGGGAAAACAAAGTCCAACCAGTTTGACTCAAGACCAAGGGGCCAATAGACATATACAATCACCAAAAATACGACCATAAGTATTTTAGTCACATTTAGTGCATTCAGTGATGGAAAGCATACGCTATCAGAGTATGTGCAAATTTGGAGATTTGTGAGGGTTTAGGGAGGTATCCTTGTCAAATGTCAATGGCTTAATGTATTATCTTATAGATCCTGTCTATTCTTTTAAACAATATTTAAGATGGTCCCCAAACTTGGGGATAGCAGGATGCTTGTCTAAGCTACTAAAAGCAACTGAAATCCATAGCAAATAATGAGTTATTTACTTAGATCTTCTAAGCAAAGGATGTTTCCATGAGGTCATATCAGAACAGCATCTACCTGAGCAGGGAAATGTATTGATGTGTTTACAGAAGGTTCCCTATGAGTATAGGTACTAAATAAACAGTGTTAATAGACAAAGGATCAGAGAGGCAGCACGATGTGAGCCCTGCTTTCAGGCGATTTTACGTTAGTTTGACTAAAAATAACAATAATAATACATATTTTCAAGACATTTTACAATTTTCAAAGAATTTTAATACCTATTCTCATTTCATCCTCAAAGATTCCTGTAAGACAAGTACAATTAATTCCATTTTATTTTTTTAATGCTTATTTATTTATTTTGAGAGAGAGTGAGCGCGCGCGCACGAGAGAGAGAGAGAGAGAGAGAGAGAGAGAGGGCACGTGCACAAGTGGGGGAGGGGCAGAGAGCAAGGGAGCCACAGAATGTGAAGCAGGCTCCCAGGCTCTGAGCAGTCCGCACAGAGCCCTACCCGGTCTCGAACCCACAAACCCTGAGATCATGACCTGAGCCGAAGTCGGACGCTTATCCAACTGAGCCACCCAGACGCCTCAATTAATTCCATTTTAAAGATGAGAAAGCCGGAGGCCAAGAAGCAAAGACATTTTTCTAAAGCCATGAAGTTGGTATATAATCACATCACCAGCCCAGGGTTTCTGACTATAGGTTTAATGTTCTCACTTACCATAGCTGCATCTTGAAAAAGAAACTTTCTGCTTTAGCTAAATCGAGGTGAAAGGGAAGGAGTAAAACATTTTTCGATTGCTTTTCCCAATCAATCAAGACCCTATAATCCATCTGGCCCTGGCAAAAGTGTCATGGAAGAATGAGTGGAAAAAGAAGATTTGTTTCCTACGGTTCAAAGGCTTTCAAATTAACTGGATGTTAAGAAGCAAGTGGGAAAAAAAAATAGGAAGTGATAAGAAGACTTGAACTTATAGAGTTTATATGTCCCAGTGCCTGCAGCAGGGTCTAGGACACAGTAGGTATAGATGCATAATAGAGATTTATCACATAAATAAAAGATCAGTGGGAACAAATAGATAACCATGAAACATACCTTAGTATATATTTTAATTTCAAACGTGGTAAAGAAGGAATCACAAAGAAATAGAATTAGATGTTATTTAACAGAAGGGGTTTAGAAAATGAACTAGTTGGAGAAAACCAAGTTAGAACTCTATTTTCATGATATAATCTCAATATGTCAAGAAAATTCCAGATGAACCAAGGAGTCAAATGTTAAGAACGAAATTATTTTTTAAAGGCAGAAACTAACTATAAATTATAATTTTATTAATTTCTGACTGACAAGGGATTTCTACATCTAAATAAAATGTAAGACATCATACTGTGAACAACTAATCACATGATTACATTAAAAAAAGGCTTGGTTCTTGGCTTAAAATTTTTGTATTTCTCTATGTACAAGGACACTATGAATGTCATATGATGAACTAGGAAATGTATTAATAATAAACTAAAAAAACAAAGATTAACCACTTAATATAGTAAAAAATATAAAAAGTATATAAAAATCACTTAACATATAAAAAGCTAGCATCTCAATGAGAAAAACATAAATACACTATGAAAAATGGTCAAAGAATATTAAAAAACTAAATCACAGAAGAAATTAAAATGGAAAATAGCTGAAAAATACCCAACCTCACTGTTAATCAAAGAAAAATAAAAACACTGAAATATTTCATTTTTTTTTCCTAGTACATTTGTAAGAGTTAAAATCATAATGCTCAATACTGCCAAAAGCATGATGATAGTCCTCCTGTAAACTGATGGTAGCTATTAAAATGGTAAAACTTCTAGAAAGGCAATTTGACAAACGTTATCAAACACTGTCTAAAGTGCATAGGTTTTGAATCAGTAACTCTGTTTCTAGAAAATCATTGTAAGGAAATTATCAGAGATGCAAAAAGATATATATATATATATATATATATATATATATATATATATACACACACACACACACATATATATACAATGAACCTCTTCTTAAGCTTCTTGATAATAATGAAAAAAATGTGAACTAAATACTCAAAGCCAGGAGATTGTTAAGCAAATGAGTCATAAGATGGAATGTTATGCAGTCATTAAAAATCAGGCTTTAAAAAAGAATAAAAGTAAAACTCAGGCTTTAGATGAAAGCAAAAATAAAAATCAGGCTTTTGATATTAAAAAAAATTTTTTTAATGTTTGTTTATTTTTGAGAGACAGAGCATGAGTGGGGGAGAGGCAGAGAGAGAAAGAGATAGAGAATCTGAAGCAGATTCCAGGCTCTGAGCTGTCAGCACACAGCCTGATGTAGGGCTTGAACTCAGAAACCATGAGATCATGACCTGAGCCGAAGTAGGACACTGAACCGACTGAGCCACCCAGGCACTCCAAGTCTTTTGACACTTTGTACACATCAAGCAATACAAAAGAGGTAAAAAAAAAAAAAAAAAAAAAGCTACAAAAGAGTATTATAGTATGACATTATTATTTTGAGGGGGGGAGAAGGGAAAGAAAGCAACAAAATAAAAACAGCAACCTCTGATAGCCACAGAGATATCTCAGAACGGTGACATCACAAGTGATTTCTTTTTTTTTTAATGTTTATTTATTTTTTGAATATGAAATTTATTGTCAAATTGGTTTCCATACAACACCAAGTGCTCATCCCAACAGGTGCCCTCCTCAATGCCCATCAGCCACTTTCCCCTCCCTCCCATCCCCCATCAACCCTCAGTTTATTCTCAGTTTTTAAGAGTCTCTTATGGATCCTGAGAAACTTAACAGAAGACCGTGGGGGAGGGGAAGGAAAAAAAAAGTTAGAGAGGGAGAGAACAAGTGATTTCTTATTTGCTGTTTCATTTTGCTTTTCTATGTTTTAAATTTTTTTTCCACATTTTTGTAATGGGGAATTCTCAAAGAATACCCAGAAATCTCTGGGCAATAAGATTACAAATATTATTCACTTTTGTCTCAATGCTCCTCTGTAGGCTTTCTATATTTTTATAGACAGCATGAATTATTTTTATTGAAAGGGAAAAAGTTCCTTTTTCCACAAAGAAGACAAGACTATCTCTTGTGTGTGGCATTCTATTTCAACGTAGTATTTGTACTGTGAAATATATTTTTAATACTAAAGATCTGGTCTGAATAATCTAGAAGAGATGAAAAGTTCCAAATGGATACAAATTTGGTAGTGAGTCCCAGGTATCAAATATCCTTTCGATTCTTTCCGCAAGGAAACTGTGACAGAAATGAAGACTTATTTCCCTTATTTTATGTTCAGCTTTCATGGGAGCCTGTGGGATGGAGAAGGCTTAGCTACAGGCATGTCCCTGTGTGCTCAGAATTTGAGAGAATGAGGAACAATAGTTGGGGTGTAGCTGAGTGGAGAAGTCTAAATAGTATTTATGCAGTCTGCACACATTTTTTCAGGATCCTACAATTAAGAAAAATCTATAAATAAGCTGTTTATTTCACCTCTGTGTGAAGCTTAAGTAATGTTGAGCGACTTTTCAATAAATGATATTTATAAATAACAATGGCTGACATTTATTGAGTACTTTTTCTATGCCAGACACTGCATTACATTTTGTTCAGATATTATTTCTTTTAATCTGAACAGCAGCCCTAGGAGGCAGGGACCATTTGAATCCCCACCCCCTGAAAGACTTTAAAAAAGGGAGCAAGAGAGGTTAAGTAAATTGTCCAAGTTCTTAGGAAGTCATAAAGCTGAAATGTAAAACCAGGTTGATCTGAATTTAAGCTCCAAGTACTTTACACTTCATCGTCTCATGTATCTACTAAAGCTAACATCACCCAGGAAAAATGCATTCACATAGTCGCCCAAAGATGCATACTAACTAGAAAGTTAAATAGCAGTACTGCTCTTAAAAGCCAAAAACTAGAAACTACCCAAATGCACATCGGCAGTTGAACAAACCGAAGTATATTTACTCAATGGAATGTGATAGAGCAATGAGAAGGAATTATCTACAATTACCCGTAACAAATGGATGACTATTACAGACAAAATGCTGAGCAAAAGAAGTCAGGCCCAAAAGAGCGCATAACTTATGACTCAATTTACACATTTAAAACATGCAAAAAAACAGTCAAAATGAATCTATGGTTTTAAAATTGGGGTAGCGATTACTCTTTGAGGTTGGGAAGTGGTGGTGGAGGGTGAAGCCTGGATGGTGGCACAAGAGGGTTTCTGGGGTGCTGATAATGTTCCATTTCCTGATCTGGGTCCTGGTGACAAGAATATGTTCACTTGTGCAAAATGAATTGAGAGGTACATCTGCCCATACGGCTAGTGACTCCACAGGAAGAAAGTAGTGGGTAATAGACACATGGTTTAGTTTCTACTATGGGGAAACCTTAAACAAAGACAGTCCACACACAGGAAAATAGTACAAACTGATGAAGGAGGGTCAGTGAAATATGATCTGGTAACAGCCAGCTTTCTGAGATATAAACAATTAGCCCTGGAGAGTGACAAATAATAATGCCACAACAAGCTCACTTGGTTACCTTTCCATCAGAATTCAGAACCACGGCGTGTCTGTTTGGACAGCAGGAAAGTGTTTGCTTTAATATCACCACCTGCAGAATGAAATTCAACCAATTAGGTTGGGAAATTGCCATTTGCAGATAATTATTATTTAGCTGGTTTCTAACTTCATAGCTTTGCAGCCATTTGAGGACAAGGTCTCAGAACTGCCACAGGGTGTGGTATCAGAGTTGGTCTATTTTAACTTAATGATCTGGAAGAGGAAATAACCAGTATGGTAATGACATTGCAAACGATGCTAAATTGAGAGTGTTGCAAATGCTAATAAAGGCAGAGGAACAAAATGAGAAGACTTTGCTGATAAAATCTGGGCTTTAGTGAATAATACCAGTGTATTGAATTTCCAATTCTCTGCCTCAGCAATAGATTCTTGAGCACACTGCTTTGTGCTCAAAAATAAAGGTCTCACCTAAAAA
This sequence comes from Panthera pardus, assembly GCF_024362965.1. Lineage (NCBI taxonomy): Eukaryota > Metazoa > Chordata > Mammalia > Carnivora > Felidae > Panthera > Panthera pardus. The sequence continues at coordinate 88,056,160 of NW_026526843.1, forward strand.
AATTGAAAGTTCTGTATCAACATTGTAATTTTAAATAAACTTTTAAACATTTTAGAATAGTATTGAACTTAGAGAAAAATTGCCGAAATAATACAGAAGGTTCCCATATACCCCACACCCAGTTTTCCCTATCATTAATGTGTTACATATTTAATGAACCAATATTGATAGATTATTATTTATAAAAGTCCATACTTTCTGCAGATTTCCTTAGTTTCTACCTAATGTCCCTTTTCTGTTCTGAGATCCCATTTGGGACACCACATTCTATTTAATCATCATGTCTCCTTAGGTTCCTCTTGGCTGCCACACTTTCTCAGACTTTAGTTTTGAGGACCTTGACAGTTTTGAAGAGTACTGCTCAGATATTTTGTAGAAAGTTCCTCAATTGGGATTTCTCTGATGTTTTTCTCATTAGTAGACAGGGATTATAAATTTGGGGGAAGAAGACCACAGAGATAAAGCACCAATGTCATCATATCATATTCGGGGTGTCATAGCAACTATCAACATGACTTACCACTGTTGATGTTGACCTTGACCACCTCGCTGAGCTACTGTTTATCAGGTTTCTCTACCCTATTTCCTCTCTCCCCCCTTCTATCAGTGAACTCTTTGGAAGGCAGTCACTACGCGCAGCCCACACTTAGAGACTGGAGGATTATGCCTATAAGAGGGCAGAGTATCTACATGAATTATTTGAAATAGATTCTACATGGGATATTTGTCTATTTCCCCCATTTATGTACTGAATTGTTGACTCATGTCAGTATGGACTCGTGGATATTTATTTTATACTCTGGCTTATAATACAATACTATTTTATTTTGTTCCTCAAATCATCACAGTTTTAGCCATCACAGAGCTCTTTCACTTGGTTCCTGTGTCTCTTTGACATATCACCATCATTGTGGATTTTCTTGAACACTTCCTTATTTTCTCGCAGTAAAAGATGCTCTAGGATCATCTGCATATTTCCTACTCCAGTCCTAGAACCAGCCATTTCTCAAGGAGCTCTGGTTCCTTTTATTGGAGAATGGTGCTACAAACCAAGACCTGGGTTCTGGGTGTGATGACTGCCACTGGGGAATTGTTGCTTCTAGGCCTTATCAACAGACAGGGCAAGGAAATATATGTGTGTATACTAACTTGTGTGTGCACGTATCTATAAATATTTTTATGTGTCACCATCTGTATCTATATTAAGCTAAACATGAGTTCATACTGATGTTTCCAAATCCAATCCATTACCACGTGGATTATTCAAGTTACTTTTCCTTGCTTCCCTATAACTTTTTCACTTCAACAGCGAGAAACCTGGCTCCAGCCATCTACCATCCATTTGCTTAATTGCTTAATCCCAGTATAAATGTATAGTAGTTTCAGAATTGTTAACCAATATCCTAATGGGAAACAATTTTATCAACTATAGTGCTTATATACAGTTCCTTTTATCTTTTAGTCTTATAGACTCTATTCATTAGCTTAGTACATTTCTCCCCACCCTCTTTGGTTATGCTGTTTAATACATTTGTAATACAGTTAGATTCTTTTGTCATATTCTGCATTCCATCCTGGGATTCGCTGACCTGCTAAATGACTTTTTAATATTTGCATACATCAAGGTTCACTCTTTGGGTTGTGGTTCTATGGGTTTTGATAAATGCATAATATCATTTATCTGCCATTATAGTCTCATACAGGATAGTTTCACTGCTCTAAAAATTCCCCTCTGCTTCTCCTATTCAAGCTTCCCCCAACCCCACCATTGTACTCGCACTAAACCTTTGGCAACTGCTAACCTATTTACTGTCTCTAGAGTTTTGCCTTTTCCAGAATGTCATATAAATGGAATCATACAGAATGTAACCTTGTAAAATGGCTTCTTTAACTAAGCGAAGTGCATTGAAGGTCCATCTATGCCTTTGCATGGTTTGATAGCTCATTCCTTTTTATTGCCAAATATTATATTATGTGATGTACCACAGTTTATTCCTTTACCTATTAAAGGTCATCTTGTTTTCTTCTAGTTTTTGATAATTATGCATAAATAAAGCAGCTATAAACATTCACATACAGGCTTTTATGTGGGCATAATTTTCAAATCATTTGGGTAAATACCGAAGAGCATGATTGCTGGATTATATGTTAAGACTCTTGTTTAGCTTTGTGAGACACTGTCAAACTGTCCTCAAAAATGGCTGTACCGGGACACCTGACTGGCTCAGTCGGTACAGCACGTGACTATTGCTCTCAGGATTATGAGTTCAAGCCCCATGTTGGGCCTAGAGCTTACTTAAAAAAAAAAAAATGGCTGGACCTTTTTGTATTCCCACAAGCAATGAATGAGAGTTCCTGTTGTTCTATATCCTAGCCACCAGTTTTGTCAGAGTTTGGATTGAACCTTTCTAATAGTTCTGTAGTAGTATCATATTGTTTTCATTTGTATCGCGCTAATGACAAATGATAGCAGGTGTCTTTTCATCTCCTTTTTTCAGCTGTATATCTTCTTTGGTAAGATCTCTGTTTAAATCTTTCACTCATTTTTTTAAAATTAGGTTGTTTGCTTTCTTATTAAGTTTTAAGAGTTCTCTATAGGGGCACCTGGGTGGCTCAGTCGGTTGAGCATCCAACTTCAGCTCAGGTCATGACCTCACGGTTTGTGGGTTCAAGCCCCACACCCCGTGTCAGGCTCTTTGCTGACAGTTCAGAGCCTGGAGCCTGCTTCAGATTCTGTGTCTCCCTCTCTTTCTTCCCCCTCCCCACTCACACTCGGTCTCTCTCTCCTTCAAAAATAAATAAACATTAAAAAAAATTTTTTAAAGAGTTCTCTGTATATTTTGGATAGAAGTCCTTTATCAGACATGAATTTTGCAAATATTTTCTCCCAATCTGTGGGTTGTCTTTTTATCCTCTTAACAGTATCTTTTGGAGTGAGGAAGATTTTTTATTTTAATGAAGTCAAATTGACCAATTTCATGTTTTGGCATTACCAAAACCACAGTCACCTGGGTTCTCTCCTATATTTTCTTCTAGATGTTTTATAGATTTTCATTATAAATTTAAGTCTATAGTCCAATTCATTTTGAGTAAATTTTTGTGAAAAGTGTAAGGTTTGAGTGGAAGTTCATTTTTTGCCTGTGGATGTCCAATTGTTCTAGCACTATTTGTTGAAAAGATTATTCTCTCTGTATTGAATTGCCTTTGTTCCTTTGTCAAAGATCAGTTGACCATTTTTGTGTAGAACCAGTTCTGTGCTCTCTGTTCTGTTCCATTCATGTATGTGTCTATCTTTTGGCCAATACCACCCTATCTTGAAAACTATAGTTTTATAATAGGTCTTGAAATCAAGTAGTGTGAGTCTTCCAACTTTGTTCTTCTTCAGTACTATTTTGATTGTTCTAGATCTTTTGCCTTTCCATACATAAACTTTAGAACCAGTTTTTGATATCCATAAAATAACTTACTGGGATGTGCTTGGGATTTCATTCAATCTATAGATTGAATTAGGAAGATCTGACATTTTTAACAATATTGAGTCTTCCAATCCATGAACACAGAGTATGGCTCCAATTATTTAGATTTTTGGTTTCTTTCATCAGAATTTTGTAGTTTTTTTCTCATATAGATCTTATGCATATTTTGTTTGAAAAACCTTAGTATTTAATTTTGGGGGGTGCTGATGTAACTAGTAATTCACTTGTACAATGCTGGTATACAGGAAAGCAATTAGCTTTTATATATTAGCCTTGTGTCCTACAACCTCTACTTTATTTCTAAGAGGTTATTTGTAGATTCTTTGGTTATACATAGATAATCATGTTATCTGCAAATAAAGACAGTTTTATGTATTCTTTTCCAATCTGTATACCTTTTTATTTCTTTCTCTTGTCTTATTTCACTAGCTAGATCTTCCAGTATGATATTAGAGTGGTGAGAAAGGACATCCTTGCATTGTTCCTGATCTTAGGGAAGAAGTCTCCTTACCATCGGATATTATTTTACCTGTAGATTTTTTTTTGTAAACGTTCATTATCAAGTTGAGAAAGGTCCCCTCTATTTCTAGTTTGCTGACAGTGTTTATCATGTTATATTCTTGTCCTGCATCACTTGATAAAATTATGTGATTTTTCTTCTTTAGTCTGTTGATATGATAGATTGCATTAACTGATTTTCAAATGTTGAATCAGCCTTGCATAACTGGAATAAATCCCACTTGGCTATGGTGCATAATCCTTTTTATACATTGATGGATTCACATTGCTAGTATTTTGTTGAGCATTTTTGCATTTCTGTTCATGAGAGATATCAATCTGTTGTTTTTCTTTCTTGTAGTGTCTCTATCTGGTTTTGGTATTAGGGCAAGGGTAGCCTCAGAATGCATTAGGAAATGCTCCCTCCACTTCTATTTTCTGGAAGAGATTGCAGAGAATTGGTATTGTTTAATGTCAGATGTTTTTCTTGCATCAGTTGGTAAAATTGTATGATTTTTACTCTTTAGTCTGTTAATATGATGGATACATTAACTGATTTTCAAATGTTGAATGAGCTTTGAATAACAGGAATAAATCCCACTTGGCTATGGTATATGATTCTTTTTACACATTGATGGATTAAAGTTACTGGTATTTTGTTGAGGATTTTTGCATGTCTGCTCATGAAAGATGATCAGTCTGTAGTTTTTATTTCTCGTAATGTCTTTATCTGGTTTTAGTATTAGGGCAATACTGGTCTGATAGAATGAATTAGGAAGTATTCCTTGCTTTTCTCTCTTCTGGAGAGATCACAGAGATTGGTATCATTTTTTCCCTACATACTCGGTACAATTCACCAGTAAAATAATCTGGGCCTGGTGCTTTCTTGTAAAAGGTTATTATTTGTTGATTCAATATCTTTAAAAGGTATAGGGGTATTCAGATTACTTACTTCTCCTTCTGTGAGTTTTGGTAGTTTGTGTCTTTCAAGGAAATGATCCATTTCATCCAAGTTAAGAAATGTGCGGGCATAGAGCTATTCGTAGTATCTCTTTATTATCCTTCTGATGTCCATGAGATCAGATAGTGGTGACGGTCCTTCTTTCATTTCTGATATTGGTGATTTGTGTCTTCTCTATTTTTTTTCTTGGTTAGAGCCTGGCTACAGTTTTATCAATTTCATTGATCTTTTAAAGAACAAGCTTTACGTACAGCACAAGTACCTTAAGCCTCTAGAGTATTTCCAATCTTTTCCTCGCATTTTTGTAACTTTTCTGTCATACATTCATTTCACTTCAGATGTCATTCATTTATTCATGTGTTATGATCACTCAGTACTACTTCAATTATTTAAGAATAAAAATTAAAGATTTTATTGTATTTTCAGTTACTTATTCTCCTTTGCTGTTCCTTTCTTTATGTAGATCCAAGCTTCTGACCTATATCATTTTCCTTCTGCCTGAAGAACTTCTTTTCACATTTCTTGCGGGGCAAGTTAGCTGGCAATGAATTCTGTCAGGTTTTGTTTGTCTGAGAAAGTTTTTATTTCTTCTCCACATTCTTTAGATATAGAGTTTAGGTAGGTGATTTTTTTTTTTTTTTTTTACCTCCAACACTTTAAATATTTCACTGTACTCTCTTCTTGCTTGCATGGTTTCTGATGAGAAAGCCACTGTAATTCTTATCCTTGTTTCTGGTTAGGTGAAGGGTTTCCACTCCTCCTGCCCCAACTTTTCTGGCTTTTTTGAAGATTCTCTCTTTCTTTTTTTGCAGTTTGAATATGATGTACCTAAGTATGGATTTGTGTTTTTGTTTTGCTTGAGAAATTGGTATTTTTTCCTCCTGATGTTTTCTGAGCCTCTTTGATCTGTGGTTTCCTGTCTACCATTAGTTTTGGAAAGTTTCAGCCATTATTACCTCAAATTGTTCTTCCACTCCAGTCTCTTCTCCTGGTATTCCAATTACATGTATGTTACACTTCTTAAAATTGTCTTATACCTCTTTTCTGTTTTTTTTCCCATTCTTTAGTCTCTTTGCATTTCAGTTTGAAAAGGTTCTGTTAACCTATTTGCAACCTCATTGAATCTTTCCTCTGCCATGTCAGATCTACTGATGAGTCCATCAAAGGTATTCTTTATTTCTGTTACAATGCTTGTTATTGTTAGCATTTCCATTTGATTCTTTCCACAATTTCCGTATCTATATGTAACATAATCCCTCTATTCTGGCATGTTACCTACTTTTTCCATTAAAGTCCTTACATATTTATCATTGTTACTTTAAATTCCCTGTCTAATAATCCTGACAACTGTCATATCTGAGTCTGTCTCTGAAGATTGCTTTATTTCTTCACACTGTGTTTTATCTGGTCTTTATGCATGGCTTATAATATGTTGTTGAACACCAGTCGTTGTATTGGGTAATAGTAATTGAGGTAAAGAGGTCTTTAGTGTGAGGACTAATGTTAATCTGGCTAGAAGTTGGACTCTAGGTGCCAGAGACTTCAAAATCCTCTAGTGTCCTTCCCCAAGACAAAAACAAGGACACTTCCCAAAGTATTCTCTCTCAGAGAAAGTCTGTCTTGCCCCTCTTTCAACTGTAATCCACCTTTATTATACCGGAGCCCTGTGGGTGTGGTGATAAGTATGTGAGAGGTTAGGTTGTCTAATCTTCTGCTTAAATCTCAGTGTTTTAGTGGTTTTGTGTCTCAGATCGTTAACCTTTATAAGTATTTCTCCAGTGGCATAGCTGTTCGTCACAGCTCCCTACTCCTTTACTGACTGCAGCACTCACAATCTATTTCCTTGAAGTCCTGACCCTTGTTGACTATGCTTTTTCCCCTGCTAGGTGACTCAGAAGAACTAGAGGGGCCTGGCTCCTGTGGGAGGAATGTTCTTCCCCAGGACAGATGAGGCTCCAGGAGAAACATCTCTTCCCCCAGAGAGTGGGTCTTTGTTATGGAGAAGACCCTGTTGTGACTATCTGCATGCTCCTGCCTGTATAGATTTCTGAGTGATGCTTTGCCCAGGAAACTCAGTTCTCTAGCGGGTCCAAGAAAAGTTGGTGATTTACAGTGTGTCTAGATTTTTCTCTTCATAAGGACAGGAGTGAAGACTTCCAAGCTCTTTACGTGTAGAGCTGAAACCAGGATCTGTCCAGCACTGCATGTTAATTAAATAATATGGCGAAAAGACGCCAAGTATTATGTTTCTAAGAGAGGAGTTGGGAAGTGCCTAAAAAGTTATATAACTTATTAATTAGATCAACAGATAATGGTTGAGCCCCTACTATGTACCCGGTATTATTCTAGGGGATGAGGTCACCTCAATGACCAAAACAACATCCCTGCTTTCATGAAATTTCCATTCTTGTCAGTGAGACACAGAAAAAGAAGGCAAGCTCTATAAAGTAAAAATAAAAGTGGGTGATAGAGAGCAATGGGATGGAGGCTGAAGTATGCCATTTAAAAGAAGATGGGCAGATTTGCATGTCTGAGGTCCTGGGCTTGATCCCTGGCATATCCATTACACCTTTATAAACACAATGCCCCATTTGAAAAGATACCCAAAGGCAGTGAGGTAGTGCCCCCATAGGATACCTGTGGATGTATTTTAGGGAACATAAAGAAGGCCAGTGTGGCTGCAGTGAAGTGATGAGAGACAGTCACAAGAGAGGCAGCAGTGGGAAGCCTCATCAGTCATGGTAAGGATGTGAGCTTGCATTCCGAGTAAGGTTGGAAACCACTGGAAATTTTTCAATTAGAAGAATGACATGGGGTGTCTGGGTGGCTCAGTCAGTTAAGCACCCAACTCTTGACATTGGCTCAGTTCATAATCTCACATGGTGGTGGGATCAAGCCCCACATTGGGCTCTGTGCCGAGCATGGAGCCTTCTTGGGATTCTCTCTCTCCTTCTCTCTCTCTACTCCTCCCCTGCTCACGTGCATGGGCTCTCTCAAAATAAATAAAAATAAACTTACAAAAAAGAAGAATGACATGAATTCACATATTTTAAAAGGATTGCTCTGGCTGCTGCGCTGAAAACAGACTGTTGGGCGGAAAAAGACGGAAGCTATAGAGAGAATTTAGGATGTCATTGGAATAATCCAAGCAAGAAGCGATGGTGGCTTTGAGGTAAAGAGATGTCATCAGATTCTGGAATTATTTTGAAGGTAGACCCAATAGAATTACAAATGGATTGGTTACATTATTTAACCTTTATAACAACCCTCAGTAAAATAAGGGTAATACAATTTAGGAGAGAGTAGGAAACTGACCCTCAAGGAGATCATATCTAGGTCTCTGAGCTAATGAGTGACAAATCAAAATTTAAAGCCCAATCTGCCAGACTCTGAACTCCTAACACTGACTCTCCCATTCCCAACCTGTTAGTTACAAGGGATCTTCACTTCTTTCCACGTAAGAAGAAACCAAAGAGGTTAAGAGACATTCTCTAGGTGCTACCATTTTTCTAGGGGCAGAATTGAGACAAAAGACACTGTTCAGTGACACCTGAATGGGCCACTCTCTGCTCTGTCATGCTGCCCTTTCATTTAATAAGTGGGAATAAATGGCCAAGGGTTGCAAGTAATTGTCAATTAAACTTCAGTTCACAATAAGATAGCGCTATTATGAGATTCAGTGCATATGGGTCGTCTTTGAGGAGGCATCACAAGACAGGGGTGATATTTATCACGCTGCACCATGAACGCTGCCTGTGTTTTTCATCATTAACAAAATGATGCAAAGGCTACAAAAAGCCTTTTTTAAAAACCAAAGGGGAAAAAAAGAAACAAACAAAATCCACAGACTCAACCAGTCCTACCTGCCTAAGAAACATACCAGGGCGGGCAAAATGATCACCTTCCATGTGTTTTTGTAGGATTCCTTGGGAACTTCTGTGGCAGTGGTATTAGTACTTACAGTGTGGCATTGCCTAGTGTAAGATGCAGCATTATTCTGTCCATCTTAATTGCCTATTTTCCCCGAAAAGAAAGATATTCTTGTTGGGGGGGGGGAGGCAATCCTTGGAAACAAACTGGGGGCTTTTGCATTTGTAAAAAACAGTAAAACTTTGGATTACGAGTAACTTGTTCTGCGAGTATTCCACACGATGAGCAAATATTTCTAATAAATTTTAACTTGCAATATGAGTAGCACTTGACACCAAATCACATGATCACAACTGAGCCAATGGTTCTTGAAATTCGCTTTGATATACAAGTGCTTTGGATTATAAGCATGCTTCCGGAACGAATTATGCTCACAAATCAAGGTTTTACTGTACTTTTTTTTTCATCTAGTAATGCCTATTAGTCCTTCAAATTCAACTCAATCTGCTGCTTATTAAGCCCTTACTGCATGCCAGAAACTGGGATAAGGGATTTATGCATTGCTTGTTTAAATCTTCAAAGCAGCTTTATGAGGCAGGTATGATTATCTCCGTTTTATAGGAGAGAGATGATGAAGGTTAACTAAGTTGTATGTCTTCTTTTGGCTCACAGGGAACCTGGGGTTCCACAAGTAAATCAAGGACTACAGTGTTATGTGATGCCTCTCTTCCACTATGCTTTGAATGCCTTGAGGGCAGAAATCCTTCTTTCTGTCTTCAGTACTTCAACATACCCTGAGAGGTAACACAGATCTTTCCCCCAAGTATAGTATTTAACTTAATTTTGCTTATTACTTATAATGGCCCTATAAGATATTGGTTTTTTTCTTTAAAATGTTTATTTATTTATTTATTTATTTATTTATTTTGAGAGAGAGAGACATTTAGAGCGCGAACAGGGGAGGGACAGAGAAAGAGAGAGATGCCAATCGCAAGCAAGCTCTGTGCTGTCAGCGCTGAGCCCATCTCAGGGCTCAATCTCACAAAATGTGAGATCATGACCTGTGCTGAAATCAAGATTCAGACGCTTAACTGACTGAGTCACCTAGGTGCCCTGAGATATTGTTTTAGTAGCCTCCTATTCACCCCGTTGGTGAGGGAAGGATTCCCACCCTAAGGTAATGGAGATGGCCGAGTGCATGACATCCGACACTGCACAGATGAGATTGACAGCATTCTACTTGTCACATATACTCATAGCCCAGAGGAAAAGGATACCATGCCATGCAGGGCCCCACGGGGGTTGCACTTGAGAACACACTGAGCCATCAGGTGCTATAAGAAGTAGGGTTTGTAGTATCAAGAGGGTGGGATACCCCCTGGTTCCCACAGGAGAATGTGATTGGCTCTGCATAATTCCATGGGCTGGCAAGGAACTGCAATCTCCCCCTCAGGGATAAGCAGGAACTGTTTCTGGTCCCTCTGATAAGGGAGGTTGTTTGCCTATGGGACCTTATGCACCAGAGCAGAGTAGGGAGGGAATTTATGGATAGGTCATCCAAATCTCCTCAATTTTACCAGATATCAAGGCAGCACATAATGTTGAGCATTAATCGTAGGCCTTACACAACAAATATGCATCACTATCTCCATTTTATAAATGAGGAAATGGGGTTCAGGATGCCTATAGCATGGACAAAGTCCCACAGTCACTGAGAGGTTGAGGTTAAACTCTGGTCTCTCTGACCTCAAAGTTGTATTTTACTTACAAATGTGTAATAGAACATTTTCAGTTTCTAATCAACATTTCAGTGTGACTTCAGGGAAGGATGAGAGTGGAAAGTAAAGAATATACCATTTTCCGGCTTAAGTCAATGTACAGCATAATATTTCTTCCCCACCTGCCTGAGTCACCAGCATTTGCTTGGAAGGAATCACCACAAATTCTTTGCATTTGGGGGTGGAGATAGCCACTGTTGGCTCATGCCAAGGCACCTACCTGGTTGCCTATATAGCCCATTTAGCTGTGATCTGGCTCATTCTAGCTCAGTCTCAGAAAAAGTACAGAAACATCTTAGATAAATTAACAGGAAGATCTTAATATGCATATTAGCGTTCTTGAATGTTTGGACTGTCACTTATCCATAACAACTTGTTCCTTTTTGCTTTGAATATTTTAATAGCTGTTGTTCTTATATTTTTATTTTCTTACATCTCAAGTTCTTCCAGCCTCTGTTTTAAGCTTGAATGTGTTTGGCTATCAATAATGAATCTGATTTCTAAAATATACAGTAGAGGGGCACCTGGGTGGCTCAGTCAGTTAAGCATCCAACTCTTGATTTTGGTTCAGATCATGATCTCATGGTTCATGGGATGGAGTCCCACATCGGGCCCCACACTAACAGCATGGAGCCTGCTTGAGATTCTCTCTCCCATTCTCTCTCTGTCCCTGCCCTACTAGCACTCTTTCTTAAAATAGATGAATAAACTAAAAAATAAAATAAAATATAGAGAATACCTTCTTTCCCCCCTATATTTGCTGAATTATTCAACCTCAGTCAGGAACTTTGAGGCAGAATAACTGCTGTTCTTGCAAATTTCCTGAGAGTAATTATCTTAATGGTGATGACACTGGAGTGAGGGTGGTGGTGGATAGAAATCTCATATGGCTGCCATTTGTGGATTTCAAAATACTAAATACCAGTTTTTAGGCATAGAGTATTTAGGAAATTTCTAACCAAATGGATAACATGTGTAATTTAACAACACCAATAAACTGCATCATAAGTGAGTTGGCTTTTTGGCTATGTATAGTCTTCAGAACCTGGTAACCATGAAGAACAAAGACCTCAAGACTTTGAAACTAGTCATCGATCCCAGTGCAAAAAAGTCACAGGGGGCAGAAGGAAAGGTGCTGGCAAGCAAACCAGAAGGTTAACAATTGACATCATTCTCCATAAAACTGCATGGAAGTTGAGATAAAGGCAAAATATATTTTCAAAGTACTAGAATCTCCTGATGAGAAAGCAAAATCAAATATGCAATAATTGCCCCAGCAATCCCACCTCTAGGAATCTATACTTAAAATACACTGGCAAAAAGATATTATTTGTAATAGCCAATGACTAGAAATGACACAAATATTCATCTCCAGGAGAAGGACTGAATAAAATATGGTACATCTACCCAATGGAGTCCTATGCAGCTCTAAAAAGGAATAGGAATATTTCTATATACCTCTAGGTGGAGTAACATGTGTAGAGTTCGCTAAGGAATAGAGGAGGAACTATCACAAAAGAGATTTCAGAAACACATCATCCAGATACAATGTGTGAACCTTGTCTGATTTTCTGTACCATATAAGACATTTTTTTGAGACAACTAGGGGAAATTACATGTCAGATAATTAAGAATTATTAACTTTATGGGTGTTGATGATAATATTTTGGTCACGTTTTCTTAAAATAAGAGATAGATACTGACATATATTTTTTAAAATACATTACCTGAAGTCTGATTTTTGCATCAAAAATATTCCAGGAAACAAAAAGTATGGGGAGTAGAGAAGAGTTGAAACTAATACAGCAGAGTGTTGATAAATGTTGAAGTTGGATGGGGGATACTGTGTTTTCTACTTTTGTGTATATTTGAAAAATTCCTTAATAACAAGTTAAAATGAATACCATATACATATATACATAAATATGACATACAGAGAGAGATATAGAAATAGAGACAGATGATAGATAGATAGATAGATAGATAGATAGATGTAGGACTTACAAGACATCCTGACTTGGTGAATCTGGGGCAGAACTTGGGCATCCAAATTTTATTAAAGGTCCAAAGTTCTTTGGCACTCTCATTGATCAAGCAATAGGATATGGCATTTGGGGGTTAAAAATTCTCAAAGATTTGACTATGATAAAATCCATACTGACTATTAAAACCACAATGAATACAACAAAGTTTTTCCTAGCTAATTCTAAAACCCCTTCAGGGTTCTTAAGTGACTTAGGGTTACATGAATAACATGGGTTTTTATCTCCACCTACTTTGATGTTCAGATCTGCTCATAAATGGAGAGTCCTGGTGGATGGAATGCCAGATACAGACACAGTATGCTTAAGTCAACCTAAGAGGAGGGCCGGCAGCATCTCTGTCTCTTATAAATGTTCACTATCTCTGCCACTTCAAAAGATTGTAGACAGCATGACGAGCATATATGTGTAAGTGCTGCAGAGTCCTCAGGGAAGGCCTTCAGTGAAATCCAAGGTATGGTAATAAGGAATGCCATTCACCCAGTCGGCTCACTCTTGCCACCCACTGAGGAAGAAGACTCCAGATTGGTGAGTGGCATGGTCCACACCCAGCATCAGGGAGAAGGAAAAGTGCAGAGGCAGACCAGAGAAGGAAGGGGAGACTTATGGGACCAAAACAGCCCAGTTACCTAGTTTGAAAGCAGAAGGACATAGAGCTCAGCAATATCGCACTCTGAAGTTCACTCTCATATACAAAGGGCAGGGTTTGACCCGGGGAGTTTGATCCTACCAGTAGACATAAAGATGTACTTCATGCTAACCCCTAAAAGAAACAAAAAGTACATATATGTATTTTCTTTTTTTTTTAATTTATTTTAGAGACAGAGCATGTGTGAGCAGGGGAAGGGGTGGGAAAGGCACACACACACACACACAGAGAGAGAGAGAGAGAGAGAGAGAGAGAGAGAGAGAGAGAGAATCTTAAGTAGGTTCCACACGCTGCACAGAGCCCCATATGGGGCTTGATCCCACAGCTCATGACCTGAGCCAAAATCAAGAGCCAGACACTCAACCGGATGAATCACCCAGGCCCCCCATGCATGCATTTTCATTTTTATGTTGCTATTACTTTTTAAATTCACTTAAAATTAATTTTTGAGCAATGCTGAGCCAGCAGCAAAGTTTCTCTAAAGCATTTTATCAAATTGCTTATTTTCAATATATAGCTGTAGAAGTAGAGTTTTCAGTTTAGGAGATCTCTCCTTGAGGAAAGCTATCTTCAGTAAAATTCAGAACCTGGTTGGTGCTCACAAGGCACTTTAGTGATCTCTCCACAGCCCAGGGTGTTCCTCAGCAAACCCAGACTTCTCAAAGTCTTTGAGCTGCTTCTACGCTGGATGCTGCCTTCAGCTGACAAAACTCATTAGGGATTGATTTGTAAATTCAGAGTGCAAATTTAATTTGCCATTAGAAATGAAATTTCTAGATGGATTGAAGAGTCGTTCAACAAATATTTATTAAGCACTGTAGTAGGCTGAATAAGCACACCCAAAGATAACAGGCTGTAATTCCTGGATCCTATAACTGCTACTTTATTTGGGACAAGGGTGTTTGCAGATAGAGTTAAGTTAGGGAATGTGAGATAGGGAGACCTTCCAGGTGGGCTGTAAATGCAATCACAAGTCTCCATATAAGAAAGAGCCAGAGGGGCACCTGGGTGGCTCAGTCGGTTAAGCGTCTGACTTTGGCTCAGGTCATGATCTCACAGTTTGTGGGTTTGAGCCTCACGTTGGGCTCTGTGCTGACAGCTCAGAGCCTGGAGCCTGCTTTGGATTCTGTGTCTCCCTCTCTCTCTGCCCCTCCCCTGCTCGTACTCTGTCTCTCTCTTTCTCTCAAAAATAAATAAACATTAAAAAAAGACAGAGAGAGAGAGCCAGAGGGAGATCTGACTACATACACAGAGGAGAAGGCCATGTAAGGATGGAGCACAGGGGGATTTCAAGATGGTGGATTCTCTCTGGAAGGAATGCAGTCCTGATTTCATGCACACCTTGGCTTAGGCCCAGCGATACCAATTTCAGACTTTTGACCTCCAGAACTGTGAGTAAATCAATTTCCTCTGTTTTAAGACACCAAGTTTGTAACAATTTGTTATAGCGGTTATAGGAAACTAATACAGCCCACAAAGCGCATGCGTGAGGAATATAGTGGCAACCGAAACCACATGGTTTCCATCTTCATGAAACATCAAAGCAGCTGGTGGCAAGGTATATGATTTGTTGGCATCAGGCCTCAAAACCTTCTGTATTGCTGGGGTGCCTGGGTGGCTCAGTCGGTTAAGTGTCTGACTCTTGATTTCGGCTCAGGTCATAATCTCATGGTTTGTGGGCTGGAACCCTGCGTCGGGCTCTGCACTGACAGTGTGGAGCCTTTTTGAGATTCTCTCTGTCTTCCTCTCTCTCTGCCCCTCCTCCACTGGCACTTTCTCTCTCCCTCTCAAAATAAATAAACTTAAAGAACAGCAACTGTCTGTATTCCTGCCACAGTGGAATGATACAACCTGCAGACAGACTGATGTTGCTGTCAGCTGGAAGGGTATTTTTTTCCCTTCCTCTTTTGTCCTCACCAACTGCTTTATTTTTATTATATTTTAATAAAATGTAATATACATTATATTTGTAGAATTTTTAACATTTAGAAAATATTATAAAATAAGTATATTAGGCTTGTATATATTTTCCTTGTTTAGCTCTCACAGAGCACCCCGTTTTATACCTTCTTACCAACTTCTTGACTACTGCCTCATGTAGCTATATCTTTCACATAATATTTAAGATGATAAGGTTTGCAAGGAACAAAATCACAGATGTTGAGCACTTGAACAGGAATAGTTTTGACAGTTGTAACACTTTGGGCTGAAATTTTCCATTTGGCAAAGGGATTGTGACCTGGACAAATATTCTGGACACTGTGCAAATAATTGCCCACGGCGTCCCTCTGACCATACAATGAACTGTTAGGTATGGTGTGCTGCCTTGTGAATTACCGTAAACTTCTGTACTCAGATGTTCAAGGTGCCTCGTGAGTTATCATATCTAAGATGAACTGACTACATTACAGTTAACAAGTAGAATGTTTGGCTTGTGATATAGACCCATTGATAAAGTCTCAATGCCCGGGTCTAAGAAATGCCACCCTGCTTTGCCTCCGATTGGCTTCAACAATGCAGTTCAGATCCTACCATCTCCACCAACGCGTGCACAAGGTAATTTGTCACTGAGCTTCACAAACAGAAAATATCACCCAGTGTTTGCCCTCCGCTGTCACTCTCCAGCTTTGGAACTTCAGGGACCGAAGGAAACAAGCAGCTATTGCAACGACGGTTCCTCCAAGCCCATAGAGGGCTCACTTTGCTGCGAGCCTAGGAAAGGAGCAGATATCATACTCCTCTCACCTGGCTTCCTTCCTCCAGCAGTTCCTATCTTTCACCACGGGTCCACACCTGCTACTCAGAAACGAGGTTAATTCACTTACCTCTTTAACTCTCTCTAGGATTTGTGAGGTTTTCCATGGGCTTCAAATACTTCTGTTGGAGTCAGGAGGCCTGGAGAGAGAAAATTGGCTTGAGGGCCAAGGCAGCAAGAATGGAGTTTGGCTGTTTGACTTTTCTGTTTTCATAAGCTGTGAAAAAGCATGGACTGAGGATGGCAGAATCCTCTTTGGATCATGAATTTATAAAAATTTTAAATACATTTTCTGATTACAAAGCAATAATATTGTTATTGCATACAACTTAGAATATAAGTTAAAGAAAGTATAATGAAGAAAATAAGACCACCTGAAAAACCAACCACTCCAAAATGATTGGTGTTGGCATTGAACTGGATAAATTTCTTTTATTTATTTATTTATTTATTTATTTTAATTTTTAAAAAATATATTTTCTCATATGACACCAGGTCATTAATATTTTTAATGTTTATTTTTGAGAGAGAGAGAGAGAGAGAGAGAGAGAGAGAGAGAGAGACTGAGTGTGAGCAGGGGTGGGGGAGAGGCAGAGAGAGAGGGAGACACAGAATCCGAAGCGGACTCAAGGCTCCAAGCTGTCAGTGCAGAGCCTGACTCGGGGCTTGAACTCACGAACCGTGAGATCATGACCCGAGCTGAAGTTGGATGCTCAACCAACTGAGCCACCCAGGCACCCCTACATTTTTTTTTAATGTTTACTTATTTACTTTGAAAGAGAGAGAGAGAGAGAGAGTGCCCTTGTGCGTGTGCACGTGCAAGTGGGGGAGGAGCAGAGAGAGGGAGAGCGAGAGTGAGAGCGAGAGAGAGAGAAAACCCCAAGCAGGCTCTGTGCTAATGCAGGGGCTCAATCCCACAAACCATGTGATCATGACCCGAGCCAAAAGAGTCAATGCTTAACCAACGTTAGGCCACCCAGGTGCCCCAAATGTGGATACATTTCTTTTTTTAAAAATTTTTTTTTTAACGTTTATTTATTTTTGAGACAGAGAGAGACAGAGCATGAACGGGGGAGGGCCAGAGAGAGAGGGAGACACAGAATCGGAAGCAGGCTCCAGGCTCTGAGCCATCAACCCAGAGCCCGATGCGGGGCTCGAACTCACGGACTTCGAGATCGTGACCTGAGCTGAAGTCGGACGCTTAACCGACTGAGCCACCCAGGCGCCCCCATTTCTTAATGAAATTGTGATCATTCCCTGTACAGTTTAGCATCCTGCTTTTTATCACTTTACATGAAATCATATTTTCCCATGTCATTATGTATTCATCCTAAACATGACCTTTCAGGGCGGTACATATTGTTCCATAATATATTTAACCATTTCACTATCATTTGACATTTCTGTAGTTTTTAATTTCTCACTATTAAAAGTAACACTTTGAAGGAAAAGCCTTGCATATAAATCCTCAGTGAACATCTACAATTATTTCAGCAGGATAAAACTCTAGTTGTGAAATTACTAGGTAAAAGAGTATGCAGACTTTAGTTTTATTAAAGTTTAACATCCATCCAGAAAAGCACACAAATCACGTGTGTGTTGCTTGATGAATTTGTATCTTGATGAACACACTGATAGAACCAATACTCAGATCAAAAAAAATATCACCAGCATCCCCAAAGCCACTGTCCCAGTTTCTAAACACCCCAAAGGTGACTATTATACTGACTTTTAACACAATGAGTGTTGCTGTTTTTTTATTTAACTTCATATAAACAGAATCACTCATATTCTTTTTTATCTGGCCCCTATCACTCAACAGGATGTCGTTGGTGCACCGTATCTCTGTCGTTGGGTTTAGTAATCATTTATTCATTCTTATTGTTGGATGGTATTCCATTGTGTGAATATGCCACCACTCATTACCCACTCTACTGTTGATGGGCACTGGAGTACTTTTTGATTTAGGGCTGTTATGAATAGTGCTTCTATGAACATTCTAGTACATGTCTCTTCGTGAACATATGTACACATTTCTTTTGGATGTGTACCTAGGAATGGAGTTGCTAGATCATAAAAGATGGCATATGTTCAGCTTCAGTAGATACTGTCAAACAGTCTTTCCAAATAAGTTGTAGAATATGTACATTTTAAGTCTCGTGATGAAAACTGCCATTCATAAAGATTCTCTGTCCTTACAGTGTCTCAGTATATTAGACTCCACGTGGAAACTTTCCCAACAGTAGGTAGTATTACACATTTTTAAAAATCTTTGCCACTTAGGTAGGTCAAAAAGTGGTTTCTTGCCATTGTTTAAACTTGTACTTCCTTTATTGCTATTGATAGTCAGCAGACATTCTACACAAGAAGAAACATAAATAACCAGGAAACATACGAAAAAAAAAAATGTTCACATCATTCCCAAATTATCTATTGGTGTGTTTATCTTTTTCTTGTTGTTTTGAAAGCTTTTGCTTTATAATGACAAATACACAGATTTTTAAAAATGTTTAATGTCTATTTATTTTTGAGAGAGAGAGAGAAAGAAAGCAGGGGAGGGGCAGAGAGAGAGAGAGGGAGACACAGAATCTAAAGCAGGCTCCAGGCTCTGAGCTGTAAGCACAGATCCTGATGCAGGGCTCGAACTAACAAACTGTGAGATCATGACCTGAGCCAGAAGTCAGACACTTAACTGACTGAGCCACCCAGGTGCTCCCTGAAGAATTTTAAATGATAACTTCACATACATACACACACTCAAATTAACACGGGAGTACATTTTACGGCTCTCTCGTACCTTCTATTTTTAAGCTTTTTATTCATGAGGCAAATTTATTCTGTATACATTATGCCCAAGGATATATGCTGCACATGATGGTGGACGCAAAACTCTTCGAGATGTACAGACTCTGCCCTCAAGAGGCTTATACTCCCTTTGGCTGCCTAGGACCCCCAAGTGGATATCTCCATTGCCGAGCAGCAAGCTATGCCAATCACATGGACAATAAGAAAGTAAGGGGTTTAGGACTTTCTTCACTATTTGAAGCTGAAGGAGAAGCACAGGCTGAGCTGGTCCTAAGGACAGAAGGAGTCCCAGGGTCACATTTCAGGCCACAGTGCATATAAAACAAGAGGAGAAATCAAGAAGCCTGGGCTCATTCTTATCTGGAGAATGCTGAGTTCAAAAGAAGATGGGAAAGCTGCTTGAAGTCAAGGAGTTAGGGTTTCAGAACATTTTATTGGCACCAAGATATTCCTCCATTTTCAGCATTGTGTTTCCTCTGGAAGAAATCCATCCATTGGGCTCTGAATGCCAGGCTAGGCTGGGGGGTGGTATTAGCATGGTAAGCCATGGTAAGCCGTGGTAAGCCGCATGCATACAAAGCTAGGAAACCTTTGTTGTTGAGAGAGGTAAGCACGTAAACTGGGAAGGCACATTTATAATGCTGAAGGCAGATTGAGTCAGTCTCAAATGTTCTCATACTTGAAAGGTGAAGAAAAAGAAAACAAGGGCAGGCCAGATGGAAGTGTGGCTCTCATTAGAGAATCCGAAGGAAAGTTTATTTTGAGTTGCTTTCTGTAACTGAGAGAAAAAAACAACTGGGGATGGGTGTGGGAAACAGAGAGACAGTCCCTGAGGATGGCCATGGGAACTTGCATGTATGGTAGCCCTCCCTTATCCATGATTTCAGCTACCCGGGGTCAGCTGAGGTTGGGAAGTGGATGATCCTCTTTCTGAGGAATCATCAATAAATCCATAGTAGCCTAGCGTTACGTCACAATGCCTGTGACATGCACCTTGCTTCATGACATCACATAGGCATTTTATCATCTCACATCATCACAAGAAGAAGGGTGCGTTCAGCACAACAAAATATCTGGAGAGAGAGAGACCACATTCACATAAAGTTTGCTACAGTACAGTAAAACCTTGGTTTGCAAGCATAGTTCATTCCAGAAACATGCTTGCAAATCCAAAGCACTTGGTATGTCAAAGTGAATTTCAAGAACCATCGGCTCAGTTGTGATCATGTGACATTCGGCGTCAAGAACTACTTGTATTGCAAGACATCACTCGTTTATCAAGTTAAAATTTATTAGAAATGTTTGCCCGTCTTGCAGAACACTCATGGAACAAGCTACTCACAATCCCAGGTTTTACTGTATATTGTTTTATAATTGTTCTATGTTTATTATTATTGTTAATCTCTTACTGTGCCTAATTTATCAATTAAACTTTATCACAGGTATGTGTGTATAGGAAAAAAACACAATATATATAGGGTTTGGTTCTATCTACAGTTTCAGGCATCCACCAGGGGTCTTGGAACATACCTCCATGCAGATAAGAGGGGACTACTGTATATTAGCCAAAAAAAAAAAAACCCACAAAATTTTGATTGTACTTTAATTTATCTTAGGAGTATTAGGGAATGCTCAAGGCTTTCCTTCCACTTAGCATATACGTATACCCTAGGTACACTGTGTAGTGAAATCTGTTGTCTTGTGATTTCTTCATTCCACCCAACACTTACCCTCTTTCCCCAGCAACTTGCTAAACACACACACACACACACACACACACACACACACACACACACTGGGAGTGCTCCCTCAGAGCCAAGAAAAGACCAGAAACCTGTTCCCTGGCTTAGAGCCCAGCAAAGGAAAATGAGGGGCTAGTTGTGAGCAAGAATCACCGGGTTGTGCCTTACACATTTATTTCCCTAATGTTACTGAAGGGCCCTAAACAAATCAGCAAAAAAACCTTGTGAAAGAGTGGGCACAACTTTTGTTTCTGAAATTGGGTGTACCACAAGTGGGGGAGCAGGAATGGTCAGTCCCAGGTGCAGGCTATAAGGGGCGCGCTGTGTACGGATAATTTTAAAACAATAATAACACTAGCTACTGGGGTCGGCTTTGTTTTCACCATGCAGTGGCACGTCTATACAAGTCAGTGATAAAATACTCCTCCTCCGAACAATCTTTTGGCGCTGTTACTTTTACGGTTTCATACTGTAATATACATGGAAGCTTCACCGTGGCACTTTTTAGTGGTTATTCTTCAATCAACACAGTATTCCACAAGGAAGTGAATTGAGGGAATTCCCAGTTCTGGAGTTAGCCCTGACACATGCTGACCAAGCTACATGGGTTCATTTCTGGAGAAAATTCAGTTCTGAATCACCCGGGTTCACACTGAATGCCGTTCCTGTCTCCAACCCCCATGGTGTTGCACATCCTCACAATTAAACAACAGATTTAAGGGGCACCTGGATGGCTCAGTCGGTTAAGTGTCTGGCTCTTGGTTTCGACTCAGGTCATGAGTTTCGTGGGCTCAAGCCTCACGTTGGGCTCTGTGCTGGCTGCACAGAGCCTGTTTGGGATTCTCTCTCTCCCTGTCTCTCTCTGCTTCTCCCCCACTTGCGGGAGCAAATGTGGCATGCACTTGCTCTCTCTCTCTCTCCCTCTCTCTAATAAATAAAGAGAAGAAAATTTCAAAATAAACAGTGAGAACCAAAGCACTGTAGAGACAAAGAATAAAAATCGAGTTACTTAATTATGTCATTCCATGGATGAAATCTCTGAACCCGGTTGTGGTCACCCTTTGGAAGTATTTCTCCATGGCGTTTTCCCTTTTTTGTTGTTTTGTTTGTTTGTTTGTTTTCAAAAATGACAGCAATGTCATCTAAAAGTGTTAACCTGATACCTTTGGTTTGTTTTGTACTGTAAATTTATTTTACTAATTTTTTTATTGGCATGAGATATCAAATGTTTAATCAAAGAAAATGTTCCCTGTCTACATTTCTTTTCTACCTAGTATTATTATTCATTTTATTTCATGGTTATTCCCAAAGATAATTTCTCAAGAAATGGTCTGCTCAGAGACACCTGGGTGGCTCAGTAGGTGAAGCACCCAAATCTTGATTGCGGTCCTGGTCATGACCTCAGCGTTCATTTGTGGTTTTGAGCTCCAGGTTGGGCTCTATGTTGACAGTATGGAGCCTGCTTGGAATTCTCTCTCTCCCTCTCTCTCTGCCCCTCCCCTGCTTGCTCTCTCTATTTCTGTGTCTCTCAAAAATAAATAAATAAACTTTTAAATAAAAGAAAAAAAAGGAATCATCTGTTCTGGTTTTCAATATGCCAAGGCACAGTGCCTGACGGAGACGACCAGTTTCCCACCAGGAGTCCCATTGGAATTGGGGGTCTAAAAATCCAAGAGGAACTTGAGCCATAACATGTCTCAGTAACCCTCTTGGGAAAATACATCTCAGAGAAAAGGGGGAGCAGAGCCCGGAGCTCCATTAGACACACTGAAGGTGTGGTTCCAGCTCCTCAAACCACAGAGTTAAGGAGGGCAACTCCCAGACTGGAAATTAGTACAAAAGGAGATCAATTCAGCACACAAGACAGAATCTTTGAAGCTTTTTCAATAGCAACCAACACTAAAAGAAGTAAAATCTGTATTTCACATGCAACCAGAACACACACATATTATTTAAACAATGCCTAAACGTTACTATAGGTAATGAAGTCTGCCTATTCTATTCTACTTCGCTTTTTAAAACTGTTAGTTGTGACCCAGTAAATTGATTTCATGACCCACTATTGGGTAATAACGTGCAGTTTAAGAAAGGTACAGCATCGGGAATATAGTTAATAATATTGTAATGACTTTGTATGGTGACAGATGGTAACTAGGCTTATCATGAGGATCACTTTATAATGTACAAAAATATCACATCACTATGATGCACATCTGAAACTTATAGGATATTCTATACCAAATATACTTCAATTAAAAAAAATACTAATGCAAGTAAGGGAAGGGAATCTTGACCTTTCGGCTTCTGAATAATAATCAAAGGTTTGTTGGTCTTTTACTGCAGAGCGAGTTTTGAAGAACCAGATGTTCCTTCTTATCCTGTGTCTTGGAACAACCTGAGCTCGGCCTTCACTAAGAACCAGAGACAAGGATGAGTCAGGGCCTGAACAAAATTAAAACAGGCCCCACAAACATGTTAAGGTCAGAAAAAAGAGCTGAGAATTTTCTGACACTTTTAACTCATAAAATAAGCACTCTTCAACCAAGAATATCTCTGTTAAGTTGAGGGCCTAATTTGTTAGTGCAATATGAAAACAATTCGAAGTTTCAAGAAATCGTTTTGGAGAAAGGAGATACCATATACTCTTTTGCTGCCGATGAACAATGTCTACGTAGCCACGGTAATGTAAACATTGTTGATTTTCCACTTGTGGAACCACCCCACAGAAAAAACAAAGATTTGTTTATTGGAATTGTGTATTTATCGTTGTCATCAACCTTCAAATGCAAGACTAAATGTAAATAAGTATATGGTGGCAAAACTCAGGAGGTAGGCATTGGAGAAGGAGTTGAGAAAGGGTAGCATTCCTACAATCCTCACCTTAAAAAGCGAAGAACTAAGGATACTTTACTTCTTCTCTAGCTGATAAAAGAGAGATTAAAATACATTACTTAAAGCCACAGAGGTAACTAATAATGGAACCAAACAAGAGAGATGAATTTATTGGTTAGATGAGGAGAGAAGAAACACCGGAGTGAAATTCTCGTTTCCCATAGCAAGGAGCCAATATACAAAGTGCGCAATTGATAAATCAAGAAATTGTAGAATATCTATTGTCTTTAGCGATGTGGAGGTAACTACAAAAAAGGGAGGGGCAAAGTCATTTAAAAGTAGATGCAATTGGGAAGGGGTGATATCAGTAATGATAGCCTTTTATGACACACACTTCTCTGTACAAATTGAGTTTTTCAATTATTTTCACGAATTACTCTGATTTAAAATAATAAAAGTAATAACAACAGTGATGATAATAATTAGTGTGAAGTGTAACCTGGAAATCTATAGGTTTTACCCTCTTGAATTTCTAGGGTTGTGAATCCGTGGTTGAGTTAAAAATGATCATGGTGTATTCTCTTCGTCCCGGCCCAGTCTGCCAGATCCTAAAAATAATTTATATGCCATTCATTCACAAATGATGCTTAAATATCGGTCAAATAGAAACATTCCCCTGAAATTAATCAACTTCCATGGGATAAAGAAGATTCTATAGTATTATAATCATAGTTTATGCTCCGTATTTGGTCCATAGCTTCTCAATGCTAGCAAGGTTATCTTGCCTAAAAGAAAAGCCATTTTCCTTTCTGTTAAGTTGTAACTTATGCTGGCAGGACCTCCAGAGAGAGCTCGTGTTCATGAGCTGCATTAGCAGAGTCAGATGAAATGTAGCTGGGATTCCTATCAGTTTTGTCAGGTATAAGATGAGAAGTCAGAGATGAAATGGACCTCAGAGACGGTCTATCTCCTTGATCCTCAAAGTGGGGTCCCAGGACCAGCAGCTGGAACACCACTGGGAATCTTGTTGGGCATGTACAACCTCAGGCCCCAGAGCTGCTGAATCAGTATCTGCCTTTTAACGAGATCCCCAGCTGATTCCGTTGATTTGTGCTCACTTTAAATTTTGAGAAGCACTGGTCATTCTGAATCCAATCTCTGTCCCAGTGGGGGAACCCCTCTCTCCAAGCATCTCTGGCAGGGAGTGTCCTAGCATCTCCCGAGTTGAGCATGGAGGACGTTATTTTGTGGAAAAGATTTATCAGCATGGGTTTGAGGGAGGCTAATTTCATGATGTGCTAGAAATTGCCTGGCAGACTGAGGCAGGAGGTGGGTGAGTGGTATTGAGACTGGTGGAAATAAGGGAAATAGTGGAGCCAGTCTGATCGGTAGGGGGGGAAGGGACAAGGCACCAAAGTCCAACCATGGGGAAAAGGCTGGGTGTGAGATGGGAGAGTTCAGCCGAGGAGCAGAGCTGCTGGGAGCAGCCTAGGAAAGTGGCTGATAGAAGCTCAGAGAAGAACGGAAGATGGCCAGCGTATGGTAGAGTGCCCTTTGTAAACACTGCGCCAGGCTGGCAAGATAACGGCATGAATTTCCCTTGAGGAGCTTCCAGTTAATCTTCATGAGTTTTTTTTTTTAATTTTTTAAATGTTTATTCATTATTGAGAGAAAGAGAGAGACAGAGCATGAGTGGGGGAGGGGCAGAGAGAGGGAGACACAGACTCTGAAGGAGGCTTCAGGCTCCAAGCTGTCAGCACAGAGCCGGATATGGGGCTCGAACTCATGAGCTGTGAGATCATGACCTGAGCCGAAGTCAGATGCTGAACTGACTGAACCACCTAGGCACCCCTTCATGATTTTTTTTTAAAGTTTATTTGTTTGTTTTTGAGAGAGAGAGAGAGAGAGGGAGGGAGGGAGGGAGGGGCAGAGAGAGAGACAGAATGAAAGAGAGAATCCCAAGCAGGCTCCCTGCTGCCAGTGCAGAGCTAGACACGGGGCTCAAACCCATGAACCGTGAGATCATGACCTGAGCCAAAATCAAGAGCTGGTCACTTAACAGACTGAGCCATCCAGGTGCCTCTCTTTTTTTACTCAATGGCTTTATTGAGATATAATGTACACACAAATCACTCATCTAAACATACAATCTGATGGCTTTTAGTGAATTCACATAGGTGTGATTCCACCACCAGTTTCAGAACATTTTTCCACCCCCAAAACAAACCATGCACCCCTTAGTCATCACCCCCCTCCCCCTCCCCACACACCCTACTCCACCCCACTCCACCCCTGGCAACCACTATTCTACTTTCTGTCTCTATGGATTTGCCTATGCAGGACACTTCATATAAATGAAATCATACAGTACGTGGCCAAACCAAATTATACTAATAACAGTCTCTCCCCATCCCCTTTGAGATATCTCTCTCCCAGATGATTAAACTCCCCAACCTATCGTGGTGTGTTGCTGTGTGTGTGTGTATGTTTCAAGGAAACCTCCCTCCCTCAGTCCTCCATCCTCCTCAGGGGGCGATGTATGGCTGTCATCCTGGGATGTCCCTTCCCTGCTGCCCCAGGGTGTCACCATTTCCCAGATCCCACGTCTTTCCTTGGTTACACCCTTGATTTGCCACAACACATCCTCAAGTAATATCCTAAGATAAGATGTGTGGAAGACCAAGTTCTTGGACATTTCTGAAAGTGTATTTTACCATCATGTTTGAGGGGAGATTGCATCTGACTGTGTAGAAAGCTACAAGTTGAAAATTACGATCTGTCATCCCTTCTAAGGCAATGCTCCCTATCCTTTGGTGTCCAGTATTGACAATGAAAAGTTTGATACCAGTGTGATTCTCGTTTCCTGTAGGCAGTGATTTTTTTTTTACTCTCTGAAAATGTTTAAGACTCTAACTTTATCCTTGGGGATTTCTTTAGATCACCGTTCTCTTTGTTTGTATATCCCTTATGCCGGACACACAACAGGCATTTTGAAAGTGGATATCATGTTCCCGATCTGCAGTTTGGGAATCAGTTTTACTTTCCACCTTGTTGGTTTGGTAACTTCCCCTCTCTTTTTCTCTATCTTCTCCTTCTGAAACTCCTAATCAGGCAGATGTTGGACCTCCTGAATGGATCTTCTTTTGTTGTGGTGGTGATAGTTTTCATCTGTGATGGTCAATTTTTTTGAATCAACTTGGCTAAGTTACAGTGCTCACTTATTCGATCAAATGCTGATCTGGGTGTTGCCATGAAGGTATTTTATTGACATGGTTAACATTTACAATCAGTTGACTTCAAGTAAAGGAGTTCATCTCCACAGTGTGGGTGGGCCTGATGTAATCAGTTGAAAGGCCTAAAGAGCAGAACTGGAGATTCCCTGAGGAAGAAGATATTCTACCTGTGGATGGGCAGCTCCTATCTAAGAGTTCCAGCCTATATATTTGTCTTTTCTTTTAATTCTACTTTTTGAATGGTTTTCTTTACATCATCTTCTAATTCTTTTCCACATGTTTTATTTTAGCCATAATATTTTAAATTTCTAAGTATACTTCCTTGCTCTCAGGTTTTCACCTTTTCATGGTGTCCTGCCCTTGTTTCATTAATACAATATTTACTTTATTCCTCCTGGATTTCAAACTCTCTTCTTTCCTCCCCCAATTATCTCTTGCCTCTGCAAGAGGTTTTCCTTAAATGCTTGCTGGAGGTGGAGGGGAGGGGATGAAGGATGGGAGTCCTGCATATTTGGATATTTTTGCTGTCCTGTCACCTCTGCCATTACACTGTGTAGCTATTAAATGCCAGGATGTAGAAAATTTTTACCTGGCAACATTCGATTTATTTTGAGAAGACATCTCTTATTTTTTGCTTGGAGTTGTAGACATGAGTGGGTGAGTTTTCTGTTTCATATTCAGACTGCCAATGAATCCTCACTGTCTCCCCCTTGTCCCCCTTCATTACGTCTGCAATTCTCCAAAACAGGCTGCACCCTCCCCCCTTAATTGTAGCCCCTCCATGCATGCTTGGGCTCTATGGCATCCTTTACCTGCTTCATTAGTGTGAACTCTTGCCTATATTTTCTACCTTCCAGAAGTTTTTTGAACTATCTCACCTGCTCCCAGCCCTCTCTATCATTCTCTTTATTGCAGTGAGTTTTTATTCCATTTCTATAACTTTGGTGTTGGGAGAAGGAGGAAGTACATGCATGTGGTCAATTCACCAAATGTCACGGGGAATTTGACTCTTGTTTTTTATGGTTTGAGTATCGAATACTAGCTGAAGACATCTCTTTGGTGGTGATAGTGATGGTGACAAGAATGATAACTAGAGAACACCAGTCCTGCAAAGCAAAATAAAGACACCTACCTTTGTAAAACACCACCTTGTGTCCTCTCTTTAAGAGCTCTGGATGGGTCTTCCCTGATCATCAGATCAAAGCCAGATGGAGCCCTCAAAGACCCCCATTAACTGGTCCCACCTAACCTTAATATTTTTTTAAGTTTTACTTATTTATTTTGAGAGAGACAGAGAGAGAGCATGAGCAGGGGAGGAGCAGAGAAAGAGAGTGAGAGAAAGAGGGAGATACAGAATCTGAAGCCACATGTGGGGCTCAAACCAACAAACTGTGAGATCATGACGTGAGCCAAAACCAAGAGTCAGATACCAAACTGACTGAGCCACCCAGGTGCCCCAACTGGTCTCACCCAACCTTTAGACCCTTCTCTTTCCTTGGTAGCCAGCTCAGAACTTGTCCTCTTATAGACCTTTCTCATTTTCTACTCTGAAAGTCCAGCCTCTCTACCTGTACCTCTACTGCTCCTTCCACCTAGGGTACAGTTTTGTACCATGCCAAATATCACTCCCACCTATGCCCATCTCAAACCCCACGAAGCCTTCCTAAGTCAACCCCAACTATCTGTTCTTTTCCTCCCCTGCAGCCCTTATATGCTTTCACTCACACATCACCTCAGTGTGTTCATTCCTGCTGTAAACACGTAATTAGCGCCAGCTACATACCAGACATGGAGCTAAGCATTAGTGATGCAGAGATGAATAAATCGGAGGTGGCCTCTATTTTTTCAACGGCATGTTCTCATTCCCTGTCACATGTGCTCAACCTTCCTGCCCAGACTCCATCACATACTCTCTGATACTGGCTTTGAAGCAGTTACCGACATAGTAGGCGCCTGCCCACATTATTGAGTTGGACTTCTAGGTCCCCTTGCCCTTTAATATTCTTAGAAGCAATTCTTTCCCTTCTGTTCTTTCCTCCGTTCCATTTAGGAACCCTCCGTGTTCTCAAATAAGCCAGAGGTTTGATAGGCATTTCCCAATGCCATCTGCCAAAGACAGCGGAATGCATGTGCAATGCTCAAAACTGACAAATACACCAGCCAGAAAGGCACATGCAGCATCCACAGAGCCATCGGGTTTTTGGAGCCTCTCTGCTTGCAAACAGCTACAGACAATCCTCCAGCCAAGTGCTATAGTCGTACCCATCCCTACCTCCATCTCTACCAGCCAACTGTCATTCCAGTGCGGAGAGGAAATCATTAACAGCATACACACAGCCTCACACCCACTCATGTGCGTAACACAGGTGTTCCCCAAGTGCACACAGGAACAAAGACTACTTCGCTCACCAACCTCTATGCCTATTGTTGCTTTCCATTCCCCACCCCCTCCACCTGGCCTTTTATGTAAGAGGCTCATGATAATTATGGTCATTTCTCATGTCCTACTCCTAGATACTTCTGAGTTTAGCCTACGTTCTGTTCTGGAGGGTTCATGTCATAGTTTGGGTTTCCGGAAAGCAAATTTTGAGATGGAGATTAGCATGCCGAGACATTTATTAGGAGTGTCTTGGGGGTTTGTCCCTGTGAAGGGCAGGAGAGAGAAGCTAGAGCAGGCTGGAGTTCGGCTGTGCTGCAGGCCGAGATGGCCCTCAGCATTGTGTCAAGTTACGACAAGGGGGTTGAGCCCTCGTATCTGCACTGGTCAGCTGGCCATCGGATGCAGACTTACCCCGGCAAGATCTTGGGCCGGGCAGTTCTCTTCAGCTGAGGCAGTCTCCAAAGGGCTAACAGCTGAAGGCCGCCTGCAGGCAGCACTTTAGCAGGTGGGGGAGTTAAGTGCTTGTTCCTGAAGGGGGATCAGCACGTCCTGGTATTCACTGCAGTTGACTTTCCCGAAAGTCTGCGCTCTAGAGAATGGTGTATTACTGAAGTAGGTGTGGGCACACCAAAATCAATTCAAATGCTTCCTGGACGAAAGTGGTATTTTCTCATTCAGCCGCCCTCACCCCCAGGCCTTAGGGGAATGTTACTGGGGAGGAGGCTCCCCCCGACTCTCCGCTCAGTACAAGTTCTAAGACCTTCTTTGCCACAGAAATAACAAGGGGATTAGGAGGAACATCACAAGCTGTCAAGTTACCAGTATATCCTTTGAGATCAATGAAAAAAAAAGAATCAGCACAAGACAAAGGAAGGGAGAAACACGAGTCTGTTCTCACCCTTTTCCCTGTGATGTCATTTGTCTCTTTTTATTCTTGGCCTTGTAATGCTGTCTAGGATACGGCCTAGAATAATCTTTTGTGCACAGTAGGTGCTCAATAAACATTTTTTTGTTTGTTTATTTCTTTTGACAGAGAAAGAGAGAGAGAGCATGCACACATAAGCAGGGAAAGGGCAGAGAGAGAGAGAGAGAGAATCCCAAGCAGGCTCTGCACTGTCAGTGCAGAGCCCAATGCAGGGCTCGAACCCACGAACCATGAGACCATGACCTGAGCTGAAACCAAGAGTGGGAGGCTTAACAGACTGAGCCACCCAGGTGGCCCAACATTTATTTAAAGAGTGAACAAAGCAGTCTCCTAAAAACCACTCTCCTACTCAACCACAGTGAAGAAGAAACTAGTGCTGGAGAATTAGTGGGAAAAGTATATTTCATTACATTATTGTTTTTCATGGTTTATTATCTTACATGTTCTTGGTGGTGATTATTTTTGCTTGACCGCCAAGAAGATGTATGTGGTAAAACTCACTAAGCAGTAATCACACCTCCTCCTACCTTTCATGGCATCCAGTTCCAGAAAGGATAGATTAAAATCCTGCTTTGGATGGAGCCCTTGCTCACTGTACCGTCTGCTTTCCCTGTAGGTTGCCAGGAACCAGTGGTGAAGGTCAAGGCATATGTCTCTGACATCGATGATATTTTCAAAGCTTGTTATTTCAACAATGAAAACAAATACGAAAAGGCAGAAAATAAAATGTCCCGTTGAATGCACAGTATCTAAATGCTGTCAGCGTTATTTGCTAGACAGCAGATGAGTCCTGAGAGCGAGAAACTTCCAAACGGAAAGGTTCCCCATGGAGAGCTCACAGCAGTTTCTCTGTCTCTGTCCAAAATGTTTAATCAGCCCACCCCTGATACCCAGTTGACAACTGTAAGGTGATGCGGCCACCTCCTCCTTAGCAAGGTTTCCAAAGCCTCATGATTTGTCCCCGATCTCCACTCCTAGTTTCAGTTTCTTACCCACAGTCAGCAATTACTTCTCACTTCCCCCAAACCTTATCCACTATCATTCTTATCCCCACTTTAATTATTCTGGGGATCACCAAAAAAAATGCCTCCAGAGACCAGGCAGAGAATTTAAACATGTGACCGTAGGGGCGCCTGGATGGCTCAGTTGGTTAAGCCATCCGGTTCTTGATTTCGGCTCAGGTCATGATCTCATGGGTTCATGGATTTGAGCCCCATGTTGGGCTCTGCAACTGTCTGCACCAATCCCTGCTTGGGATTCTTTCTCTCCCTCTCTCTGCCCCTCCCCTGTTCATTCACCCTCTCTTTCTCTCTCTCAAAATAAATAAGCTTAAACAATTAAAAACAAAACAAAACATGTGAGCTTAAATATGTGAGTTGGGGCTGGTGTGGGACCATAGCAAGTGTTTCTTGCCGAGTGGAGCCGAACTAATTGGGATGAGATTTGAGAGGCAAGGGCAGTGGGCTTGGGGTTGGGGTTGGAGATAGGATTGAGCAGAGATGAAGGAGGCAGATATTAGGTGTTCCATACGCTGTTGGTTCCCCATCCATATTGCCTTGACCCACCCAGGAAGTCACATACAGCTTCAGTGCATGGTTTCCTTATTGTCACCGCACACCTCCAGGGACTTTCTACAGCCAGCATCTGCGACTCTGCCTATCTGCCAGCTCCCATCTCTCTTTGGTTGATGGCTGCTCCCAAGGGGGTGTTAATTCCTGGCCACCTTGGGCCTGTCCTGCAGCACAGCCCCAACTGCAGGACAGGCCGGAAGTGGCCAGGAATTAACATCCCCGGGGAGCAGCCATCAACCAAAGAGAGATGGGAGTTAGCGGATAAATGCCCCCCATTTCTTGCCTCTCGATTCTCAGACACCTTCCACACAGTCTCTTAGAAGCTCCTCAGTGGGAATTTGCCCCTGCTGCCCACAGAACTAACCTGTTCATTTGCACCCCGTTTATTGGTATCCTCTGCTCGATGTCTCACTTCCTCTTTCTCCCTCACGGCATTTCCTGGGGCCCCCTCCCAAATAAGCTGCCCCCAAATCATCCCCATCTCAGGATCCGCTTTGGGGAATGGTAGAGGATGATCCAGATCAACACAGCAGGCTAGACATGAATGATACTGGCAAGAAGGAGGAGAAGAAGTAGGAAACATTTCATAATATAAATATAAAGACTGCAGAGTCAACATAGCCCCTCTTGCCAGAGTCTGAGGAACAGGGGGAGAGGGCCTACTCACCTTCCTCGGCATATGTTTGGCCCAGCTGGACCCAAAACCTCCACAGACGGTACTGTATGGATAATTTTGCTGAAATTCTTGCCCTGCCCCACTTTTACCTCATTTATACCTCGGCCTTAGAGCATTTCGATGCAATTGGCATTTAACTCTGAGAAATTTATGTTAAACAGACTCAGAACCTAGCTTGATAAAGCTGAGCCATAAAAATATTGTTCTTGCAAATAAACAGCAACTTTTCCTTTCCCGTCTGAAGTCAGATGGAGAGGAAATAAATTAGAAGGTGGTGAGCGTTCTGCATCCCAACCATTGTTTACGGCTCTCTTTACTTAGCCATTCTAAATCATGCATTGCCTCTAAGGGTCATAAAGATATCACTTTCTCCACTCAGCAAGAAAAATGAGAGGTGAGGAAGAAGAATATTATTTTGCAGGAAGGGAAACAGAGCTCTGGAGATTTATCTGGGCCTGCATCAGAGTAACCAGCTGACCAGGGAGTTTGCATGCAGAGGATCAGAATTTCAGCCATTTTCTTAATCTAGAAGGCTCAGAAATGGTGGAGATGCCAGACGTTCTGCAAACACAGTTGCAGCCAGATCACTGGTATCTTCCAATTAAGTGATATTACCCAGCTCTTTGCTACCAAGAAATTTTTAGATATGTAATTGCCAGCAATTTCCAACCAACAGCTTTCTGAGAGGCTGGTATTAATAAGAATTCAATTAAAGGCACAGACACATTGAAATAGCATCTACTATGCACAGGTACCTTGATAGCACAAGGCATGGGACAGCCATAGGTGTCCAGGTAGTGAATGAAGGCAACCAGGTTCCTGGGGGCAGGGGGCTGCTTACCTCCCCTGCTCACTCAGTGCACCAATATCTTAGCAGCCATTGCCATTCTGGGGCTTCCTGTCTGAATTAGCTATATTTAGTGTGACCTACAGGGATTTGTTAACAGAGGACTTTAGAGGCAGAAAACCAAACGGTCCATTGCAACTGACTGAATCCAACTTTAGTAGCAATTAAGATATATGTTGCTCTCTATATCTTCATGTGATAATAGCATTAAAATCCTAGCTATGCACATGCTGTATATTTATGTACATCTACATCTCCAAGAACCACCATGCCTGATCACTTTGTATGAGCCAAGTACCGTGTAAAGTGTGTTCTACTCATTAGCTCATTTAATAGTAATGAAACCCTATACAGTGGCTAGTGTTCCCATCATTTTGAAAACAACGACAAGGAAGCTTGGAGAGATAAATCAACGTGCCCGATGACACACAGCTAGGCAGTGGTGAAGAGGTGAGTGAGCCCATGACCAGTGATTCAAAAGCCCATGCTCTTAATCGCTACATGTTAAAGAAATTAATTTCCAAGCTTTCCTCACTTTATTTAACTAGGTGCACAGACTTGGGATTAGAGATTTATTTAATCGTTGAAATGAGATTACGAGGCCCTCAAGAGAAGATGTCCATTCTTTCTTTCCTAATTAATTAACAGACATTGTTGAACTTTTGTTAGATATGGAGAACACCACACCATGTATCTGGGAAACCAAGGCAAATAGGAGTGAAAACCTTCCTTACACTGAATTTTATTTATATCTACTTACATCTGTATTTACATGTACACCTGTACCTATACCTGCTTTTGTTTTGTTTTTGTTGTTTTGTGTGTGGGGGGTTTTTTTTTTTTTTTTTTTTTGCCTATACCTGTTTTTAACCAGAGAAACTGGTGTAGCTCACAGAAAGTAGGTATGAAATGGTCAAGTAACAGAACCCAGGTTTCCAGGGCCAAGGAGAATGTTTAATGCTTCCTCCGTATGACACAGAGGGGATAATTTCTGGGGAGTGTGGAAGTGTTTTGATGTTGTACTATGGAGACAAAGGAGAGTATATGTGTTCAGTATGGTGGCTCTGGAATCAGACAGATCTTGTTTCAAGCCCTGGCTTCTACAGTGGGACCTTTACTAACAGTGTGATCTGGGACAAGGTACTTAACACCTCTGTATTCATTTCCTAGGGCTGCCGTAAGAAACTACCACACACTGGGTGACTTAAAATGACAGAAATGTCTTCTCTCATAGTTCAGGGGGCCAGAAGTCCTAGAGCAATGGGTCCACAGGGTTGCTTCCTTCTGGAAGCTCTGAGGAAGAAATGGGTCCCATGTCTCTTTCCTGGCTTCCGGTGATGGTTGCTGTATTATCCCCATCTTTTCACCGCCTTCACATGGGTTCTTCTCTCTGTATCACCGTGTGCCCTCTCCTCTTCTTACAATGACACCCATCATTGTGCTAGGGGCCTACCCTACTCTTATACAACCACATCTTAACTCATTACATCTGCAAAGACCCTATTTCCGAACAAAGTCACATTCTGAAGTTCTGGGTGGGCACGCATTTTGGGGTGAAGGGCCACTATTCCATCCATCTCCCAATCTGTTTCCACACCTATAAAATGTGGATAATAGTACTTCCCCTATGAAGTTACTGGAAATTAAAGGAAAGAATACATGTATAGCCCCAGTACACAGTAAGAAGTCAATAAATGTTAGCAATAAATAACAGCTGTAACTATAATAACTAGCAGGAGCTATCTTCGTACCATGAGGCAGAATGGGCTCCACGTCCACTCAGAGCAGAAGCCCAAGGCAGACAGATAGAGGAATTTGGGATGACAGGTAACTGGAGTGTGCTCTGGGATTTACTTCAGCGTGCTCTAGAAAGAAGAGTTTCTGCATTACATGAGGTGAGGGATACGATAAACTATTTAGCAACATGAATAACAGAGCGACGTGAGCAAGGCACTGGTCCAGTGTATACCACGTGTGGAGACTGAACCACAAACAGACCAGCTGAATTCTTACAGTTAATATGATAGCTCTTCTACACAAGGGGCCCATCTGGTATTTGATTTATTTTATTTTATTTAAGTTTATTTTTGAGAGAGAGAGACTGAGCACATGAGCGGGGGAGGGGCAGAGAAAGAGGGTAGAGAGAGAATCCCAAGCAGGCCCCGCACTGCCAGTGTGGAGCTCGATGTGGGGCTCGAACTCATGAACTGCGAGATCATGACCTGAGTCAAAACCAAGAGTCAGACACCCAATCGACTGAGCCACCCAGGCGCGATATTTGAAAAGGTCAATTCATCACATCTCTTTCATGCCATTTCTTCACATCAGAGCCATCACACTTAGAGAATCCTCACGCTTTTCCTAATCTTTCAAGGATGCCACCTCAGTTTGGATATGGATGATCTCAAAACTCTTAGGCTCCTAATTGACTGTTGCACAGCTCTCTGCGCCATGCTGGAACTGCCTGTTCCTAACTGACCAAGCCACTGGTTGTCATTAGCTCACTGAAACCATCGAACTTTTCCAAGTTAGCCAAGCCACCTCAGCATGTGCCATCCTAAAAACACACTTTGAAAAACTGTGACTTTTAAGAAATTGCCCCCAAATGTCTCCTTTTCTTCCTTATTTTCTCCCCTCCCCCCCCCCCCCCCCCCCCCGTCTTCTCAGTTTCTGGATTCCCAGCTCTGGTGCCTCTTCCCTGGGTTTTCCCTAAGCCTAGTTTGCCCCTCTCACCTCCATCGCCTTGGGGAAGAAGATCCCTGTTTCACCCCTAGTCTAGAGGGATTCCCGGTGTTGTGTGTTGAGTGGAGTTCTACTTCTGTGTGGCTTGCTGGAGTTCTCATTCGTTCTCTCTCTCTCTCTCTCTCTCTCTCTCTCTCTCTCAGCCACTCAACTTCTGTGACCTATATTAGTGCATGCTGCAGGGAGAGGTGGTGGTTCGCTGTGTCTCTCTAGTTTGGAGCAGGAAGAGAACAGCTTCCAGGCTGCAGAAATCCTGAACCCGCCCCCTGCGCCACACACACACACACACACACACACACACACACACACACACCTTTCCCAAAGGACAAATAGCATGTTCATGCACATGGCAAAGGGAACAAGAGATCCAAACAACTCCTCCCCCACCTTCTGCATCCAACAGAACAGTCCAGAGCTTTGTTCTTTAGTCTTTTGAGTTTCAAGCCTGCTCTGTGGGGGCTACATTTGCACTGAATGTAAATATTCATTAATGCATCTAATTCCCATCCTGAATATCTCTCTGTTTCATTATTGTCTGTCTAGTGGGCTGAGACTGAGGCGGACTTTCTCTGTATATCTTCCCAGTCCAGCATCACATATAAATGGGCACTTAATAAGTGATTTTGGTCATGATGACATAATTAAATCTTCTTGTATTGGAAATTACACATGACTTGACTCGAGGGCTGGTCTAGTCTAATTGTGTTTGTGTTCATTTTCTTGCTTTTTCCTTTATCTTGCCTAATCCTGTCTTAGCAAAGTGGGCTTTAAATTCCAAGGAGGCTCACATGGGATTTCAGTCCCAATTCCCTTATGTTGGTTGACCAAGGGCAAGGAATTAAAAATATGTATATATGTGATCCGCCTGGAGTGGGCATAGAGTGATCCGGCCTTTAATGTATTCAAACCACTAATGCTGTCATTCCTAGGCAGAGTCTTCAAGGAAAGCTTTTATTCTTTGGAAAGGCTCCAGCTTCTCGCTTTTACAGAACGAAAGGATCCAGCTTTGGGAGGCAATGCCTATTGTCTGGAGGAGAAAACAGCCCTACGTGTTAGTCTGACCTGGAGGCTGAAAAAGAGGACAAGGGAACTCTACACTTAACACCAAATTTACATGTTTCCCTGAAGACACATTGGGTAGCAGTCAGTGAAAGTCACGGACAGACATGGCCACCCAGAAAAATGGCCATTTAAATGGGGGACTCCACAGTACCAGGCTTCTCTTTGACATTAAAGATAAATATTGCTAATTATTCCATTTTATCATATTTTGGGGTGTGCTTCTGCCCTGTGTCTAACACGATAGCCACTAGCCACATGTTGCTATTGAAATGCAAATTAATTAAGTTTAGATAAAATTTAAAATGCACTTCCCAGTCATACTAGCCACATTTCAAGTGCTAAATAACATGTGGCCAGAGGCTATGTATGGACAGCGCAGACATAAAACATTTCCACCATCCCAGAAAGTTCGATTGAACAGTGCTGGCCTACCTTAAAGCACATTAGAAATAAATCTGTTCATGGAAGACTGGAATCTGGGGGGGTGGGGGATTGTACCTTGCCTAGTACCCCAGAGTGTAAATTATGAATTAGGTGTTTACCTGTCAAGGTGCCACAGGTATAGAGGCTGAGCCTTCTGCTCGATGCTCGATTCAGACCTCACATGATAGTAAAACTTGCAGTTTCTGAAGATGTCTTCAGCCAAGCATTGGGCTAGTTGGGGTGAGGGCATTGGTTCAGCTCACATGTCTCTGACATCAGGTCTTGTAGACTGCCTGTGATTTCTTTGTGCTTTTTCTGGAATGATATTTTACATTTTGCATTCCACACATTTAAGAAATGTGATGAACAGTTCAACAGAAATTTGGAGAGATCAAGGTTTTTTTTTTTTAATGTTTATTTGTTGTTGAGACAGAGAGTGCAAGCAGAGGAGTAGTAGAGAGAGGGAGAGAGAGAATCTCAAGCAGGCTCCCCAGTGACTGTCAGCACGGAGCCTGACGCAGAGCTCAAATTCATGAACCATGCCATCATGACCTGAGCTAAAATCAAGAGTTAGATGCTTAACCGACTGAGCCACCCAGGCACCCCGAGATCATGTTTTTTGAGCTCACAACAAATGGATCTGTGACAAGAAAGGGGGGGATGCGGTGAACAACACTTGACGTTGGCCTCATTGAGTTTGCCATTCCCTCATGATGCATTATTTCTTCAAGTTTAGACCGTCTTTCAAATGCAAATATACAACCTGTGCAGAGAAACACGGTGTGTCCAGCTCCAAATAACACACCAGCATAGCTTAATTCATCAGAAATCTCCATAGAGGAGCAAGACCCAGGGAGAATTATGCAGCAAACAAATAAAGCATAACGATGAAGCCACAGAGAGAGGCCTGTGTTCTCAACTGGTAACTCTTCTAGAAGAAGGCTTGTGGTTCTATCCTATCTTTCCCCCTTGGTCCCCTTAACTTAACAGCTGCCTCGTAAAAGCACAAATTCTTCCTAAAGACTCTGAATTAATAGTCTCCTTTCTATTCACTTTTATCCTCCTCAACTTCCCTTTTTTTCCAGCTTCCCCTCTGCTAGCTCTGCCCACTGGAGCTGGCGAGGAGGACAGTCAGCCCCTTTTGCTCAGGCTGGCCCCCTTCCAATGCCAGCCTCTGTGCCCAGTGTTTGCCGCAGCTCCTTAAGAATACTTAGCCGTCTCTAATTTCCCTCACCAGGCTTTCACTTCCTGGCACCTTTCCCTCACTCCTCCCTGTACAGCAGGTGGAATCCTCATTTAAAATTTAAAAAAAAAAAAGCATGCTCTTGAAATAACGATTTCAGAAATCAAATTATTTTCTGTGAAATCGGCAGACTCTGTTTGCCAGGGTCCCCGTTGCACAGAACGTGTCACATCAAGATATCTATTATTCTCCCTCCAGGGAAACAATAACAATTTTCTACTGTTACTCAGAAGAAAGGTTCTTGTCGAAGGGGGCGTGATGAACTAAGTGACACTAAGGTGCTGCGGGTGTCGGCTCCTGAATGCGTGCCTTCGAATGTGCCATATATTTGGATAAAAGGGGACGTGACCGCAGAGGAGATCCCTCCAGTGGGGAGGACAGAATTGATTTCTTGCACCTGGGCAAGCATTCAATTAGACGCTCAGACCCAGTCTTTTTCCTCCAGGCCTCTCCCTGCCTGGTAGAACCCTGAGATTCCGCTTCTCTCCAGCTGGAAGAGAAGGGAAATGAAACACCAGTCCACGGTGGCTGGACTGGCCGGCAGCCATGCCCCTGAGAGCAAGATTTTGAACGCAGTTTACCCCAGATGCTATTAGCACCTCTTTCCTGTTTCCCGAGGGAAGGAAGGAGCTCCTCTGTGGAGAGGGGGAATGCGGATGCCAAGGAGGGTTCGCATCCCACTTCTCAGCTCTGCTCTGCAGTGCCCTGCTTGCACACTAGGTAAATAGCAGGTGAACAGAGCAGGCAGGGATTTGAGCCAGCACGCCCCAAACAAAAATGGCTTTCCTTTGCATTACTTAAGTAACAGTTTCCGAGCGCTGGCTAAAGATAAACAGTGCAGCTCACTACATGCTGAACTACTCAACAGAGACAATCACTGATGCTAATAAAATCAGTATTTGAAAGAAAGCTTAAAGGGTTTTACAGAACACATCCATACTCATAGACTTGCAGCTGTTCCACTGTAATAAATAACTTGGAGGCTGGTGGCTTGTCACTATTAACACAAGGAAGCCACTTTGCAAGGGTCAGTAACTGCCTGGAAAATGAGGGTTTTTTCTTAGTCCCAATCCTATTACTTTTGAGCCTTTTGCTTTTAGTTTTAAAGGCTACCAAAGAGGGGCGCCTGGGTGGTTCAGTTGGTTAAGCGTCCGACTTCGGCTCAGGTCATGATCTCACAGCTCGTGGGTTCGAGCCCCACAAGGGGCTCTCTGCCATTAGCACAGAACCCGCCTCGGGTCTTCTGTCCCCCTCTCTCTCTGCTCCTCTCCCACTCATGCTTTCTTTCTCTCTCTCTCTCTCTCTCTCTCTCTCTCTCAAAAATAAAGTTAAAAAAAAAGGCTAACAAAGAGCATTACATATCAAGTTATCAAACGTGTGCTGAAGGTTACTTAATCTACCACCAAGGTCTTGAAAATGTGATTTGCATTTCCCCTC
Organism: Panthera pardus; assembly: GCF_024362965.1. Classification (NCBI taxonomy): domain Eukaryota; kingdom Metazoa; phylum Chordata; class Mammalia; order Carnivora; family Felidae; genus Panthera; species Panthera pardus. The sequence continues at coordinate 88,096,107 of NW_026526843.1, forward strand.
TCCTTGCTGCCCAGCAGAGCCCTGTAGCCCCACCCCCAGCCAGACTCTGCCACGCACACCAGAAGCCTTCTCAACCTTCTCCCCACGGAGGACAGAGGCATCATGCCCATGGCTGGATTCATAATTGTATTCCTCCTTTTTCAATAAAACAGTGAAACCTCTTCCCTGTATTGTCAAGAGCAAAATAAGTGCTTCTTTACCTATTTCTTTTCTTCACGACAGAGGACTCTGCATGTCACACAGAAAATTAAGCAGAAGGATTGTAACTTGAAGCCAATGGTACTTCTTCACGCTCGACAGTATGTCTACCTTTTCCAACAGGCTAGGCCTTAGTTTGGGTTCCCCCAGAAGACCCTGAGGTAAGGGTCCAAGTACCAGTGGTTGCTTTGGGAGATGATTTCTGGAAACACCCACAGGAGTGGGGAAGTGAGACTGAGAAAAACAAGGCAGCCAATAAAAGGTCCATTATCAAGCAAGCTACCCTAAGCTGAACCCAGTGGGGACCTATAGGAGCTTGTGTAGAGGGGGATGGAGGTGGGCTGTTTATGCACCTGCTCCTGTCAATCATAGGGAGCATTAATTCCCAGTACTTCTGGGATGCCCTATACACAGGTTAGTAGGCTCTAACAGCCAGAGAAAGATGTCAGACAACAAAATACTCATGCCAACAATTCTAAGTGACACCTGAATGCACTGGAGAGGTAAAGACAAGGTACAGGGGCAGCACGTAAACAGCAAGACCCCTTGCTTTTCATGTGCACCCTCCTTGCACCGTGTGCTGCCGTAGCCATGCAACAAACGTTTGTCATCTAGCTGACGTGGCATCCTACGTTACCACATCCTACCCTCCACCATAACTCATACTTTTTCCCTCTGTGAAAAGGGAACGCATTTTACCAGCCAGTTCTCAATCCTCAATACCTGTGTATGGAAGAAGAAATTAAGAAATCCCGGGTGGGGTTGGAATGGAGGTGGGAACGGGGAGCAGGGAGGAATGATGCTGGAGCCCTTCATTTAGACACCACTATTTATGGCCGCCATTTCCTATTCGTTGCAGAGTCGGCCACGGAGATTTTCTCTGTTCTACTTTACTGTAAATGTTTTCCAAGCATAATTACCTGTGCCACCATCAGGACTGAAATAGTGGTAGAAGCAATAACTGTGTCTTGCCTCCCTCCTCAGGCCCTTACTGACAGGCAGCCGGGGCAAGAGAAATGCTTTTCAATCCCTTGAAAAAAGTGAAGTCCCAGATAGGACAAGGTAATATGAAGGTGAAGGAAGGTGTAAGTTAGTGCCAGCCCCATATTTAATCCAGAGCCCTAGCAGACACAGTGGGTATGGTGAAATACTATAGTTTCACTGCCAAGATAGCCACTCCTTTCTTATTCCCAAACAGAAGCCCAATGGCCAGTGTTCACCACACTGTCCCCAGGCCACCATCACCGTAGGACACCAGCTACTGTGACTGTCATCTCTGCCAGAACACTGACCTCCCTCCCCTGGGACATACCGTGTCCTTCAGGTAATCCTTCCCCTCAAGACTGCATGTTTCAGCTAATCCTCTGCATCTGTAGAAAACGACCCAAGAAGGTCAGTTCCCCAGTGGCTCTGGTTTACATTCCCTTCTGCTACAAGGAAGTATAGGATTAAAGAACACTGAACAGAAGAGACAGATAAAGCAAGACTGGGAGAGATGGTTTACAGGAAGAGAGAAGAAGAGGACAGGGCCTCCAGGTTTTTTTGGAGGACACACACGCACACACGTACAGATGCTTATGTTCTCAGGACTCCACAGTAGAAGGGTGACATTGCTTCACAGGCAAAAAATAGACCTCTTGAATTCTGTTTCCCTGTAAAGTCAAAGCACTGCGGAATCTCTGACACTTGACAGATCAAAGTTCTCTGTTTTCATTTTTTTAAATGTTTATTTAGTTTTGAGAGACAGAAAGAGAGCATGAGCAGGGGAGGGGCAGAGAGAGATGGAGAGAGGGAGAATCCCAAGGAAGCTCCTAGCTGTCAGCACAGAGCCCGATGCAGGGCTTGATCCCGTAAATGGTGAGATCATGACCTGAGCCAAAATCAACGTTTGGACACTCAACTGACTGAGCCACCCAGACGCCCCTCAAAGTTTTCTTTTAATAGAACTGTACATCAGGGCACCTGAGTGGCTGAGTCAGTTAAGCACCCGTCTTTAGCTCTGGTCATGATCTCACAGTTCGTGAGTTCAGCTCATGACAGCTGAGCTGCAATGTCAGCTGTGCTGACAGCTCAGAGCCTGGGGCCTACTTCAGATTCTGTCTCTCTTTCTCTCTCTGCCCCTCCCCTGCTCACACTGTCTTTCTCTATCTCTCTCGAAAAAAAATAAACATTTAAAAACTTTTTTAAAAGGGGGAGGAGCCAAGATGGCAGAACAGCATGGAAGTTTTTTGTGTGTCTCACATCCATGAAATAACAGCCAAACCAACACTAAACCATCCTGCACCCCCAGAAAACTGATCTGAGGATTAACAAAACAATCTGTACAACCTGAACCACAGAACTCAGCAGGTACATGGCACAGAGAGGTGAACTGGGGTAAAGAGAAGCCTCAGAAAACAGGGAGCTGTTTTTGCATGTGGAGAGACAACGGGGGGTGGGGAGGAGAAAATGGGGAAAGCATCCCTCCCCAAAAGCAGCTGGAGAGAAAGTGGAAAATTGGAAACAGCCACAGGGACTGAACTAAAAAGGGAGAAAAGAGAAAGGAGAGGGTTTACATTCCATTAAGACTGTAAACAAGGGGAGCGCAGAGTCTGCAACTCCCCAGCTCGATACCTGGTGGTGCTCTGGTGGGAAGGGCGAATCCCCAGGAGCAGAGTGGGGTCTGGGAGGTTCTCGGGCCACACGGGGAGAAGTGGTTCCACTGCTGAAAGGATATTTGGTAGAGGCTGTGAGGCCACCTTGGCCCAGCAGACCCCAGACAACGGCCACATTTGCTGGTCCTGGAACAAGGTCATTGGGGGTGAAGCCTGGGGCCAGATGTGTGTTGTGATTTTCCATAATCCCTGAGGCACTGCTGCTACACTATCTCGCAAACTTTTTCTGGGGTGGGCTGACACCCAGCCGCAGTCTCTGGGAATTGGCAGCAGCACGGTACCACAAGCGTTCCAGGGTGAGGCCGGCACCCAGCCATTGCTTGGTGAGACCCTCTGCAGAGGGGCAGAGTGGGTCAAAGCAGCAGTCCCTCAGAAGGGAGGGGAGTCGGGGAAGGCAGCCGCATCTGAGACAAAACTCGGGAGGGAGGTGCTGCCTGGGGCTTGGTAACAGAGTGGAAGTGGGGAGTGGACGAAAGCCAAAGACGAAGGACGGGTGTAACTGCTGATTGGGGAGAACAGAGTTCCGACACTAGGGCCTGGGTAGCTGGGTGATGCCATTTTCACCCCTCCCGCGCATGCGCATATGCACCTACAAGTGCCACAACAATCCACCCCAGTAAGCTAAGCAGCGCCATCTAGTGGAGAAGGGAGTCGTTACACTAAGCCCCGCCCAACTAAGCCAACCTCGCTCTTCAAGAACACAAGTGTCACTGCCTGCTTAGTTTATGGACTATAAAGTGCTTCAAGGCTTGACTTCTAGGGGAAAATGCAGTAATTTCAGTTGTATTTCAGTCTGTTAGCCAGTCCAACTATTCAATTTTCTTTTTTTCTTTTTCTTTTCTCTTTTTCGTTTCTTTTCTTTTTCTTGAATACAGAAAGAGAAAAAATTCATTTTTATTTTCAATTTTTATTGACAATATTTTTCTTTATTTTTTCTACTATATTTTTTACTTTTGTGTAAATTTTTTCAAATTCTATTTTACTTCCATCATTTCATTTTAGTCTATTTCAGTGTATTCATTTTTTCAAATTTTCAAGATTTCCTTTTTTTTCTTTTTCCCCCCTTTTTTCTCTAATCTATCAAGCAAGCCACTTTCAACACCCAGACCAAAACACACCTAGGATCTAGAATCATTTATTCAATTTTGTGTGTGTGTGTGTTTTTAATTTTTTAATTTTAATTTTATTTAATTTTAATTTTTTCTACCTTATTAATTCCTTTTCTCCTTCCAAAATGACGAAATGAAGGAATTCACCACAAAAGAGAGAGCAGGAAGAAACGACAGTGAGGGACTTAACCAACACAGACACAAGGAAGATGTCTGAGCCAGAATTTAGAATCATTATAAGAATACTAGCTGGAGTCGAAAATAGATTAGAATTCTTTTCTACGGAGACAAAAGAAGTAAAAACTGATCAGGCTGAAAAAAAATAGTATAACTGAGCTGCAATCTCAAATGGATGCTGTGGCGGAAAGGATGGATGACGCAGAACAGAGAATCAGTGATATAGAGGACAAACTTATGGAGAATAATGAAGCAGAAAAAAAGAGGGAGATTAAGGCAAAAGGGCATGATTTAAAAATTAGAGAAATCAGTGACTCATTAAAAAGGAACAACATCAGAATTCTAGGGGTCCCAGAAGAGGAAGAGAGAGAAATAGGGGTAGAAATATTACGTAAGCAAATCATAGCAGAAAACTTTCCTAACCTAGGGAAAGACACAGACACCAAAATCCAGGAAGTACAGAGGTCCCCATTAGATTCAACAAAAACTGACCATCAACAAAGCATATCATAGTCCAATTCACAAAATACTCAGGCAAGGAGAGAATCATGAAACTAGCAAGGGAAAAAAAGTCCTTAACCTACAAGGGAAGACAGATCAGGTTTGCAGCAGACCTATCCACAGAAACTTGGCAGGCCAGAAAGGATATATTCAATGTGCTAAATCAGAAAAATATGCAGTCAAGAATTCTTTATCCAGCAAGGCTGCCATTCAGAATAGAAGGAGATATAAAAAGTTACCCAGCCAAACAAAAATTAAAGGAGTTTGTGACCACTAAACCAGCCCTGCAAGAAATTTTAAGGGGGACTCTCTGAGTGTAGAAAAGATTAAATAAATAAATAAAAAATAATTAAATAAATAAATAAATAAATAGCAAAAGCAATAAAGACTAGAAAGGACCAGAAAACACCACCAGAAACTCCAACTCTACAAGCAACATAATGGCAATAAATTCATATCTTTCAGTACTCACTCTAAACATTAATGGACTCAATGCTCCAATCAAAAGACATACAGTAACAAAACGGATAAGAAAACAAGATCCATCTATATGCTGTTTACAAGAGACCCACTTTAGACCTAAAGACACCTTCAGAGTGAAAGTAAGGGGATGGAGAACAAATTATTATGCTAATGATCAACAAAAGAAAGCGGGAGTAGCCATACTTCTATCAGACAATCTAGACTTTAAAATAAAGACTGTATCAAGAGATAAAGAAGGGCATTATAACATAATCAAGGGGTCTATCCACCAAGAAGACCTAACAATTGTAAACATTTATGCGACAAATGTGGCAACACCCAAATATATAAATCAATTAATCACAAACATAAAGAAACTCATTGATAGTTATACCATAATAGGAGGAGACTTCAACACCCCACTCACAGCAATGCACAGATCATCTAATCAAAATGTCAACAAGGAAACAATGGCTTTGAATGACACACTGGACCAGATGGACTTAACAGATATATTCAGAACATTTCATCCTAAAGCAGCAGAATATACATTCTTCTCCAGTGCACATGGAACGTTCTCCAGAATAGACCACATACTGGGACACAAATCAGCCCACAGCTAGTACAAAAAGATCGAGATCATACTGTGCATATTTTCAGACCACTCAAAATCAACCACAAGACAAAATTTGGAAAGGTAGCAAATACTTGGAGACTGAAGAACATCCTACTAAAGAATGAATGAGCTAACCAAGAAGTTAAAGAGCAAATTAAAAAGTATATGGAAGCCAATGAAAATGCTAACACCACAACCCAAAACCTCTGGGACGCAACAAAGGCGGTTGTAAGAGGAAAGTATATAGCAATCCAGGCCTTCATAATGAAGGAAGAACGATCTCAGATACACAACCTAACCTTATGCCTTAAAGAGCTGGAAAAAGAACAGCAAATACAACCCCAAACCAGCAGAAGACAAGAAATAATAAAGATTAGAGCAGAAATTAATGCTTTCAAAACCAAAAAAACAGTAGAACAGATCATGAAACCAGAAGCTGGTTCTTTGAAAGAATTAACAAACTTGATAAATCCCTAGCCAGTTGGATCAAAAAGAAAAAGGAAAGGACCCAAATAAATAAAATCAAGAATGAAAGAGGAGAGATCACGACCAACACAGCAGAAATAAAAACAATAATAAGAGAATATTATGAGCAATTATATGCCAATAAAATGGGCAATCTGGAAGAAATGGACAAATTCCTAGAAACATATACGTTACCAAAACTGAACCCGAAAGAAATAGAAAATTTGAACAGACTTCTGACCATAAAGAAATCAAACTAGTAATCAAAAACCTCCCAAAAAACAAGAGCCCAGGGCCAGATAGCTTTCCAGGGGAATTCTACCAAACATTTAAGAAAGAGTTAACACCTATTCTCTTGAAGCTGTTCAAAAAACTACAAATGGAAGGAAAACTTCCAAACTCTTTCTATGAGGGCAGCATAACCTTGATTCCAAAACCAGAAAGAGACCCCCACTAAAAAGGAGAACTATAGACCAATTTCCCTGATGAGCATGGATGGAAAAAATCCTCAATAAGATATTAGCCAACCGGCTCCAACAATACATTAAAAAAATTATTCACCACGACCAAATGGGATTTATACCTGGGATGCAGGGCTGGTTCAATATCTGCAAAACAATTAACGTGATTCATTACATCAATAAAAGAAAGGACAAGAACCATTTGATCCTCTCAATAGATGCAGAGAAAGCATTTGACAAAATATAGCATCCTTTCTTGATAAAAACCCTCAAGAAAGTAGGGATAGAAGGATCACACCTCACACCTTGAGATCATAAAAGTCATATACAAAAGATCCAATGCTAATATCATCCTCAATGGGGAAAAACTGAGAGCTTTCCCCCTAAGATGAGGAACAAGACAGGGATGTCCACTCTCGCCACTGTTATTCAACATAGTATTAAAAGTCTTAGCCTCTGCAATCAGACAACACAAAGAAATAAAAGGCATCCAAATCGGCCAGGAAGAGGCCAAACTTTCACTCTTCACAGATGACATGATACTCTATATGAAAAACCCAAAAGATTCCACCAAAAAACTGCTAGAACTGATGCATGAATTCAGCAAAGTTGCAGGATATAAAATCAAAGCACAGAAATCGGTTGCATTCCTATTCACCAACAAAGAAGCAACAGAAAGAGAAATCAAGGAATTGATCCCATTTACAATTGCACCAAAACCCATAAAATACCTAGGAATAAATCTAACCAAAGAGGTGAAAATCTATACACTGAAAACGATAGAAAGCTTATGAAAGAAATTGAAGACGACACAAAAAAATGGAAAAAGATTCCATGCTCCTGGATAGGAAGAACAAATATTGTTAAACTGTCGATACTACCCAAAGCAATCTACATATTCAGTGCAATCCCTATCAAAATAATACCAGCATTCTTCACAGAGCTAGAACAAATAATCCTAAAATTTGTATGGAAACAGAAAAGACTCTGAATAGCCAAAGCAATCTTGAAAAAGAAAACCAAAGCAGGAGGCATCACAATCCCGGACTTCAAGTTGTATTGCAAAGCTGTAATTATCAAGACAGTATGGTACTGGCACAAGAACAGACACTCAGATCAATGGAACAGGATAGAGAACCCAGAAATGGACCCACAAACATATGGCCAATTAATCTTTGAAAAAGAAGGGAAGAATATCCAACGGAATTAAGACAGTCCCTTCAGCAAGTGGTGCTGGGAAAACTGGACAGTGACATGCAGAAGAATGAACCTGGACCACTTTCTTATACCATACACAAAAATAAACTCAAAATGGATGAAAGACCTAAATGTAAGACAGGAAGCCATCAAAATCCTCGAGGAGAAAGCAGGCAAAAACCTCTTTGACCTTGGCTGCAGCAACTTCTTACTCAACACGTCTCCAGAGGCAAGGGAAACAAAAGCAAAAATGAACTACTGGGACCTCATCAAAATAAAATCTTCTGCATAGTGAAGGAAACAATCAGCAAAACTAAAAGGCAACTGGTGGAATTGGAGAAGATATTTGCAAACTACATATCAGATAAAGGGTTAGTATCCAAAATCTATAAAGAACTTATCAAACTCAACACCCAAAAAACAAATAATCCAGTGAAGAAATGGGCAAAAGACATGAATAGACACTTCTCCAAAGAAGACATCCAGATGGCCAACCGACACATGACAAAATGCTCAACATCACTCATCATCAGGGAAATACAAATCAAAACCACAATGAGATACCACCTCACATCTGTCAGAATGGCTAACATGAACAACTCAGGCAACAACGGATGTTGGCAAGGATGCGGAGAAAGAGGATCTTTTTTGCATTGTTGGTGGGAATGCAAGCTGGTGCAGCCACTCTGGAAAACAGTATGGAGGTTCCCCAAATAACTAAAAATAGAACTACCCTACGACCCAGCAATTGCACTACTAGGTATTTATCCAGGGGATATAGGTATGCTGTTTCAAAGGGACACATGCACCCAAATGTTTATAGCAGCACTATCAACAATAGCCAAAGTATGGAAAGAGCCCAATGTCCATCGATGGATGAATGGATAAAGAGGAAGTGGTATACACACACACACACACACACACACACACACACAATGGAGTATTACTCGGCAATCAAAAAGAATGAAATCTTGCCATTTGCAACTACGTGGTTGGAACTGGAGGGTATTATGCTAAGCGAAATTTGTCAGTCAGAGAAAGACAAAAAGCATACGACTTCACTCATATGACGAATTTAAAAGACAAAACAGATGAACATAAGGGAAGGGAAACAAAAATAATATAAAAACAGGGAGGGGGACAAAACAGAGGAGACTCAAAAACATGGAGAACAAACTGAGGGTTACTGGAGGGGTTGTGGGAGGGGGGATGGGCTAAATGGGTAAGGGGCGCTAAGGAATCTACTCCTGAAATCATTATTGCACTATATGCTAACTAATTTGGATGTAAATTTAAAAAATATACAATTATAAAAAAATTAAAAAACTAGAAATGGGGGCGCCTGGGTGGCGCAGTCGGTTAAGCGTCCGACTTCAGCCAGGTCACGATCTCGCGGTCCGTGAGTTCGAGCCCCGCGTCAGGCTCTGGGCTGATGGCTTGGAGCCTGGAGCCTGTTTCCGATTCTGTGTCTCCCTCTCTCTCTGCCCCTCCCCCAGTCATGCTCTGTCTCTCTCCCAAAAATAAATAAAAAACGTTGGGAAAAAAAAATTAAAAAAAAAAACAAACCTAGAACTGTATATCTACCATATGCAGGTAAGTGCCTTTCAAATGACAGTGCTTAAAGGCTCAAGTGGTGGACTCTCTAATGTGGCACCCAGTTTCCCCCCTTTGGAAAGAAGGAAAGACTATCCCCCCAGCCATTGGTAGAGCTGTTGGAAGGTGGCCCTCTGCTTTCAGCCCTCTCTGAGGATTGCTTCTGCTAAAGTAAACCACCGTGCCCATGCTCACGCTTTCTTTCAGGGGTCACCTGCATCAAGTATTTGGTAAGTAGACAGACACGAAGGCTGTCCTCCCTCACTTCAATTCAAGACAATGCTGAGGGGCCATCAGAGGGTCAGAGCTCCCCCATGAGATAAGCTGTTTCCCTAGAGGCTGCGTTACAGCTTGACTCCCTTCCCTGCTCATTCCTGCTTCCTTCCCCTTCTTGCCACCGGTGTTAATCTCAGGGGCTCTCCTTTATAAACTTCCTGTGTGTTAATATCCATCTCATAATCTGCTTCCTGGAGAAGCCAGTCTGTAACGGGTACTTAGACCCTCCTAATCCATCAAAGCGTAGATTATCTACAATGAAAAATTCATGTTGTGTGTATTTTATTGTGCAGCACTGCTTTGAAAATTGCTAATCAATATATATGTCCACGATCTCTTAATCAGAATATTTGATTAATTAAAGGCCCTTAATTCTCAACTGTGTCAGTATAACAAGAAGCCTGAGGTCAGAGCTAGTAGGCAAATGGAAAAAGGTAATAAATTAAATCACAGTTTTTTTCACACTCCCCCCCTCCACATTAACAGATAACAGTAATAGCAATGGCAAACAGGTTGTATTATGGGCATACAATGTGGCAGACATTGTTCTTAACACATTGTGTTATTTCACTTAAATTTCACAGCAACTCTGGGGCGCCTGGATGGCTCAGTCAGTTAAGCATCTGATTCTTGATCTCAGCTCAGGTCATGATCTCGCAGTTCATGAGTTCAAGCCCCTCATCAGGCTCTGTGTGGATGATACGGAGCCTGCTTGGGATTCGGTCTCTCCTATCTGTCCCTCCCCTGCTTGTGTGCATGCTCTCTCTCCCTCTCAAAATAAATAAACTTAAAAAAAATAATAAAAAAATTTCACAGCAACTCTATGAAATACATACAATTATCGCCTCCACCATACAGATGAGAAAGTTAAGGCATAAAGAAAGCACACAACTCTAATAAGTGACACAGGCTGGATTTGTAATCCAGGCAGTTGTACTTGAGAACCCAAACTCTTATTGCTTACAATGTATCTATGTCCGTAATTTAAAAAAAAACTGTTTATTGATGCCTAGTCATGTCTGATGTGGTCAAAGTCAATGATTATTGATAGGAAGCTTTACTTCACTCAAGAAATGTCAGGTAGGCTGAAGAATGTGACACCCTAGGCCGAACGAGCCTCAGTGGCTGTTGAGTCACTGCTAGAGAAATGGCCTCAGCAAGACGAGCTGGTTCTTTACATAAGCTAGGCCGTCAATGCCCACCAGAAACAACTGTGTTGGAGCCTAAGCAGCTGTCTCTGCCATTCTCCGAATCTGTAGTCTGGAACTCTCCCCATTAATTTAGTGTCTCCAACCTTACAGCTTCTCCCTTAACTCTTAGTGATGGCCTTGCCTCCACTTCACAGCAAAACAGAGTCAACAATTAAGAGGCACCTCACTGTTTCCTTCCTCAACTGTAACTCATTTTTGTACACTTGGCTTTATCTTCTCTCCAGACTCTTAGGAGATGGCCCTTCTGTCCCAAACTTGATGTCATGTTTGAACCCCTTCTCCACCTCCATCCTATTCAAGAAACTATTCCTTCAACATGTTATAGCCACCACTCAGAAATACCATTAGCTTTGTATATATTCTTCCAGTTTACATATAAATAGGTACCATATTAATTTTTGAAACAAAATTGTCTATTTTATTCCTGTTTCCCAAATTTTTTCACGTATAAATATTCTTTCCAACACTATAGGTAATGGCCACATAGCTGTGGTGGATATGGTGGATATGACATTCATTCCACTCTCCTTTTTTATCTTGCTGAAATAAGCAACTGAAAAGCTAAACACTACATTTCCCAGACTGCTTTAACTAGGATTTTTGGCTCTGATTAAGGCTCCACTAATCAGATGCACCCACTGAGGTTTGAAAGGTGGAAGTGAGAGAAACACGTTCCTCTGAGCCCCCTGCTGTTGGGGCTGGGAAGCTCAGGCCTGGAGGCACTTCAGGGTTTTTTTTCTCCAGCATCTTTAGCAGAAAGCCCAGTGTCTGGTCACAACTGGAAGAGCCAGGCAGCCTTTAAGGTGCAGGGAGGAGGAGAGCTATTCCAATCAGGGTGGTCAACAAAGGTCTTCGTGAGGAAGCAGCATTTGAGCAAAGACCTGAATGAGATGCGTAAGTAAGACACGCGAAGATCTTGAGGAAAACATTTCAGGCAGAAAGAACAGCAAATGCAAAGCCCTGGGGTAAGAATCAGTGTGGCCAGGGCAGAACTAAGAATGGGAAGAATAGTAGGATCAGAGAGACAGAAGGGAGCTAATTCCTATGCAGCCTTGTCAGCCATCATAAGGCATTCGGATTTGATTGAGAGTGGGTTGGGAAGCCACTGGAAGCTTCTTCGATGTGTAGGGGCATGGAAACTGAGTAAAATGACTGCTATGCCTAGGGATGTATGATTAAAGAAATAAATATCCAGGCATGAGAATTTATGCAAGCAAAGATGTAGCAGCAGGAGGCTGAGTAATTTGCAAGACCAGGAGCAGTTGGCTATTCACGTGGAGGGCACCAGCTTAGTTCTTTACCATTCAATAAAGTAAGGAGCAACCATTCTTGTGTTCAGACATTCAACAAGAACTTCTGGATGTTTACTAGTTCTCTGGACGCTGAGAAACAAAAACTACAAAGATGAGTAGGACATAAACTTGCCCTTTGAGAAGTTTCGTTGTCAGCAAGCAGAGATCACTTCCCCAAGATCTGAAATAATAATTTGCACTAGAATGGTAACTAGGGTTACTAAAGAAAATACGGGACTTCTGGTTAAATTCAAATTGAGATAAACAATGAATACTTTTTAGCGTATGTATGCCCCAAATATTGCATGGCACAGTTAGTGCGTGAGACATCCTTCTACTACTTATTTGTTCTTTACATGGAATCAAATAGAACTGGGAGTCTTGCACCTTCATTTGCAAAATCTGGCAACTGTAGGTAGCAGGTACACTGGTCTTCAAACTGGTACCTCCCTGGGAAGCACATGGAAACTTTCCATGATGTGGACATGGCGGGACTTTAATGGGAACAGTGTCAGATCTCAATTTTTCCAAGTGTGATCTGCCTGAGAATAGGCTCGTGATTGAAGTTCTGTCCCTTTCGACCTCCTTTTTCACAGCGGCCTTTCTCCTGCTTTGTAGAAGAAAGGGGTACCTCTCCCTTTCTGAATATTACTCTGGTGCATTGTGCTTGGGTATGAAAATCTTCAAAATGCCAAAGGTGCAATTTAATATAACAGGGATTGGCACTTAAAAAAAAAATGAAGGGTTCTTGGGACGCCTGGGTGGCTCTGTTGGTTGAGCATCCGACTTCGGCTCAGGTCACGATCTCACAGTTTGTGGGTTTGAGCCCCACATCGGGTTTTGCGCTGACAGCATGGAGCCTGCTGTGGATTCTCTGTCTCCCTCTCTCCTTCCCCTCCCCCAATCACACACATGCTTTCTCTCTCTCTCTTAAAAATAAATAAACAAAAAATAATTTAAAAAATTAAAAAATGAAGAACTCTTAAGACTAGGACATAAAACTTTTGCAAGTCAAGTGGTTCCACCTTTTATCAGATTATTGATTTGTCAGCTGATTATTTAAGATTATTTTTGAAAATAGATTTCCATTTGCTCTTTTGGTATATACTTGGAAGGAATTCAAACAACTGAGTAAAATTACTGTAACAAACCCTTTCCTTTCATCTTATTTATGGCTGATATTATTTTAAAAAATAAGAATAAACTCATGCTAAGCCCTATTTCCTCCTGGCGATAAAAAATATTCATCCATAAACACATGAAATACTGTCTTGAAGATCCCCATTTACTGTATTAGGAAATGTATTTTCAATAAAAGTTTACATTTTCTGTTTAATGATTATCAAAATATGTGGTATGTTTATGTTATTTTAATCAGTTGGGAACAACTAATTTTTGTAACAAAGACTCAATCCAGAGGACATTTTTGAATATAGCCTTGTGGTCACAGGAAGTAATAATAATAATAATGTCAATTTATATACATTATGTTGTAGAGAGTATAATAGGGTGGTTACTAAATTTTTTTCAAACACGAAATGTATTATATTAGAATAAAATCCTGCAGGGGAAGCACAATGGAACCAGGAGCTCAAACAAGATAAAGGAAAGATATAAGATTTCTGCTAAAGAAGAGCTTCTTTTTTTAAAAGGGTGATGGCTGGTATCGAATAACTATGATGTTTAGATTCTTTTGGATAAACTTCTGCTGTAGACTGAATGTTTCCCCCTGCCCCACACACCCCCCCCCCCCGACACCATATGTTGAAACCCAATCCCCAATGTGATGGTGTTTGGAGGTGGAGCCTTTAGGAGGTGATTAGCTCATGAGGGCAGAATTCTCATGAATGGGATTAGTAGCCTAATAAAAAAGACCCCAGAGAGTTCCCTCCTCTTTTCTGCCACATGACGACACAGCAAAATTGTGGTCATCTGTCAACCAGGAAGTGGGCTCTTCCCAGACATCAAATCTGCCAGCGCCTTGAACCTGGACTTGTCAGCCTCCAAAACCACGAGAACTAAGTTTCTGTTCTTTATAAGCCACTCAGTCTCTGGTGTTTCATTAGAGCAGCCCAAACGGGCTAAGACACATGCAAAAGGGGAATGTAAGAGTTTTCTTTTTCTTTTTAAATGTCAATTATTTATAATATACCACAAACGACATCTTTTGCAGCTGTTTAGGCTTAAGATATAAAATTTTACATGTCAACTTAAAATGTGCTAGGGGCTTCATAGCTTTTGTTGCAAGTATTTTTATTTTAGGAGGTATGCAAAAATTTTAAAAGTTTGAAGACCTCTTGCCTGGTCCAGAGGTCTGGGCTGGGGCAGGGAGTGGATATCTCAGCCACACAAGTCTCAGCCTGCTTCATGTCTCAGCTGCTAAAAAATGAATTGCCTTTATAGCATTTCTCCTTCAGAAGGGGATCTAAAAAAGGTTCTGTTTTTGAGGGGACTCTTGTAGAGATTGAAGGTCTGATGTAGAGGCAGGAGACAAGGATGGATGTTCAGCATCACTCCAGGCAGGAAGGTGAATGCCATCAGACACGCTAGGAATGAACGCTGAAAGTCAGCTCATGTTCTGCTCAACAGGTCTTGGGCCTTGGCACAGAGCTACTTTCAATTAGAGGAAGGAGCATCTTTATTCCGGACAAAGGCCCTGAATATGCTAGCGGGAGCCTCGGGTAACTTAAGTCCCTGTCCATGTGAGGGGTGTAATAAACAGAAATTTCTTAAAACATGAAGATACCTGGTTGAATTCCTGAAGACAACTGATTTGGCATGCTTCTGCAAATAAGAGAAAGTAGCAAAATTCTCTCACACCTCTGAAGGAGTATAGAAAATAAATGAGAAATTATTCCTATTTCTGTACCAAATGCAATGTGTCTGCAGCTGGGACATCGTGCACAGCGCTGATACAGTGCTCAAGAAGTACATAAAAGTCCAGGAGGAGGTCCAAGAAAACAAAATGCTCCAGGTGATGTGGTGAAACAGGAACAATTCTTCAAGGGAGTTGAGGTTGACAGGCAATCCTTAGGCTGGTCAATTTTAGCCATAACAACAGAGCAAAACTCTATTGGTTATTCTGCCTTTCTGAACTGGCAAGAGCTCAGAGATTAGATATAATAGCAGGGCATAAATGTTGGAGCAGGTTACTTAGATTTAAGACAGAACACTGAGTACATTTATATTTGGCTTGTACACATTTAAACACCTATAGTTGATAGCTGTTTCAAACAAGT
The DNA here is from genome assembly GCF_024362965.1 of Panthera pardus. Classification (NCBI taxonomy): domain Eukaryota; kingdom Metazoa; phylum Chordata; class Mammalia; order Carnivora; family Felidae; genus Panthera; species Panthera pardus. The sequence continues at coordinate 88,111,558 of NW_026526843.1, forward strand.
TCCGACTACTGAGGGATCTCACGGTGGTGCTCCTGAGGCTGAATGCTTCCCAGGATTTTAGTAAAACAACTTTAAACATTTTTTTTCTTGTAGCTTTCCATTCTTAAGACCAGCGGTGAACCTAGTCCTGGCCAGGTTTAGCAAAGCCGGCCATCAGATCGCTCTGGGTCTCACTGGAACTGCCTCTTCCCTTCAATGATTGAGGCTTTCCTACTGGGCCATCGAGAGGAACATGGAAGCTGGTAAGAAAAGGTGTTGAGAGTTGCTCTACTAAAACCCTGGGAACGGCCACAGGAATCCTGCTGTAGGATTCTTGAGCAGTGTTTATCTCAATGGTGAGCGGCATCTCTTCTACCTCTAGAGCTGGCTTGCACAGGCTTAGCTGGTTGACATCACATTGGCAGCTTGAAATCGGCCGTGGTGGAAGTGTTTATACCATAAAAATTGCCCAACATGACAACTCAGGGCTTTCAGGTTTTTTTTTTTGTTTTGTTTTGTTTTTTTTTTCCGAGCCAGTTGTTAAACATTTATCAGCACAGTGCAGATTCTCCTGAGAAGAGACCACTATGCGCTCAACACCAGGGCCAAAGGGTCTGTAGAGGCTTGTACCTGTAGAGGCTTCAAATGCCCCACCAATCAATAGCTGAGCAGCAATGAACGATCCTGTGATGGCCAGGGAGGCAGAAGTAGCAGCCGAGGCACCCAGCAGAGTAGATCTATAGTTGGTCAAAAAGATGATCTCTTCTCGTTAGTCCCGGAGATTCCTATTGGCAGAGGGAAGTGGATATTTTTGCAGGGCCAGAAGGCCTTAAATCAAACTGGGGCAGCGGTGGGAAGGGAGGCAGGAGAAAATGAAATCTAGATTCATCTTGTCAATGGAACACAAGGCGTGAAGAAAAAAAAAATATCTGAAGCTTGGTCATAAAGTTCTTTCAATGTCATATTGGAACAAGCTTATCAATAGGAATGCATTTTGCTGGACTTTGCTATTTAGTATTAATTACTGGCTCGCATTCTATGAAGTTACATGTTAACTTATTGATCTTTTCCAGTAACAATGCAAATAATTTCTATCTGGTTGAAAAGCCAATCCCAAAGGTTATGGCTTTTCATTGTCCTGGGGGATATCAGTTCTGCATCTGACAGCAATGTATTTTAACATCCCTTTTAAATGCCTATAAATGCTCAAAACTGCTCTTTCAACCAGTTTTTATCATGTCACCAATTCTCTGATAGGTTAATAAATCTTTGACATGTGTTCATGCTCTATACATATGAGTCGTGTTTTTAACTTTTTGAAAATTATACTTGGACACCGTAAGTAGGCTTCGATAAGGTAAAAAGGAGTTCATCTCAGTTGATCTGAGGGATAAGTGTAATTTGGAGCCTTGTCATGGAAAGCTGCAATGGCATAGTCCGGAAAATTGATACAATTTCTGCTCTTTGTAACCCTACTTTGGGGGCCCAGCTCCCCAAGGAATACAGACGACGGTGGCCAGGGTTGGTGGGATTATAGAGTTGCCATAAATCAATAGTGCTATGGACAGAATATCTCTCACCAAACACAAGTATCGATGCCTTGAGTATCATAAAGCTGAAATCTGGAGGGGGGAAAGATTCATGTGTATTTGAATTGTTAAGCTATCATTTACTTCGTGTCTGGAAATGTCTTGAATGACAGTGTCTCCCCTAACCTCTAAAACAAATCACTCTTTATAAACGGATTTGCTTGGCTGCACAAGCCCTGAGAACACCTTTATTGTGCTTTGCTTTTTTTTTTTTTTTCTATTTTAACCAACACTTGCCCAGCAGGTAGCCGTTCTAAGTGGACGGACTACGTCTGTAACTCTGTTGTAATGTTTGTGAGGCTCAGAGATGGCAGACAGCCGCGATGCAATGGTGACAATCAGACGGCGTGGTCTCCATTTTGCTGTTCTTTCTACAAGCTGTTGACAAGGACGGATGGCTTTCTCTGTAATCTGCTGAAGCCTACTCCATGCACAAGAGTGTCTAACTCTCCTGTTCAGTGTTTCCCTTCTTCACGAACATCCTGAGGAGTGACAAACAGTGACAGGATCCCTGAAAACATCCCATTCAGACCTGGGTGACGTGAGCCCCAGCTCACATGCTCTTGATATCCTACTTAATACAAAGCACGGTATTTTGTGTTGAGTGTTGACAGGAAGCTTACTTCACATAGGCCCTCAGCAACCACCCAGTCCTGGGGAAAAGCTTGACGGTTCGGTTGGGTCCAGTCTCCTGTGCGAGAAGCTTGGAGTTTCTCTTGTAAATTTCTTTGCAAAGTCTTTGAAACCAAACTACCTGTGCAAGGATACACTGTTAGCAGAGATTTGTCACAGATCCCCCTTGTCTTAGGTGACGATGGAACGGTACCCAGGAGCCCTGACTTTACATTTTGGCCAGGGGAGAGGCCAGATTAGCACACAGTTCCTGGTGAGTTGACCCAGAGCAAAGAATAGGAAATATTCCTGATATCTCAACTGCTGCACTAGATGGCCAGGTAAGACTTTATAACCTAAGACCTACAGTCAAGGTCTGAGAATCCCTGAGCTTTCTGAACTGGGTTTTTCTTACCACCCGACCACACAGGACATTGCCCTCCACACACACGCCACCAGCGCCCAGTGCCCACTCAGGAAATGCAAACAAGCTGTCAGGGTCCTACTCAGTGAGCATAAGCAGCGGGATATTAGGCAGATCTGGGTATGAATACCATCTCAAGCATTGCAGGATGGTCTACAAATTACTAGATTATCACTGATAGTAAGTCCTCACCTTCGCAAAGGATAATTGGGAAGAAATGTTCTATCTCTACACCTGAAATGGCATCACAAGTGTAAAAATGAAGCCATCCAAAACCCAGTAAAAATCACAGCCAGGTCCTTGGGAGAAGTGCACTGATAGCAGATTAGCCCAGAAATGAACAACGGAAATCATGTGAAATTCTTGCTTCTGCAGAAACTCTGAGGCTTCCCTTTTTATTTCTGTGATGTCTGGACAGATTGCTGCGTAAGGTAATAACATACTTAAAAGTTGTTAATACAGTACTTTGTGCTGCTTTAAATTCAATTCATAACCCCCAACTGAAAACTTATTTGCACCGGCATTTATGATAAAATCTAGACGATGAGATTTTTTTTTTCTCCCTCAAAGACTGACACAATAATGGGATCTTAACTGTGGTTTCATCCTTGGATCAATCAGTTGTTTAATGCCTGGAATTTTGTACTTCAATACAAATAGCTCAGTTTAATTTCTTTCTTATACATTTGTCCCCAGACTTTGCACTTTCCACACCACGTTTAAAATCTCACGCAAATCCACATGTCAGCAAATGGCTTCCTTTTGATAAAAACTACTTTGTTTCCTGCTCTGGGAAAACAGGGATAAGCATTTGGTTCACTGTGAACATAGACAATAAGAATGGGTTATTGAAACATTATCACATTTCGGTCCCACTCTGTAAATTTTTATTAAAGATTAAAGTTAATACACTGTCTGGTTACATTAATATAAAATGTGCTCATATTTTTCCAGCGAATGGCATTTTGATAATAAATTAATAAATGGAAGCAAGAAGGATTATCTACTTCATTCTAAAGATCTATGAAACCTTCAATAAAGATTTCTTGATTGAATGCATGAACCCAAAAGTGATTTGTTAAGAAATGAGTAATAAGAATTTACAAAGAGGCTGCTGCTTTTGGAATGAGGGAAATAAGTCATTTATTTGTTGTATGATGTCAGCAGACTTTTCCACTGTCGGTTGTCCTTTTTCTTCAACAAACTTGAACCTCATCATTGTCTGTATTTTCTTAGGGGAAAAAAATGTCACTGAGTGGGCAGTACCTTTTTAAAAGGCTACAAATAATATTTTTTTTAAAAGTGAGTGGACTGTGCGGTTATTTCCAGGTAGTTTTGAAACTAAAACACTTTGGCAACAGCAGGGTCTAACTGCACTAAAAGTTTCTATTTTTAAAATCCTGTAGAGCTTATGACCTTTTGTTTATGAACTTGTTTCCTTGAACTCCAGGCTGCCTCCTCAGTATTTTGAGAAGAGAAAAAAAAGAGCAATGAAATCAGTGGTTTCACAAACATTTTACCAATATTTGGAGAAGATTCACTTAACCATTTCAGGCAAACATTAAACAAGCAAGCATTTTTAAATGCGAAGACAGACTTAGCATTTAGCGAAAAGTGTTCTGAGAAAATAGTCACCTTTTTCTCCACTTGGGAATTTTTGGTTCTCTTGTTCACTTATTTTTTATTTTAAAAAACTTGTTATTTATTTATTTTGAGAGGGAGAGAGAGCAGGGAAGGGGCAGAGAGAGAGGGAGAGAGAATTTCAAGCAGGCTCTGCACTGTCAGAGCAGAGCCCTACATGGGGCTCCAACCCACGAACATGCAAGATCTTGACAGATGTCAACATCAAGAGTGGGTCGTTTAACTGACTGACATCCAGGCACTCCACTTCACTTACTTAGATTTTTTTAATGTTTATTTATTTTTGAGAGAGATCACGAGCAGGGGAGGGGGAGAGAGAGAGAGAGGGAGAGGGAGACACAGAATCTGAAGCAGGCTCCAGGCTCTGAGCTGTCAGCACAGAGCCTGACTCAGGGCTCGAACCCACAAGCCATGAGATCATGACCTGAGCTGAAGTCGGATGCTTAACCGACTGAGCCACCTAGGCACCCCTCCAGTTCACTTGTTTAAATGGAAGCAAAGGTGGGTGCCTGGGTGGCTCAGTCAGTTAAACATCCAACTTCGGCTCTGGTCATGACCTCACGGTTTGTGGGTTCAATCCTCATGTCGGGCTCTGTGCTGACAGCTCAGAGCCTGGAGCCTGCTTGGGATTGTGTGTCTCCCTCTCTCTCTGCCCCTTCCCTGCTCACTCTCTGTCTGTCTCTCAAAAATAAGTAAACATTCAAAAAATTTTTTAAATAAAATAAAATAAAATAAATAATGGAAGCAAAGGAAGGGGCACCTGGGTGGCTCAGTCGGTTAAGCGTCTGACTTCGGCTCAGGTTCTCATGGTTTGTGAGGATGCCAAGCAGATTCTCTCTCTCCCTCTCTCTGTCTCTCTCTGCCTCTGTCCCACTCACTGTCTCTCTCACAAAATAAATAAATAAACTTTGAAAAAATAAATATATAAATAAATAAATGGAAGCAAAGGAAGAGTCTTTGGGAACCAAGAAGGGGAGAATATACTGAATAAAAACAAATAATGTGAAAGTTGCAATATGATATCTGGAAAATTAATTATGGCATTTTTACTTATTATTAAATCATAACTTTTTTTTAAATTTTCACAGTGTATGGAAGAAGTAACTAACTTAGACTTGAACAATTGAAGATAAAGAATTTTCAAAGTCTGCAAAAGAGCAGCTGATTGTTAAGAGAGAGAAAAGCATGTTGGTGTAAGGTAAAAATGGCAAGTTGCCATTCACTAACACTGACCCAAACTTGAGGGCAGGGATATTATTAATCATTTATTCACATAAAGCAGAGACTGATGAACAGTTGAAAGTTGAAATATGATAAACTACTTATGGCTATTAACTAAATTAAAGTGAATTTTACATTGAACAGTGGTCTAGAAAATAGTATCAATCAAACATTTTCACTTGAAAGGAAAGACAAATGTTCTACTCATTTCCATAATATTCTCTACAATAATTTTATGATACATATGGTAGGCTTTCTGAAATATTATATCCAAATATGTATATCTTAGGTAAATCCTTCATTTAACAAATATTTATTGAGCACCAATTATGTGCCAGGAAACCATAATATTCTTCTGTAGTGGAGAGAATAAAAGAATTCAACATGATATATAAAATATCACAATTCAAAGTTTATTTTATTTTGAGAAAGAGTGAGTGTAAGCAGGGGAGGGGGAGAGAGAGGGGGAGAGAGAGAATGTTAAGCAGGCTCCGGTGCTCAGCGTGGAGCCTGATGCGGGGCTCTGTCTCATGACCCTGGGATCATGACCTGAGCCGAAATCAAGAATCAGATGTTTAACTGACTGAGCCACCCAGGTGCCCCTAAATATCACAATTCAAATGCTACCTCACATCCTTTTCAAAAGGAGGTTGTGGATAGATATATATCTTGAGAGATCATTTTTAATGACAGTAGGTTTATGTTGGTACAAATAAGGATCGAATCAGACAACTTTCATAAAACAGACCAGGCGACTGGCCAAGGCACCACATCACTAAGATTGTACCTTCTCTAGGCTACCAGAACAATGTGTTCTTTCTTTTATATCCATGTTTTATTTTGGGTCCCACCCCTTCTCCCCTCCCCCCTCCGCCCACTGAAGCCTATCTTGAGTTGAGACAAGCCTTTAAGTAGAAGTAGTTTATTTGGGAGATTATACCAGCAAAAACTGGTATGGGAGTAGACAATTGAAAGTGGGGAAGGGAGCAAAGTTGGTACAGAATTCATCTCATTAGTTACCACTGTCCAGAGCTGGAGCTGAATTCTAGAAGCCAGGATAGAGGTTACATGCCTCAGAGTCACCCTTGCCAAGGTGACTTCATGCACTGACTCCCATCAGTCCTTAGATGAGAGTTGCTGAATCAGGGGCATTCATTCCCTCCCTACCCCCGCCCCCCACAACACGCAGCTGGCCTAGCCTGCTCAACAAGTGGGCGGGGTAGGTCTTGGCATCCAGAGGAAGGCTTTGGGTAAAGAAATGCAGGTTCTGGCAGGTTGAAGTCCGGCTCCTAGAGCCGCCATAACAAATGACCTCAAACCAAGGGCCTGAACCCAACAGAAATGGATTCTTTCACAGTAACAGTTCTGGAGACTAGAAGTCTGAAATCAAGGTGTCAATGGGGCCACACTCCTGCAGAAGGCCTCAGGAAGGATCCTTCCTTGCCTCCTCCAGCTTCTGGCGGCTCCAGGCTTTCCTTGGCTTGTGGCTACATCACCTCAGTTTCTTCTTCTGTCCTCACGTCCCCATCTCTCCCATGTCTCTCTGTGTTTTCCTCTTCTCTTCCAAGGGTCCTTGTCTTTGGATTTCAGGCCCACCCTAAATCTAAGATGATCTCATCTTAAGATCCTTAACTTCCTTACATCTACAGAGACTCTTTTTTTCCAAACAAGGTCACGGCTTGCACATTCTGGAGGTTAGGACACGGACATATCTTTTGGGAGGCCGCTATTCAACCCACTCCCGGTGCTGTGAATGAGGGATGCGAGCAGGACCTCGACAGTGTCTGCTATAACCCAGGAATGTTTACCAATGGCCTTCAATTTGTTCGGTACCTGGTCCGCCAATACAAATCATTCACCAAACATCAGCTACCGGTCTGTAGTATCCTGTGTTAACTGCCAACTTTTCATAGTGTGACCACTTGCCTCGAAACAGTAGCCACAATAAAGAGAGATGGGATGTGCCTTACACTTCCAACAAGTCTTTTTGCGAACAAAACACGGTTTACTATTTATGTGTGTACAGGTAGGCAGTCACTGCATAAAGGCAGAGCCCTAAAATTCTTGCAATAGAAGGTAAGGTTTGGGAATGAAAAAAATTAGTCTGCGTGTCACAACATAATTTAACGGAAACCCCCAGAGTTTCACACTTATGATTGCAACGAGTCAGGAGAACTGTCAAGCTGCACGCAATGGGTGAAACATTAATTGGGGCCTGTGCCTTGCATATTAGAGTATGTTTCTCCAGGTCTGCCACCGCCTGCAAAATTAAAACAATTCCCTGAGCAAGTGAAACAGCTAGTAAGCAAATCCACAACACCACCACCGCTGCTCATGAGCAGGTATCTGTCAGTTCTCGCCCGGTGTTGGATTTATTTTTTCCAGATCAAAGGGGTTTGTTTCATGGTTATAGATTCTGCTCATCACTTGTCTGGTAAGATTTTCAGGAAGGTTCCTTTGAAGGGCAGTAGGGAAAGACCCCTGAGTTGAGTAGCGCTCAGGGAGGCAATATAGATGGGTAAGCTGGAAACTCCTCTGAGGAGTGGGTTGTGGGGTGATAGAGAGAAGCATGCCCATAGAGGGAGCCACGGGCAGGGGGGCATTGATAGATCATTTCCAGCTCTGTCCCAGCCTGGTGGCCATTTAGCAACTTTAGCAGTTGACACTTTTTAAAAAATTTTTTTTAAGGTTTATTCATTTTTTAGAGACAGAGACAGAGCATGAGTGGGGGAGGGGTAGAGAGAGAGGGAGACACAGAATCCGAAGCAGGCTCCAGGCTCCGAGCTGTCAGCACAGAGCCCGATCAGAGGCTCGACCCCACAAACTGTGAGATCATGACCTGAGCTGAAGTCAGACGCTCAATTGACTGAGCCACTCAGGCGCTCCATTGACACTGTTTTTTTAAATGCTTATTTAATTTTGAGAGAAAGAGAGAGAGAGAGCACAAGCAGGGCAGTGGAGAGGGAGACACAGAATCTGAAGCAGAGAATCTGAAGCAGGCTCCAGGCTCTGAGCCATCAGTGCGGAGCCCAACATGGGGTTTGAACCCACGAACTGTGAGATCGTGACCTGAGCTGAAGTCGGATGCTTAACCAACTGAGCCACCCAGGAGCCCCCAGCAATTGACGCTTTCTAAAATCTTTCTATTCCAGCAGCGGAGAAAGTGAGAGAAGGAGGCTCCTAAGACAGGATGTAGTGATTCAGTCACTCACAAGTGGAATAACATCAGTTCCAAATGCAAGCACTTAACATGTATTCATTCATTTGCCCATGCAACAAGTCCCTGGGAAGTACCTATTGAGGGACAGGCAATATACTACATACCTATGACTCATCCTTGTGAGCCCTTATCCTTCCCTCTCTTCCCTCTGACTTTGGTGACACTCAGTCTTATTTGTTCACTGAAAATAGGAACTTCTTTTTCCTTCCCCCCAAAACCCTCAGATTTTAAGAACCGTGATCTCACTGTGTCCAAGATCCTTATAATTACCCTATGCTGTGTTAAGTCCAGATGAGTATGAAGTATATCACAAAACCCTGCCATGATTTCACACTAAAAACGAAAATGCCAGGGTGCCTGGCTGGCTCAGTCGGTGAAGCGTTTGACTTCGGCTCAGGTCACGATCTCACAGTTCATGAGTTCAAGCCCCTGCATTGGGCTCTGTGCTGACACCCTGGAGCCTGGAGCCTGCTTCGGATTCTATGTGTCCCTCTTTCTCTGCCCCTCCCCCGCTCACACTCTGTCTCTCAAAAATATATATTAAAAAAGGGAATGCAAAGTGGAATCCAAAATTTAATTGTTTTTAACATGTTTGTTGAAAGCAAGAGAAATGAAAGATTTAAATCAATATCTATTCTTTTAGGAAGCTGGGATTTCCACTTAGTAAAGGATGATTTAAGAGCTGTGGAATACTTTACAGGTGAGGAGCTATACAGCAAAATGCCTTTAACCGTGAATTTGAAGGATGAATTATAACCTCTTTTGGCTTAATCATTCTGCAATCGCCCTCCAGCCAGACACTTAAGGATGACTAAAACTTTTCAGTCTCCATCTAAAATAATAAGCTTATAGACATCAATGCCAAAATGGCAATAAAATCTAGACTTCTGGAAGGTGAGGCAGGAGTTCAAAGTCTTCCAGACCCTCCATTCCCACACAAGAAACATCTCTTTGTCTCTGAATTATCCAGTTTTTATAACTTAATGAGAATAGGAATTACTTGGGGAGTTGATTAGAAATTTGTTTTCTTAGACCCACCCCTGCCAGTTTGGTTTTGGTTTTAGTAGTTTTAAGATGGGATCCAGGAAATCTATTTATTAACAATCAACCTCAGATAATTCTGTTTCAGGGAGTCTATTGATCACATTCTGAGAAACGGTGATCCAGGGAAAATTCATCCTGAATTTGTTCCTTTTACCCTCTCTAACAGTGTGGTCATAGCAAAGATGATTTCTTGACTTGTCAAATTTTTAGCGACAATTTAATGAACACTTAATGCCAGAGGCTTTGTGTGTGTGTGCATACGTATCAGTCTGTATCTCTATCTATCTACATCTATATTTAGATCTACACCTATATTTAGATGTATCCACTTATCTAATTCTCACAATGACCCTGTGAGATAATATCCCTCTTTTACCATGAGAAAATGGACACTCACCAAAGTTAAGTGAATCACTCAAAATCAACCATAGGCTATCTGACACCAAAGTATTTGTCCCAAATTGTTATACTGGCTTCCCAAAGAGTTCCATGAGTGTATTGTATATTTCTGATACTCACCCAGTTAACCTCATAGTAGTTGGTCAGTTACTATAACAATTCACATCACTTTAAAAACATCACTCCCACAAGCTCCCGTTGTGCCAAAATAGCTGCCGTAGGTGGGCAGATGAGATGGGCAGGAAATAGCCGGTCACTAGGGACCCGTGGCCATGGTCAAGCAATCAAAGAGAACCCCAGCTGCTGTCCTAGAAAATGTACTTATAGGCAATAAGAGTTTCATGCATTAACCACTGTAGGGATAGTTTACAATGTCAGAGAGGGAACCTAGGACTTCTAATCATGGTGGTGCAGCTGATATTGGACTAACACTTCTACTGATAACAACTATAAACTCTGAACAACATATAAAATGGCTATTTGGAGGCACTGGACAGTAACCTAAAGCAGGAAGAAACTGGAGGAAATTTGGCCTATGCAACAGGAATCACACTGGCTGAGATTCACATTTGTATATGTCTTTTTATCTGTCTTTTGAAAGGATATTCTTCAGTCTTGCAATCTGCCAGATATGGCCAAAGCAGAAATCTTGAGTTTTCTTGACCTGAAGATTATTAAGATAGAATTTAGACCTGACAGAGCAACTGGGAATTGAGGATGGGGAAATCCCAGAGAAGATGGAGCACAGAGAGGGAAATCACAAAGTGTGCATGCAAACCTTCCTCAAATCTGTGACTGATATCTCAACTGTAACACAGGGGATAAGACTCCATGGAGCCTAGGAGAAAAACAGTAGCTGGAAAGCTGAAAACTAAATAGCAGTTTTAACAACTGCCCACTGGAAAGGAAAAAGAATTTGCAGTTGGGTAGTCTTGGGTTAGAGGGGCTTAGTAAACACCTCAGACTTTCCACTGTAATTCTGTCCATGTCGCATCATTGTAATATGTACCATATGGCAAGATTAAGGGATTTATCTAAGGACAAAAGACAAAACTAAGATAGAGCTGCTTACAGAAGCATCAAACCAAATCTCCAAAAAAGTCAAGTAATTTAATGGCTTACCAAAACAAAACTCAACACCCTTTAGAGGAAGATAAGAGAATCCAGAATCTCTATAATGTATTGTGCAGTATACAATCAAAAATTACTAAGAGACACCTGGGTGGCTCAGTCAGTTAAACATCTGACTCTTGATTTCAGCTCAGGTCATGATCCCATGGTTGGTGAGATTGAGCCCCGAGTGTTGGGCTCTGTGCTGACAGTGCAGAGCCTGCTTGGGATTCTCTTTCCCTCTCTCTCTGCCCCTCCCTGCACACACACACACACACACACACACACACACACATTCTCTCTCTCTCTCTCTCTCTCTCTCTCAGAATAAATAAATAAGCTTAAAAAAATTAAAAAACCAAACAGGAATATGTGGGAAAAAGCAGTCTATATAAACAGACCCCTAGATGATTCAGATGTTGTAATTAGCAGACAAGGATTTGTAAATTACTATGATAAATTTGTTAAATAATTCACAGCAAAAAAAAAAAATGGGTAAATAGTAGAGGAATAGGAGGTTTCAGGAGAGATTCTTAAACTGTAAAAAAAATCCAAATAACAATTCTAGAAGTAAAACAAATACGATATCAAAAAGCAAAATTTTGCTTAATGATTTTGATAGTAGATTGGATCTGACAGAAGAAAGAATCAAAAAACTGAGAACAAGGCAGAAAAAATTACCCAAATTGAAGCGCAGACTGAACAAAATTTGAAAAAAGAGTGAAATGAATCACAGTGACCTGCAGGATGGGATCAAGCAATCTAACATTACTGTAACTGGATTCTCAGATGGAGGAAAGAGAAACAAATGGTACCTAAAAATTCTTTGAAGAAACATTGACCAAATGTTTCCATATTTACTAAAATCAACAACCCACATATTCAGGAAGCTGTGACCCCTCCCCCATGTGGTGTAAATACAAAAGAAGCAAGGATATAGGTACGTCATAGTCTGAATGCTGAAAAACAAAAATAAAGAGAAAAATTTTAAAGCAGCCAGAAGAGAAAAACACATTTATATACAAAGGAATGGAGCTCTGATCATCACATTTCTGGTAGTCTGGCAGTCGGAATGGGACAAAACATTCTTTGGTGGGAATCTGTTATGTGAGCCCATGACTCTAAATCCTTTTGGAAAGCAATAGCTAGCTATTGTAGTGTCCTAAGTAAGTGACGTGATAAAATGCAAACTGATATGGAGAAGCCCTTGCAGTTAGGACAAGACGGGAAAGAACCAAGAGGCAGAAAAAATGAGAAATTAGTTAGGAAAGTGATGTGTCAATCCAAGCAAGAAGTAATTTTTTTAATGTTATTTATTTATTTGTGTGTGTGTGAGAGAGAGAGCACAAGCAGGGTAGGGGCAGAGAGAAAGGGGGAGAATCCCTAGTAGGCTCTACAATGCCAGTGCAGAGCCCGACGCAGGGCTCAACCTCATGAACCATGAGGTCATGACCTGAACCGAAACCAAGAGTCAGAAGCTTAATGGACTGAGCCACCCAGGTGCCCCAAGAAGTTATTTGTTTGTCAAAGGTAGTAATCACTGGGCAACACTAGCATGGAACAAAGCCTAGGCCTCAGGTGGCAGACCCAAGAACCTGATTGGCCTGGACATTGCTCTTGGCCCCCGGTCTGAGATGTATCCTCACACTCAGCAAGTTCATGGAACCAAAATGGTAGACCTGACAAAATGATGGGTCATCCATGTACCGTGAGAAATAAAAATATCAAGAGTAACAGAAGACTCCTGGGGGCAGATCAGCACATTCACTCTGTGTGGGAGGCCAGAGGTCTTGATGATTATGGATTCAGAGCAAGAGAATTTAGGTGAGCCTGAGAAATATTCTTCAGCTGAAGCAGCCTGAGCCTTCTCACCCAGCATAGGGAGAATCTTGCCAAGGATCCTCTACCGACCACTCTACTCAACCCAGATTCCTGAGGTGTGGCAGTCCTTTTCCACCACTATCAAGACTGTTTTTTCTTCAGGAATGTCAACAGAGCTTGCTGTCCAGGCTTGCTGGTCCAAGAGCCATGCTGCCTCTTTTTTTCTTTTTTTTAAATTTTTAATGTTTATTTATTTTTGAGAGAGAGACAGAGCGTGAGCAGGAGGGGACAGAGAGAGAGGGAGGGAGACACAGAATCCAAAGGAGGCTCCAGGATCTGAGCTGTCAGCACAGAGCCTGACACGGGGCCTGAACTCAACGAACCGCAAGATCATGACCTGAGCCAAAGTTGGACGCCCAACCAACTGAGCCAACCAGGCGCCCCGAGCCATGCTGCCTCTTTAAGCAATGAATTCTCCCTTCTAATCGATTGCATATGGATTTTCAACTTTAACTGTCAAGAAGAAATCTCATTTCAACTTTTTAAGTTTCTCATTGGCACCTCATTATGGACTCCAGGAATGACAGCAATGTGGGTCTGCATTATAGTGGATAAAGGAACAATACAGAAGAAGGAGCAAAGGAAGCTGTTAGCACAGAGTTAAACACAAGAGGCAGAATCAGATAAGGGCTGATCAAGAAAAATAGGGACAGTAGACATATTTTAGAACCAAAAATTGTTTTTGCCAGCACCAAAATCCTCCTCGGCACCAAAATGCCTTACCTTCCAGAAACACTTGGAAAACATTTGTGGAATGGGAATTGAGTGGGAGCTGAAGACCCATCAGCTCAGGTCTTACAGATCCCCTGTGAATTCCAGAAAGTTCTCCCGTTTCTCACCATCCCCACGGCAGGGAGCACAGGCTAAAGGTGAGGGAAGCCCATAAATTGTGTTGGACTAAAGAGAGTTGAAGTCAAGTAAGGATATATGTAGATTAAAATCCTTTGGAGTCTCAGAGCTGCTCCCCAGGGAGCTTTTATCAAAGGGTTAGTTATTACCTAGGTTTAACTAGGTCAGCAGCAGTGATTTTGTTATTCATTCTAAACAGTTCTAAGAGCACATACTTCCAGATTGCATATAGTGCTTTTAAACCTCTTGTGTATTTACATCCAACTCCAAAATAATTATCTCTATTTCACACATGAGGAAATAGAGGCTCAGAGAGGTTAAGTAACTTGTCCAAGTAACACAGTTGTGGCTGAGCTGAGCACCTGAACCATGGCAGTCTGGCTCCAGGGCTCATGTTCCTGTTCACCACACTGTATCTCTCTCATGTTGTGCCAAACCCAAGACGTTGGATCCATAAATATCAAGCCCACCTGAAGCAACAGGGAAAGTTCTAAGGAAATGTTAATGCAGAGCCAGTGTCTAGTTTGGTCTGAGGACCTTTTGCTAAGTGGACCAAATGGCCTCTGCCTCCAGAATTGACCCCAGGACCAAAGAATGCCATCTCCCGATGTGTTCTGCGCCTGGCATAGCCAGAGCCAGACTATGTGCAGGAGCAATGGAGGAGAAATGCAGCTTGTCTGTCTGATACTATGGTAGCTTGTGGATTTCTGATATTGTGTTAGCTTGTGGATTTGAGGTCCCTGAACCACCAAGATAAAGTTCTTTTTTCTTAGGACACCTAACTTGGCAGATGCTAGCATTATAGCTGAACAGATGTTTTCCCTGGAGAATCTGTTTCCAATACCTTATGATGAAGAATCACCTTCAGAGAATAAACAAATGTACATATGTGTAAGCTCCAGCCAGACAAAACCATCCATTTCAGATGAGAGACAACAAATGCTCTGTGCTATGGGAAATAGATTATTAGACAGCCTGGAAGTCACTCAAGGATTTATTTTTAAGTGTCATTTCTGTTTGAGGTTTTTCACTGTCCTTCCCTGCTTTCAGCAATTGCAATTTGGAACAGTAATTCTGGGCTTTATTGTTTATTTCTCCCAATGAAGTTTGCATCAAACTGACAAAAGACATTTTTATAAACCGAGGATGCTAAATGTGCTTATTTAACATATTTCTGCAGTGCTTGAATTTAAACCAGAGAGGAAGTGGGTAGCTGGTATAAACAGTGTTTCTTTTTCTAAACACTTTGTAAGTTGCTCTATTGGTTTATTATTTTGCTGTCTTTTTTAATGGCCAAATTATTCCCAGAGGTACCCACATGCTCATGAATTCTTTTCAATGTTTACAAATGGTTATAACTGATCGAATTTATCTCTTTCGGAAGCATATTGTGGAATTATTAACAACAGTTTATTGAATCATGACATTTCATTCTTCACTGACAATGTCCAGTCGGTTGATATTTACATGGTAAATATCCTTAGTGTTATGAGCTTCTATGAATGAGGAAAAGGCAACTGGGATGTATATATTACAGTCAATCTTCAATTTAGATTAGCTCTGTGTGGTAAGCTAAGTAATGGCCCCAAAAGATAGGTTCACATCTAAATCCCTGGAACCTGTGAATGTTACTCTATATGGCAGACTTTGCAGTGATTAAGTTATAGATCCTGAGATGGGGAGATTATTCTGGATTATCCTCAAGCATCCTTATAAAAGGGAGCCGGGGGGAAATTTAACATACATGGAAAAGGAGAAGCAATGTAACTGCAAAGGCAGAGAGCAGAGTGACGAGGTCACAAGCCAAAGAAGGCTGGCAGCCTCCAGAAAGCATGGCCCTGCCAGCACCTTGATTTCAGACTAGGAAAGCTGATTTTGAACTCTGGCTTCAAAAATGTGTCAGAATACATTGCTGTTGTTTTAAACCACCGAGCCTGTGGTAATTTGTTACAGCAGCTCCTGGAAACGAATATGTTATGTTTGTATGTGTTACATACACATAAGCCAATTATTTGAACCTTAGTGCATTTATTGACAAATAACATTGCATACACTAGTTAAATCACCATGTTAGGCCAAAAAAGACTTTTTTTTTAAAGTGTATTTATTTTGAAAGACAGAGACAGAGACAGAGGGAGCGAGTGCAGGCGTGCAGGGGAGGCACAGAGAGAAAGGGAGAGAGAGAGAATCCCAAGCAGCACACACTACCGGTGCAGAGCCTGATGCGGGGTCTGGATCCCACGAACCACAAGATCCTGACCTGAGCTGAAATCAAGAGGCAGACGCTTAACCAACTGAGCCACCGAGGTGACCCAAGGATATCTTACAAAGTAAACGGAAAATTGAGTTTATTGACTATATGGAAACTTATGGTAGCCACAACGTCTGAGCCTTCCTCTTGTCAAGTAGCTATTCAGTCAACAAGTGTTTGGTTGTCTACTACTGTCTACACTGTACCCTGATACAAGCTGATGACCCTAATTATCTAACTCTCTGAGTGATCACCATACCCGTCATGACTAGTTACAAAGCATAGATATTAAAAAGTCTGGCTATTATTAAGAGCAAGAACTGGGGGCACCTGGGTGGCTCAGTCAGTTAAGCATCAGACTCTTGATCTTAGCTCAGATCTTGATCTCACAGTCATGAGTTCAAGCCCCAGGTTGGGCTCCATGCTTGGTGTGAAGTCTACTTAAAAAAAATAAATAAAAAGTATGAATTGCCACCTCCAACTCCTAACATGTGATAATGTCCTCTGAGTCTTTCAAGCATTCATTTATTTGGTTTTTAAAATCAATTTTATAAAAGCATGTAACTGATAAAAACTGAAGGCTAGTGTAACTACAAACCTAGCATGGATGGAGCTTGTAACCTTGAGAGCACCAATGACTTCAGGATTTATGAATTAATGATATTCTTGTTTTCTTGAATTCATATTGAAAAAAATAAAAATTTTAAGTAAACCAACAAAAAAGTCACACAGGCAAAAGAAATCAGATCAGATTCCAAGACTTCCAGACTGGTTTTTTAACTTTGTATTATGGAAAAAGTCCGGTAAACAGACTAATATAATAAATCTCATGTAGCCATTCTTGTTTCATCATATACTTCTCTGTATTCCCCACTCAATTATTATTTGTATACAGTTCTTCATAGAGGTAAAATTTGTATGCATTGGAAAGCAAAAATCTTAACTGTAATTTGCACAAATATACATGCCTAGGTAACCCACATGCCCTATTCAGGTATAGAATATTTTCATCATCTCAGAAAGTTTCCTTATATCTGTTCTGAGTCAGTTTACACCCCAACCCAAAGACAACGACTCTTCTGCTTTTTTTCACACCGCAAATTAGTTTTGCCTATTCTAGAACTTCATGAAGAGAATTATGCAGTATGTGCTATTATTACTTCTTTGTGTCTGGGATCTTTCACTCACAAACATTCTGCTCGGCACAATGTCCATTAGGATGTATACACCAGTAGTATATTCCTTTCTTTTTGGCTGACTAGTATTTCATTGTATGAATATACCACAATTTATTTATCTACTTTGTTAAAGCTGGACATTTGATTTGCTTCAAGTCCAACAGGTATTATAGACTGCTATGACTATTTTGATTTTTACAATTTTGTGTGTGTATGAACATGTGTTTTCATTTCTCTTGGGTAAATTACCTAGCAGTGGAATTTCTAGGCCAAAGGGTAAGTAGCTGACTATTTGATAATTTATAAATTAAGTCCCCAAGTGACTTGCAAATGTTTCTTTGACAAAATCAAAACATCCTTTAAAATTCTTTTCTGGGATAGAAACGGGCCTTCAGGAATACACCTTTGCAGTATTAGGTACCAACATGACATATAAAGATACTACGTGCTAAGAATATACCTTTTTTGACAAAATACCAGGGTGACCCTAATACTTAGAAAGAATTGCATTTTGAAAAACAATCCTTATATAAGATTTTTCATACCACTCCGCAGCATCCCCCAGTTTCCAATACACCCTCCATCCTTCTTGCTTTGAGTCTATTTTTCATAAGATTGGGCAACAAATGTGGTAAGATTTGAAAGATTTGGGGGCTAGCACAGAAGGATAAGAAAAAAATGGTTTTAGGGGTTTAGACCTAGGGAAAAAAAGATCGCCCATGTTGGCTCAGGGAGTTATGTTGGAATGATAGTAACAAAAAGTGTATGTTTGTTGGGCCTTGTCCTGTAGCCAAATGTCTCCCTTGGGAACGCATTCTGGGAGGTGATGAGGGACATTTTGAAGGAGGGAAGTGGGTTATAGTAATAGAAAATTTAATGATTGCAGCTTATGAGTCCTCACCATTTCTTGATCCCAATACATATTTTTTATTAAATTTATTTATTTATTTTGAGAGAGAGAGACTGTGTGTGTGAGCGGGGAAGGGGCAGAGAGAGAGGGAGAAAGAGAATCTCAAGCAGGCTACACACTGCCAACACAGAGCCCAATGAGGGGCTCATGAACCGTGAGATCATGACCTGAGCTGAAATCAAGAGCTGGAGGCTTAACCGACTGAGCCACCCAGGGGCCCCTGGATTCCAATACATCTTAAAATCAATTTACACTAAGGCCTTTCCAGTTACTTTCCACTACTAGCCACCCACCCCCCCCAACACCAAGTGACTTTCAAGCATAGTAAACACTTTTTCATCTAAAAGAGGTTACCATTTTCCTGCTTAGCAAAAAAATCTTAGGGATATAAGAAAGGCTACCACATATAGCTGTACACAAATCTAGAGAGGATGCATAAGTGAGTAGATGCCTTGTGGAATTGTGTGCCATACAATCTGCACGGCCATCTACGGTGGACAAGATGATATATATGTGGGAACAAACAAGCACAGAGTCCCGTTAAATTAAACTAGATTGATTCAGCTTAACTTACCCATCGTGGTCTTCCTTTATTTTGGAAGTGATTTCACAAGTAGTTCAGCCAATCCTGTTCTCACCTCAATTCTTAGGTTACATTTGGGCCTTGGTTTGCCAGTCTGTCTTCTTCATCTTTCCCTTACAGTCTCAGCCCAAACCTGAAAATTTCTCCTCTGGCTCCTTTTCTGCCGAGGACTCAGATCCATTCCTTCAATTTGGCTTCTTTTAGCCAAATAGCTCAGCTGGGCAATCTTCCCAAATTTTCAATTTTCTGAATTTTTGTAAGCTTTTTTTTTTCCTGCTTATTTTTCTCTGCTCATTGTCTACGAAGCTTTTCCTAGTGGAAAATGTTTATAAGAAACCAGTTCCAACTGTCACAAGTAGCCATTTTTACTCATTTGTCCTATTCTATTACCTTGTGGTTTAAACACGCAGTGGTTGCACTAATGAGCTTGGCCCTTAATGCAGTAGTAAAATATTTCCTATTAGCACAAAATATGCCATACAGGGTGAAAAAACATGGGTAATAAAGGATGTGCTGGGTTGTGGACAGAGTACCATCTAGGTCTCAATTGTCATACCTACAAATCAGGTTCCAGAAAGTAGGTTCATAACTTGACAGTTTCATCAGAATCTCCTGAGGATATTCCATAAATCTAGATTTTTCAGTCCACCCCAGGACATTCTGCTTTATTTTGTGGGATAGGCCCTGAGAATCTTCATGTTTAAAAAACACTCCTCCTGCCCCGACCCAACCAGATATTTTCTTTTCATAGCATGAATATCATGTGATTGTAAAGCAAAGCAGGTGAGTTTGGGTCTAGTAAAAATAGAGTAAATACATTCTATCCTATCTCCCCAAGTGATTATAACAGAGAACATTGCACAAAATACATAAAGATGCCATTAGAAGACTATAAAAGAATAAGAGCAGGTGGATAGATATAGAATTCAATACTCAAAGGACAACCCAGCAACGAGTTGCCTGGGGTCTTTTCCCCTGTCTTCTACATCCTGGCTTAAGCTCTGTGGCAACCCCAAACCAAAATAACTAAGAGGCACAAATAAAGTCAGATCCAGTCACTCTCTGTAGCCAGAGAAGCAGAAGTGAGGGACAAACCGTTTTGGACTCAACAGCATGAGCAACAAAATAGGAGTCCCCTGCCCCCAGCAAGATGCAGATGGTCCCAAGCTATTTTGAGTGCCAGCAAAGAAAAGGCACTCTTTTGCCCTAAGTGAGGCCTGGTCACAAGTAATGCATGAAAATGCAGGGACATTAAAGCACTGACTTTGTAGCCAAACTACTAGTAAAAGAATCTCAAGAATCAGAGAGAATTAGTGAAATGATGAAGTTATAAATAGGGATTTTTAACTCTCTCTATGAAGCACTACCTCAGTCCCAAATTGCTCATGTGTGAAGCCAGCTGTAATGAACATGGCGAAGATGTGCAAAAAAGTACAAACTGGAGGAGTATGGCAATGGCTTTGAAAACTGAGCTGACCTCAGAACCCCAGTCCACGGAAGCTGGTTCAAGACTTGTAGTCTGTATAGAACAGCACTGAATGCCTGTTGAAACAAGATTTAAAAATAACATTCTCTGGGAGAGTTTTTATATGCCTCAGTCTTACAATATAGTATTCAAACTGCCCAAATACAATCCAAAATTACTCAACACACAAAGATTCAGATAAATTTGAATAATTGTCAAGGGAAAGGACAATCAACAGATGCCAACCTGGAGACAAGCACATGTTGTAATTACCAGACTAGAGTTTAGAGCAGCTATGATCATGCTATAAGGAGTAAGGGTGAACAATCTAGAAAGAAATGCAAAGATGTAAGTTCTTATTGAGAAATAGAAGCTGTAAAAATGAACCAAATGACAATCCTAAACTAGAAAGCTACAATAACAGAAATTGGAAAATCAAAAGCGCTTGATAGAATGGTGATGACAGAGGAAAGAATTAGTAAATTTGATGATACATCACTAGAAATTATGCAATCTGAAAAACTGAGATAAAAAAAAATCCCAGAGCCTCCAGGCCTATGGAACAGTATCAAAAGGTCTAATATTCGTATCATGAAATTTTCAAAAGGAGAGGAGAAAAAAAAATTGGATAAATAGTGCCTGAGAGCTATTTCCACAAAGCTCTCAAAGTTTTGTGGAAAACCAAAATTTATAAATCTAAGAAGCTCAGTGAACCCCAAAAAGAATAAACCAAACGAAAACCATGTCTATGCACATCATAAACAAACTGTTGGAAATCAAAGATTAAGATAAAATCTAAAAAGCATCCACAGAAAAACAACATATTACATACAGAAAACAAAGATCCAAATGAGCACAGAGTTTTCTCATCAGAAACCATGGAGACCAAGAATGGAACAATATTTTTAAAGTGCTAAAAGAAAAGACCTTCCTGTCAACCCAGAATACTATAACCGATAAAAATATCCTTCAGGAATAAAGGGAAAATAAAGATGTTTTCAGATGCAAAAAAATCTAACAGGCTTTCTCACTAATAAATTTGCTTTAAAGAAATTCTTCAACTAGAAAGGGAATAATGACTAAAGGAAACCTTGAATATCAGTAATGACTAAATAGCAACAGAAATAGTAAATATCTACCTAAATAAAATGGATCCTTTTTTGTCCTTTAACTTAGTGTAACAATATAATATTTGTCAGAAGGAAAAATCATAATGTTGTCTGATGAAATTTTCAATATAGGTAGACAGAATACATATGAAAACTTTCTAAAGGGGGAAGACTAAAATTACTATATAACTACAAGTTTTCCTTATTTTGTGCGACATGGTAAGATATTAATGCTAATGAGATTGTGTAAAGTTTGGTGTATATATTATATTCCCTACAGCAATCACTGAAAAAACAATTCAAAGAGATATAATCAAAAACCCAATGGAGAGATTTAAATGGAATTCTAGAAAGTATTTGAATAACTCAGAGAAGTAAGGGAAAACAGAGGAATGAAACAAATAAGAGGGAGAGAAAAAAAGAAACACATGAGAGAAAAAGCAGAAACAAATAATAAAATGCTCCACCAAAATATGACTATATCAGTAATTAGATTAAATGTAAAGGGTTTAAACAAACCAATTAGAAGACAGGGATATTTAGTTGGATTTAAAAACAACACACACACACACACACACACACACACACACACACACACATACAGAGGAAGAACTGTATCCTGTCTCTAAGAAACCTACTTGAAACACAATGATACAAGTACATTAAAAATGAAAGGATAGAAAAGGATATAACATGCAAATACTAATCAAAAGGAAAAAAGCCGGAGTGGGCATGTTAATATTAGACAAAGTCGACTTCAGAATAAGGGAAATAACCAGGGACAAAGAGGAACACTACATAATGATTCATCAAGAAGACATAAAAATTCTAAATGTGTATGCAACTGCCACCCAAACTGCAAAATAACTGAAGCAAAAACTGACAGTACTGAAAGGAGAAACAAGTTCACAATTATATCTGTGCATTTCAACATTCCTCTCTAAGCAACTCATAGAACAAATAGCCAAAAAATCAGCAAAGATACTAAAGGATAAACGTCACCAACTAATTGGATCTAATTGACATTTATACAACCTTCCCTCCACCCAACAACTGGAGAATACGCATTCTTTTCAAATGTTTATGGGGATACTTACCAAATTACACCGTATGCTAGGCCACAGAACAAACTTTGTTAAACTTAGAAGAATTAAGTTTACTCAGAGGATGTTCTCTGACTATATAACATGATTAAACTACAAACTGATAAACAGAAGGATATCTGGGCAATATCTAAACATTTGGAAATTAAACAAACACATACATAATCTATGGTTCAAAGAGGAAGTCTCAAGAAAATTAGAAAATATTTTGAACTGAATAAAAATAGAAATAAAGTATGTTACAATATGTGAGATGTACCCAAAGTAGTGCTTAGAGAAAATTTTATAGCATTAAATGCTTAAATTAGAAAAGAAAGGTCATGTATCTATACACATCATGTATAGGGAACTTGAATCATAATGTTGTACACCTGAAACTAATGTAACATTGTGTGTCAACTATACTCAAATAAAAAATGTTTAAAAACAGAAGGAAAAGAAAGGTCTCAAATAAATAACTTAAGCTTCCAAATAAAGAAATCAAAAAAAGACAATAACCTAAAGCCAGCAAATGGAAGGATATAATAAAGAGAAGAGAAAAAACTTAATAAAATTGAGAACAGAGAAAACAATGGTATCAGTAAAACAGAAAACTAAAATAGATGATATCAATTAAGCAAAAAGCTGATATTATGAAAATATCAAGAAAACTGGTAAACCTCTAGCTTGATGATCAAGCAAAAGAGAGAAGATACATGATAAATATCAGGAATTAAAAAGGAGATATCATTACTGACTCACAGACATTAAAGGACAATGAAAGAATACTAAAAACAATTCTATGCACATAAATGTGGCAGTTTGGATAAACTAAACCAATTCCCTGAAAGACAAAACCTACCAAAACTCATCACAAGAAAAAATAAATAACTTGAATAGCCTTGTATCTATTAAAGAAATTGATCTTAATAGTTAAAATTCTTCCAAAAAAGAAAACTCCAGACCCAGCTAATCTCACTGTAGAATTTTGCTAAGCATTTAAGAAGATACGGGGACACTTCTCAATTCATTTCGTGAGCCACCATTACTCTGATACAAGAACCAAACAAAGAGAATACCAGAAGAGAGAATTGCAGACCAACATCCTTCTTAAAATAGACACAAAAATCTTCAATAGAATCTTAGCTTTTTAATGTAGCAATATGGTAAAAGAACGACATATCGCACCAAGTGGTGTTTATCTCCGGGAACACAAGGATGGTTCAACGTTAGAAAACCAATGTTAACAGACAAAAGAAAAAAAATGATGATATCAAAAAAAAAAAAAAAATACAGAAAAATCATGTGGCAAAATTCAACATCCATTCATGATTAAAGACTTTCAGCAGGCAAGAAATATAAGGGAACTTCTCAATCTGATAAAAGGTAGCCATAAAAACCCTATAGCTAACATCATACTTAATGGTGAAAGAATGATTTCTCCCAATGACAGGTTCAAGGCAAGGATGCCCACCCTCATCACTCTTACTCAGTATCATACTGGAAATGCTAGCAAGTGCAATGAAGAAAGAAAAATAAATAAAGGTTATACATGTTGGAAAGGAATAAATAAAACTATCCATATTCCCAAATGACACTATTGCCTACATAGAAAATCTCAAGTAATCTTCAACAAAGCACTTAAAGTTACTAAGTGCATTTGGCAAGCTCACAGACACCAGATCAACATTCAAACATCTACATTTCTATATGTTAACAATGAACAATTAGAAACTGAAATTTTAAAACAATACCAATTATAATGCCCCTCCCTATGAAATATATAGGTGTAAATCTAACAAAACATGTTCAGGATCTGCATGTGGAACTAAATAAAAATAAAAATAAAACTTACCAAAATTTGTGCCATGCAGCAAAAGTAGTGTGTAAAAGGAAATTTGTTGCATTAAATATATGTTAAGAAAATAGGGGCACCTGGGTAGCTCAGTCGGTTAAGCGTCCGACTTCGGCTCAGGTCATGATCTCAACAGTCTGTGAGTTCGAGCCCCATGTTGGGCTCTGTGCTGACAGCTCAGAGCTTTCTCTGCTCCTCCTCCACTCATGTTCTGTCTCTCTCTCTCTCTCTCAAAAATAAACATTAAAAAATTCTTAAAAAAAAGAAAATAAGATCTAGAATCAAGGAGAAGGAAAGAAGTAATAAAAATTAGAGCAGAAATCAGTGAAATTGAAAACAGAAACTTAATAGGGAAATTCAACAAAATCGAAAGCTGTTTCTTTGGAAAGATCAATAACATTGATAAACCTCTAGCCAGGGTAACCAAGGAAAAAAGAAAGACGTAAATTGCTAATATCAGAAATGAAAGATGGGCCATCATTACCAATCCCATGGGCATTAAGAGGACAATAAAGGAATACTATGAACAACTCTATGCCCACATATTTGATAACTGAGATGAAATAGACCAAGTCCTTGAAAGATGCAAACTACCAAAACTCACAAAAGGAAAAGTAGGTATGCTGAATAAAAAACTAAATTGGGGCACCTGGGTGGCTCAGTCAGTTAAGTATCTGACTCTGGGTTTCCACTCAGGTCATGATCTCACGGGTTCATGAGTTTGAGCCGAGTTGGGCTCTGTGCTGGCAGCATGGAGCCTGCTTGGGATTTTATCTCTCACTCTTTCTCTGCCCCTCCACTGCTCATACTCTCTTTCTCTAAATAAATACATCTAAAAAAATTTATCACCAATTAGTAACCTTCTAAAAGAAAGCATCAGGCCAGATAATTTCACTGGTGAATTCTATCAAATCTTTAAAGAAGAATTGATACCAATTCTCCACAATATCTTTCAGAAAATAGAAGCAGAGAGACTCCTTCCTAATTCACTCTATGAGGCCAGATTTACCTTAATACCACAATCAGATAAAGACATTACAGGAAAGGAAATCGATAGACCAGTATCTCTCATGATCATAGATGTGACAATTCTCAACAAGTATTAGCATTAAATCCCCAACAATATATTAAAAAATTATATACCATGACCAAATGGGATTTATTCCAGGTATGCAAGGCTGGTTCAACATTCAAAAATAAATCAATATAATCTATCACATCAGTAAACTAAAAATCATGAGTATATCAATATATGCAGGAAAGTATTTGACAAATCCAGCATCCGTTTCTGATAAAAACTCTCAGCAAACTAGGAAATAGAGAGTAACTTTGTCACTTTGATAAAGAATATCTACAAAATATCTACAGCTACAATCATACTTGAGACTGTACTTCGGTATGGACACTTTCCCCCAAGATCAGAAACAAGGCAAGAATGTTCTCTCTCACCACTCCTGTTCAGCATCTTACTAGAAGTCCTAGGTAGTGAAAAAAGACAAGAATTAGAAATAAGGGTCCATAGATTAGAAAGGACAATTTTTGCATATGACATGATTATCTATGTGTAAAATTTTTTTAAATCTACAAAAAATTCCCTTGAATGGGGCACCTGGGTGGCTCAGTCAGTTGAGCGTCCAACTCTTGGTTTTGGCTCAGGTCACGATCTCATGGTTTGTGAGTTCGAGCCCCGCATTGGGCTCTGCACTGACAGTGCAGATCCTGCTTGAGATTCTCTCTTTCTCTCTCTCTCTCTATCCCTCCCCTGCTCATGCCCTCTCTCTCTCTCTCTCTCCTCCCCCACTCTAAAAATAAATAAGCATTTAAAATTTTTTTCTGGAAGTAATAAGCAAGCATAACAAAGTCACAGGACAGAAAAAATTGGAAAAATAGACAGCTCCCAAATTTAACATTTTTGCTCTGTGAAGGACACAGTAAATGAAAAGACAAGCCATAGACTGAGAGAAATATTTGAAAGTCACATATCTGACAAAAGTCCTATCTCAAAACTCTGTGAGAAAATAAACCAATTTTAAAAACTGGGCAAAAGATTCAAATAGGTATTTTACCAAAGAAGATATATAGATAGCAAATGAACACATGAAAAGATGCTCAACATGATTAATCATTAAGGATATGCAAATTAAAACTACAGTGAGATATCATTACACTCCTACTAGAATGGCTAAAATAAAAAAATACCGCTATTACCTACTGCCAGAGAGTCTGAAAAGCAACCGAAATTCTCAGATGTTGCTGGCTGGAATGCAAAATGGCACAGCCACTCTGGAAAACAGCTTGGCAATTTCTTATAAATTTAAACACACACTTAATGTATGACCCAGAAGTCCTACAGAAATGAAACTTACGTTCACACAAAAACCTGTATGTGAACATTTATAGCAGTATAATTTGTAGTTGTGAAAATCTGGAATCAACCCAAACATCCCTGATTACGTGAATGGATAAACATAGTGTAGTCAGCAATAAAAAGGAACTATTGATAGCTGCAGCAACATGAATGAATCTCAAATACATTATGCTAATTAAAGCACACCAGTCTCAAAAGATTATACACTTCATGATTCCATTAATATGGTATTCTTTAAAAGGCAAAAATTATAGGGACAAAGAACGCATCAGTGTGGTTACCAGGGATCATAGGTGGGACAAACGTCTGCCTACAGAGATGGTAGGAGAGAATTTGAGGGAGTGTTGGAATCGTTCTATATCCTGTTAGTGGTGGTGGCAAAAATCTATGCATGTGTTAAAACTCAATAGTGAATTTTACTATATGTAACTTAACATAGTAATACAAAACAATAAACAAGTCTGAGCTACTGATATTTCAATAAATTCAATAAAGATAATTTAAAAAGAAACTCAAGCAAAGCAGGTAAAAGGCATCATGGGAGTATGTATTACCATTTAGCTGGTACCAGCTGCCTCTTAAAAAGAAAGCGTCTGCTTCCTTTTGATTAACATATCTTTCTTATTTTCTTTTTCTAAAAATTTTTTAGTGTTTATTTTTGAGAGGGAGAGAGACAGAGACAGAGACAGAATGAGAGTGGGGGAGGGGCAGTGAGAGAGGGAGACACAGAATCTGAAGCAGGCTCCAGGCTCTGAGCTGTCAGCACAGAGCCTGATGCAGCGCTCGAACTATGAGATTGTGACCTGACCCAAAGTCTGACACTTAACCGACTGAGCCATCTAGGTACCCTACTTATTTTCAAGTAATAATAATTATAGAGTTCTAACTTTGTTGTTACTGACTTAGAAATGCTCATAAAATAAAGGCTGTGGGCTTGTTAAAGTAATTTCTAAAAACTGAATAAACTCAAGTGAATTAAATCTATTGCATGGTCAATCTAATTAATTGTGTAGAAACCCATCACTAAGATGACCCTAAACCCTTGAGTCAAAAAATGACAAATTCAGAGGCCATGTATAGACACGACCTAGGGTTGAAGAAAAATTGTTCTGCCACATAGCATCTCGATTTTTTTCATATTTGTAAAGGATAATGATATTTTTTTTGTTCCCGTAATCTTGATTACAATTTCCGAAAGTAACCAAACACTGCAATTTTTACAAAGGGTTTCCAAGCCACTATATGAATTCTTCCCAATCCAGGGGAGGAAAATATTTGTAGTGAATCCAGTTTGAATACCATGGTGGCCTTGTTTTTGCACTTAGCCAAGCCGGTTTCATCAATCACAGGAAATGACACTTCTGACAGAAAGAAAATAAGATGTAAATTAGCCAGAGGAGAGAACAGAGCAGGGACTATTCCATTTGGAATAAGAAAGGCTCAGAAAAGCAAATTGTCATGCAGGAGTTATGGTCCTATTGCATTTTCATCACCTAATTTCCAAATGACTTGCAGCCTTCCTTCCAATTATGAAATCTGCATGATTTGACTTGCTAGAACTGGCCTAGGGGAAAGAGAATCATCTGGCAAAGGTCGAAAGAGAGCAACCCTTCAGGAGGCTGGTGTTTCTCCCTGTAGAAGCACTGTCCAATAGAAACACGACGTTCGCCACACATGCAATTTTAAAAGTTATCGTAGTCACACGAGAAAAATGAAAGGATCCTTGAAACCAATGCTACACTATATGTTAACTAACTTGAATTGAAATAAAATCTTGGAGGAAAAAAAAAGAGAAAGAAAAGGAAACAGGTGGTATTCATTTTAATAATATTTGCATTTAATCCATTATATATAAAATAATATTATTTCAAAATGTGATAAATACGAAAATTATTAATGAGATTTTACATTTCTTTCATACTAAGTCTCCAAAACCCAGTATATATTTTATACTTATGGTACATCTTCGTTAAGAGTAGCCACATTTCAAGTTCTCATTAGCCGCATATAGCTAATCACTACCCAATTGAAGAGTGCAGCTCTAAAGACTTTTTATATGCATGGAAAATGCAAGACAGGATCCTTTGCTTCAATCGGTCTTTGGAACTAAGAATAGATATTTAGAAAAGAAGACAGACTGGAAGAAAGTTGACCAAACTGACTTCCCTGGAAAAGATGATTAAATATGATTGGGCCTTAGTACAATTAACATTATTGGTTAACCTTCTTTTTTGTTTTAATTTTTTTAACGTTTATTTATTTTTGAGAGACAGAGAGAGACAGAGCATGAGCAGGGGAGGGGCAAAGAGAGAGGGAGACACAGAATCCCAAGCAGGCTCCAGGCTCTGAGCTGTCAGCACAGAGCCTGACATGGGGCTCGAACTCATGGACCATGAGATCAAGGCCTGAGCCAAAGTCGGATGCTTAACTGATTGAGCCACCCAGGCACCCCTATTGGTTAACTTTCTTAAGGGTCACAACAAATAACAGGCCATATGTTCTGTTTCCTTTGAGAATAAGCTAAAAACTCGCTTGCACCTTGAGCCTTTCCTGATGAGACCCGTCTTTGTCTTCACCAACTGGTCACTTGACTTTTGTCTCTTTACCCTCTTCATTTTCTGCCCTGCCTCATCCATGACAGGTAGTGAGGTACAGTGGAAAGTACACAGGCTATGGAAGAAGAGAACTAAGAACTGCCCCTCGAGGCTTAGCCTCTGCCTAATGTCTCTTACCCTCATTGTCCCTGTCCCTGCCACCAAAAGTGCCCACCAAGAAAGTCAGTCAATGGAATGGCGGCAGGATATATAACAGGAGTCTCTGTATCCCCATGGGTGAAACCCAGAATTAATAGCACTGATAGGCATTTGCCTGCCCTCCTTGTTGGCCCAGTTCATGGCACCAAGCTTCTACCTGGAATTCTCCCTGAACACTCCAGAATAACTCAGTGTCTATTTCCACTGCTGTGATTTACCTGCTAGAATAGCCTCTGCCTTGATACCAACGGTTGCCTAAAGCATGCCCAAACTTTCTCTTCCTGTCAGCTTCTGGGATCAGCCTGCTCAGGTGTTCTTGCTGGGGCTACTCTCTGCAGCTGGTTCAGTTTGCCAAACTCCCATTCCTCCCTATGGAGGACCCAGCAGTCAACCCCACAATTCCACGCCAGTCTTGAGCCCACTAGCAATATGAAAACTTGCCAAGCAGATTACATTGAGCAAATAAATTCACTTCACTCTCCTCATTTGTAAAGTGGGAGTCAAGAATATTTACCTTACAAGATTATTGCGAGGATCAATCAGACAATGTGTGAGAAAATGCTTTGTAAACTATAAGGAGCTAAGGAAGTGTTAGTTACTAAGTTTGCTTAGTACTTACTGTTCTCATGGTGTTTTCCTCATAAGTAACAACTTAACAACCATCAATATTGTAGAGTGCTGACATTCCTAAAATTTTTATTAACACTCCTTGAATGGGAGTGTAGGATTTAATTTAACTAATTATTGTATAAGATATTTTAAATAATCCAAAAAAAGAGGCAAAAGAAAGATGGGACACAAAATTATTGAAGTCAAGAGTACCATCTAGGATTTTCATATTTTGGGATTTCTCATCACAATGAGAAATGAGAATTTATCTCTTCCATAACCTCCCTTGGTCAAATGTACATTCTGCAGTTAATACTTCGGATGGCAAATCTAATTGAAAATGTGAAAATAATATTTTTATTCTTGGGAAAACTTTGGAGCAACCTGGGTTATAATCAACATTGCCAAAAAATCGTTTCTTCAAAACTTTCCTGAAAAAGAAATGCCAGCAAGGACAGATTTCTTGTGTAGTGAGACAGGAAATTTGTAAGTCACCTCATCAAATAAAAACTGCAAAAAGCCAGACTTGGAGTTGATGTCATGGCATTCCCATCCCAGCCAAAATCCTATAAATATAGACAGAGACTCACTTGTTCTTCTGATAGTATAAACTTGAAAGAAAAACTATGTCAGCTCCCTTTTAGAAGAAATTGATCTAGACACCAGCAGAGAAACTAAAACCAGCTTAACTCATGGAGATTCCTAAACTCATCGTATTTTACTAGAAAAGGGGATATGGAAATTTACTGGCTTTTGTATAATTTGTACAAAACTCAGTTGCCAAGCATGCTGGGACCTTGAGGATGGTTCAACAGTGTTTGAAAGGGATCAGCTATTCTTAAAGACAAAGCCTAGACTGGGGACACTAACTCAACAGTGAAGACTAGTTGGCTTCCTCAGCCAACAGATGAGTCATCTTAGCCATGGCAGTGTAGCACTCTGGTTCAGCATAAACTGGCGTCCCTTGCCAGTGGGGTCTGTTCACATATGTGGCCAAGGTGAGGCATGCAGTCATGTTGCATTGGTCAGGTCCAGGGAGGAAAAATTCACCCCAGATGATCCAGATGAAAAGACTTTTAACTAAGGTCTACTTACAAAATTGTGAGAATTAAGAAAACAAACGAGGGACATCGAGTCACCCTGCCACTAACACTAACAAGAAGCCATTATCAGCCTTAGACCTCCAGCTCAGGAGAGCTGGAAGCTTGGAGGATCCTCCTGGTGGGAGCGATAGGCCAGGAGAGATGCCGCTGGTGCCAGAGCTGAGCTCTGGTAGGATGCCAGAGCCTCCGTTGACCTAACCGAGAGGTTAGGAAACATTTTCTACAGAGGGCCAGGTAGTAAATAATTTAGGCTTTGTAAGCCATACGGTCTGTGTTGCAACTATTTAGCTGTGCAGCTACAGCATAAAAATAGCCATAGGCAATACGTAAATGAGTGATCAAGGCCGTGTTTCAATACAACTTTACCTACAACAGGCGGTGGATGGGATCTGGCCCACTGGCCAAAAATCTAACCCAAATTTCTGACATTGCTCATACTCTTTACTCATTACTACTGATATCTTAAAAAAAATATATTTAACAAATAAGAAATATTAAGTTTTGTAATATTTACAGAGAACTGTAGCCAACAGATATTCGAAGTTAGAAATGCCAGCTGTCATGATTGGGCAGTATTCAAATAATATTTGTATCTCTTAGCAAGGTTAAGTTTAACAGTACTACATAAAATCACATGTGAAAATTGCCACATTGAGGACCTATTTTGTTCCCAAAACTTATTTCTTGAGCCTCAACTCATAGGATTTGTTTAAAGTATACTGTGTAGCAGTGCCTGAGTGGCTCAGTCAGTTGAGCGTCCGATTTCAGCTCGGGTTATGATCTCACCCATCCAGAGTTCGAGCCCCGCGTCGGGCTCTGTACTGACAGCTTGGAGCCTGGAGCCTGCTTTGGATTCTGTGCCTCCATCTGTCTCTGCCCCTACCCCCCTTGTACTCTGTCTCTCTCTCTCTCTCAGAAATAAGTAGACATTAAAAAAATTTTTTTAAACATTCTAAAGTATACTGTGCATATGAATGGACTAATACTTATTTTATTTCCAAGAAGCATGACTCACCACTGGCAGCAGATACGGCCATAAACACACTTTTTAAGTGACAACGGCTGAAAACAAGACTGAAAAGATCATGATCACTTTTCTCCATGGTCCTGCCCTGAAAATGTTGACCTATACCTTCTACCCAGTGTGTCTGGGTTTCTTACTCTTGCCTTCCATTTGATGTCGGTGAATTCCTTCAGAACAGTGATGTCTCTCTGTTGACTCTTAAATTTTAATTCTTTCAGGGGAATTATAATACATTCTCTCACTTTCTGAATTTCTCAGATGATTTTTCTGAGGATTCCAGATTTGGGAAACACGTGTTTCTTGGGTAATGTCGAGAAAGAAATCCCACATGGAAACCACTAGCACAGCCTAGGTATAGCTGATAGTAACTATACATACATGGTAACTATACTTATTCCTACCCTGTCTACCTATGAGACAGGTCTTAATGAACTGCCAT
This sequence comes from Panthera pardus, assembly GCF_024362965.1. Classification (NCBI taxonomy): domain Eukaryota; kingdom Metazoa; phylum Chordata; class Mammalia; order Carnivora; family Felidae; genus Panthera; species Panthera pardus. Next base: position 88,144,256 of record NW_026526843.1, read on the forward strand.
GCTGGGACCTCATGGGTGTAGGGTCTGGGTAACAGGTGTAAGATCCTTCTGTCCCCGTGGGGTGGACCAGCTATGTAAGCACCTGAATCTGGTTTATTTCAGAGCTAGCCAGACAATGGGAATTAGACCTTTTTATCTACAGAAGCTCCTGAAAGGAGAATTATCGAGTATTCTGAGAGTCATCATGTCATACATTGGGACAAAACGTCCCATGAGGTGTAGTGCTAGGAAGGAAGAATTCCGACCTGGATTTTTGCCACAAGAATGGCTTACCAGCTCCCAAATATGTGTTCAGTTCAGTGATATTGGGAGAATGGTGACTTTTTTAAAGAGTAGAATGATTTGCATTTTTAACTTCTGAATGGAAAACATATGCTTCATTGTTGAAGAGCCAGCTCTATGTACTAGCTGAGTGTGGTTCCACTTTTCACCAATACCCTTCTCCCACCTCTGATACTTCTCTCAGTAGGACCTCAGGGCCTCCAGGGTGCATTTCCCATTGTACATTTATTTATTCAATGGTTACGGAGTATTTACTATACGCTAGGCACTCCACTGGTCTCTGAAGAGAAAGTACACACGATCCTGTTGTCATGGAGCTTATAGTATATATAACATAATAGGGAAGATAAGCAATAGATAAATAATTATGCAGACTAATTAGTCAAATAATCTAGTCCCCAAAATAGTACACGTTACAAACTATGAGACATGCTACAAGAAGTAACTAGGCATATAATGGGGGGAGGGAGAGTGTTTCGAGAACAGGAACAGCAGACACAAAGGTAAGAGGCAGGAAAGTGCTCTGTGAGTTTTGAGGAATTGGCAAATTCAAATATGGCTGGAGTATAGGTGTGGTAGACATGGAGAGGGGACACCTGGAACCCCCTCCAGGGAAGGACTTGCCCCGGCTGTCAGCTCCTCCATGATCCACCAGGACTGCAGAGACCCACTTGGCCAGAGTTCACACCTGGGGTCATGCCCAAGATCATGCTAGGTGGGATAGAAAGGCCAGAGGCTTGACAACACGGATGAGCAAAACTCACTCAGGACCTCCCCCTGACTTGGCTGAGGCTTTGTTTGGGCTACATCAACCTCTGAGTTCTTCTTCTTCCCTGTCCTACTTCCTCCTCCTTTCCTTTCCCAGATAATGGTGTATATCTGTAAATGCTGTGTACCCCAAACTTTGTCTCAGTGTCTGCCCTTGGAAAACACAGAAGGAGGAAGCCACAGGGGGTCTGTCAGAGAGGTGGCAAGGGCAGGCAGGGGGGAACTGCAGAAGTCAGCCCTACAACATGTTAAGGTCTTCAAAAAAGGGCCAGATCTTTCACCACCCATTGGTAATTTTTTTCTCCCTTTGAGTCTAACATTATGGGAAACTTCTAACTTCTAAAATTCTTAATAGGAGTTCTGGGGCACCTGAGTGGCTCAGTTGGTTGAGCATCCGACTCTTGATCTCAGCTCAGGTCGTGATCTCTTGAGTTTGAGCCCCGTGTTGGGTTCTGTGCTGATGGTGGAAAGCCTGCTTGGAATTCTCTCTCTCCCTCTTTTTCTGTGCCTCCCCTCTTCTCTCTCTCTCTTTCTCTCTCTCTCTCTCACTCTCTCAAAATAAATAAATAAACTTAAAAAACTAAAATTCTTAATAGGAGTGTCAAATCTTGGAGCCATGACTCCCAAAGTAACTTTTTGCTAACACAAGGCAGAAAGCCAGAGTTAGGAAAGCTATAGACCTTTCCACTATGGAGTACATGGCATCTCTCACTCTCCAAAACAAAGGGACACATAGAACACAGACCTCTCTAGTATCTTATACCAGGTCTTCTGTCTTCAGTGACCCACCCTGAGTCTATCAGACCTCCTAGTAATGTTTCATGGCAATCCAGTTGTGACTCCTGAGTTCCCTCTTTTTGGTTTTTGTTTTTAAATCTGAGCAATATCAGCTCTCCATTCTCAAACAAAAAAGAATTAAGAAAAACACTCATCAATTTTAGCATTTGCTTCTGAATTAACTTCAGGACGACTCCTTCTTCTCGGCCAGTACATTTCTTTACAATCGGGGCAATCAGTTTTACAATCTTTTTGATTTGGTCCATGAGGTGATGAAAAAAAGCCAAATCAACCACTTTTTCAATTTGGTGTTTTCTATCTTATTGAAATTGCTTTTCACTGAGATCTCAGGAAGGGAAATACAGTGGTTTGTTACTTAAAATGAATTACCTGTACCCTTAACTACAACCAGGATAATTGCCATATCTTTCAACTACTAAGAACTAGCTTTCTAATTTCTTTTTTCTTTCTTTCTTTCTTTCTTTCTTTCTTTCTTTTGCTTTCAAGCTTCAGGGACACTCTAACTCTCTAACTATAATATAGCAGCATTTGAATATAACATTCCTTTGAATCTCATTTCCCAATCTACCTTATAAATTACCATTATTCCCCTTTTACACTGTTCGTAAATATTTTCCTTAGGGCTTAAGTGTTCTTGTTTAGTCTGAAAGTTTCACTTTGGGCAGTGTTATCCATGTTTGTTGTGGCATAATTATATTTAAGAGTGTGAGAGAGGCTTGCAGCTCCTGTAAATTATTAGGTTTATTTTTCCTCTTAGAAGTCCAAAATTAGTTTAAAAATTGACAACTTCCCACCTAGTTGGTTCTTAATAACTAATGGGATTCTAAGGTTTCAAAAATTGAAAATAGTAAACACAGCAATGCAAAGAGTTATTGCATCTATCTGTATATTGTCTTCCTTTGTTTCGATTTGCTTCAAAATTTTTACTACAGTGCAAGTCTCAGTGCTGTGTTTTAAGGTGACTCCAAGAGACTGTGTTACTCTCACCAAGATAACTCTTAATATGTATTGTGGTGGAAAAATAATATAAATCTTCATGTCCATGGGATCCCAAAATCATTTCCAAAGAGGAATCTTCAAAAAAAAAATTCTTCCTTCTATTTATATTTTTGCTTCATCATCGTGCTATGCCAGAGGTAACACCATTAATAAAAGTTTGTTGAGATTAACGTTATCTAGGATTTTTTGTAACTTAAAATTAGAAAGAGGGAAATAAATGCTAAATGAAAATGGAACTTTCGATAGAAGTACAAAGGCTGTCTGTACAATTTCAGTTACGAAAAAAAATTGCCTGTCTGTACATTTTCATCCTCTTTGAGATGAAGGAGAATTGAAGAATTTGTCAGGAAGAGGCTTGATAGGAAACACATTCAATTTTCTTTTTCCCCCTTTGATTTATGGTCACCCTAACAAGGTCGAATGCAAAACAAGAGAAGCCTGGGCAAAGGGAGGTGATAATGAAGTATGACCATTAAAATCTTGATGGGGGTGGGGGGCGCCTGGATGGCTCAGCCGGTTAAGCATCCAACTCCTGGTTTTGGCTCAGGTCATAAATCCCAGGGTCATGTTAAGCATGTAGCCTGCTTAGGGTTTCTCTCTCTCTCTCTCTCTCTCTCTCTCTCTCTCTCTCTCTCTCTCTGTCTCTCCTTCTGCCTCTCTTCCTTGCTCTCTCTCTGTCTCAAATAAAAAATAAAATAAAATAAAATCTTGATGGGGAAAAATGAGTTTTTTGTTTTTTTCTACTTAGATTTATACTACTAATAATAGGAAGCCTTTTTAAATGGTTACTCTGTGTCAGACAATGTTCCTAATGCTTTTTACCTTGCCAGCTCTCTAATCCTCAGGCACACTATGATGTGTATACCATTGTTATCTCCATACCTCATAGTAAGGAAACCGAAGCACAGACAGATTAATTAATTTGCCCCAGGTCACAGAGATGGTCAATAACACAGGCAGAATTTGAAGTCAGGGAATCTGGATTCAGAGCCCTTGCACTTCCCTAATAATAATGCTCCATCTAAAGAATTAGAAGCAAGAAGAGGATAATCAATCATGTGTCAAGTATCCAAGCATCATCTCTTGGCCCCTTTTCCATTGACTTTGGCCATCCTCAAAGCCTCTTCATCCACTTTGCATGACGATTGGTGCATCATCTAGGATATATTTTTCTTTCTCTTACTTCTATTGAGACTCTTCACACACAGTTAATGCCATTCAGATGCAAAGTGTGAATAATAGAAAATGGACACTACCTTTCATAAAAACAAATTACAATTAATCCCTGAGCATAAAACTGTCTTTAGAATCAGGTCAGGCAACACCTTTGATTATGTGTGCCTGGCTATCTAAACATATTGTTTTAACTTAGTGGCTAAAAGCCTAGGGTTAGAAATCAAACAGATCTGAGTTCAAGCTCATTTGTATCTGCTCCTGTCTGTATCGCCTTGAACAATTCTCTGAGTCTGTATTTCTTCTTTTGTGAAATGGAGATAATAGTGCTGCCCTCCTACAATTACTGTGAGGACTAAATAAAAAGTAAAAATGTAACACATCGTCTGGTGAATAGCAAACGTTTAATTAAAAAAAAAATAGCTGAATCAAAACCAAATTGTGAAGGGGTGAGGTTAGCAAAAATGGAAAAGCAAGTAGCTCCAAGGGCCTGCCCCTCCACAAAAACACCTAAAAGATGAGCAAAAACTGTCAGGAAACTCTGGAAAATACTCAAAGGTCTACAACAACCAAGCAAATGCTGAACCCAGAAAGAAGCAATTTAAAAATGGTAGGAGAGCTTTGCAGTGTTTTTACTTGCCCTTGCCCCATATGCTACCTGGCTTGGTAAGCCTTGAAGACATCAGCCCACATTCCCAGTATAGAACCCTGGACCCTTGGGGCGCCTGGGTGGCTCAGTCGGTTAAGCGTCTGACTTCTGCTCAGATCATGATCTCACAGTTCATGAGTTCAAGCCCTGTGTCAGGCTCTGCGCTGACAGCTCAGAGCCTGGAGCCTGCTTCGGATTCTGTGTCTCCCTCTCTCTCTGCCCTTCCCCCACTCATGCTCTGTCTCTCAAAAATAAGTGAACATTAAACATTTTTTAAAAAAGAACTCTGAACCCTTATTACAGGGGAAGACAGCAGACTTTGTTTTCCAAGAACTGTTTTGACCTGTAGGGTGGACTACCTGAAGGACGGACACAAGATGCTTGTCTTTGTTTAGCCTAACTCAGTGCTTTCTTAGGCTACAAAGAGGCTACGCAGAAGGTATTCCTTAAAAACATCAAAAGGCAAATAACAACCCACTGCTGCCTGGGGCAAAAGATTGCAGCTGAAGCAAACATTAGACATACTGAAAACCTGGAAAGGAAAGCTGGATAGTGAGATGCTTATATTCTCCCTCTCTCTCTCTTTTTTTAAACTCCAGATATTCAAAGAAATCTCTGTCACAACATCAGAAATTACAGGAGACTTGGGGGGGCTGGAGGACAGTGGCCATTAAGCATCTTGTTCTCCAGGAGAACTGCCATCCATATAACCCTGCTCTCAAAGAAGTGTTCTTTTCATTTCATCTGTCGATGGCCCTTCTATTCAGTCCCAGATGTGGTGGAGACATGGGGAAGTTGAGAATGTAGGCCATTCTAGTTTCTTCTAACAACACTACTTCACTACTGGTATCTCGTGGCCTCTTGCAAACTCCACTGAGTTAAAACACGCAATCCCTACCAATGACATGATCAACATGAGGACAACGGATCCAAGGCTGTGCAACAATTCAGGGGAGCCAGTTTCTTCATCCAGAATGACACACGTTCCCCAGTCATTGGAAGAGACTCAGCAGCCATACTGAAAATTCTGGTTAAGATTTTCTCAACCCCCTCTGCACAGCAGCCAAAGGTGCCAGAATTATCACACTTTCCAGATTAGACAACACAGGCCCCCCTCCCCGGCCCCGGATCCTTCTTACCAGCAGCCTTTCTCTAACTGAATCGGGTGAATGTAATCTGCACCCTTTCAAACTGTTTTCCAGTGTTTCCCAGGAAGATGGCATAACTGGTCCCACAGCCTCTGTTTGTTGAAAGAGGACGGGATGAGCACAGAGTGGGAGAGGGAGGTATTGAGGCTACCTTTGAGGTCAGGGAGTAGTGGTTTTAAAATATATCCACAAATTTTTTGACAGTCCTTCAAAGAGTGGAGCCTAAATGTCTTCCTCCTGAATGTGGGCTGTACTTAGTGACTCTAACAAATAGCATGTGGTGGAAATGACTGTGCGCAACTTCTCTGACGAGACCTTAAAAGGCATTTTCATTTCATTTTTGCTCTCTTTCTCTCTGCTCCAGGAGAAAGCAACTGACACATCATGAGGACCTTCACGCAACTCTGTGAGAGGCCCACATGGCAAGGAACTGAGGCCTATTGCCAACATCCAGGCTTCCTGCCAACAACCACGTGACTGCAACATCTTGGAAGATGATCCTTTAGCCTAGTCAGACCTTCAGACGACTACAGCCCTGACCAACATCTTGACTGCAGCCTCGTGGGAAACCTTGAGCCAGAGCCACCAATCTATGCCACTCGTGGATTCTTGACCCTCAGAAACTGCATGAAATCCTAGATATTTATGCTTTCAAATCACTAAATTTTAGAGTAATTTGTTATGCAGCAACAGATAACTACTACACGATGCTAACTTGTCTTTTCCACGTATTAGCGCCAAATAACAAGTTACTCCAAAATTTAGTGGCAAAGAAAACAATATTTATTCTGCTCACAAATATTTAATTTGCCAAGGGGTTTGCACAGAAAGGTCATCTCTGTTCCATTCTACACTATTACGTCTGAGGCCTCAGCTGGAAGACTCAAAAGCTGTAGGCTAGAAATTTCTAAAGCCTCACTCAGTATGTGTCTGGTGGCTAATGCTGGGTATCAGTTGAGGACTTAAGCTCCTCTTCACATGGGTTGTTCCATATGGTCTCCCTGCATGGGCTAGTCTAGGCTTCCTTATAGAATGGCGGCTGGGTTCCATGAGCAAGTGTCCTGAGAGAGAGACAGAGAGAGAACCAGATGGAAGCCATACCGCCTTTTATAATCTAGCCTCGGAAGTCACACAGTACCACTTCTGCTACATTCTGTTAGTGAAGGAAATTATAAACTTTTTCCCAGGTTCAAGGGGATGTAACATTAAGCCTCATCTTTAAATGGAGGAGTAGCAGTGTCACATGGTTAGAAGAGTATGTGGGATGTGATTCATATTAGTACAACCATCTTTGGAAAATACAATTTGCCGCATTTGTCTAAGACTAACTCCCTGAAAATTGGTTTCTCAGAAAAGAAGCTAGCCTTTAGCAAAGCTCCATGAAAACCAGCTATGACCCAGTAATGAGCGCAATCAACTCTGCTCAATTGAAGGCCGGGCTCTAGTTCTGTAATTATGGCAGGTAAAGGACAAATTCTTCCCTAACCATCAATAGTGAAGTAGTGAATCTTAGCACTATTATGCTGTGTCAGAGAGAGGGGTGGTTCAATTGTATCAGTTAGAATTCAACTAGAAAAGCATAAAAGTAGGAGATAGATGATAGATAGACAGATAGATGACAGATAGATGATAGATAGATAGATGATATAGATAGATTAGATAGATAGATAGATAGATAGATAAATAATGGATGGATAGATGATAGATAGATAAATAGATAGATAGATAGATAGATAGATAGATAGAAGAAATAGAGATATGGATTTGTTATAGATTTGCTTACACAATTGTAGGAACTCATTAAACAACCTCTGTAAGACTGTCTTCATATCTGATGCTGGCTCTTGAAGTCCACAGCACAGGCAGTCAGGAAGGAAAGAACATTAATTAGGCCGGAACCCCACGAGCACAAGCTAGAAACTGTCAAGGATGGACTAAAATTCATATCTGTTTCTTCTTGTCTCCTTCACCAGGTTATCCTGGAGAAAACAACGGCCCTTCGTCAAAGAGCTAAAAACACACCTAGACCAACTAATGTTTTCCACCTATGAGGTAAGTAAGCAGATCAGCAACAATGTGTATATGCTACAAAATGGTGGCTGCCTCCCTTTCAGCCCTCCAAGTCTCTCCAGAATCTTCCTTGTGCTCACTCTAACTGGAAATATACAAGAAAGGAATTCTGGGAAATGTAGTTTAGCCTAGCCAAGTTGACACATTGTAAAGCCATCACATTTAATCACGAAGCCTAAAAGCCCCACAGCCAAGAATCAGGACACCTTCCCTGGAAGTGAATGTTTGGCTCTGTTAGATCACCATGGACTTCCCTAGAATGGATAAACAAGAGAAGACCAGCACATCTGCTACCGATCCTGGCTCCACAAGATTTTCCCAATGATCCTTGATCCGGCAGGATTTAGCACATGTGTTGTCTGGGCATTTGCCTTTATTTACATGACAATTTTAACAAAGTTAACGTGAGGATGAACAGAGACTAGATGTGAAGGGCACACTATGGGCTTGGCAGATAGTATGTGCTCCACAAAAGTTAGATATATTGTCATTTTTGTAATTATTATTTCTATTCAGCTCTACCAACATAGATTTATAACCAAGTTGTATGGATTTCAACTACTCTGATTTTGTTACAACAGATTATGCTCATTTTCAAATAATAATTATAATTCTAGTAAGTGTGACAATGATGCATCTAACAGGTTACGCATAAGGATGCCAAGTATCATAATTCCTGACACAGTTAGGATCTGTAATGTACATGGTAAATTGGCATTTGGGATTTTACAATTTATTGAACTTAGGTTTTGTGGCATCTGAGGCTTATGCAATTTGGGGAACTACCTTTCAGGAAGAGAATACAAAATTAAGAATAAAAAGGTACACATAAAGGTAAATGTTTCTTTAGAAGGAGAAAAATCACAGTAAAGTACACATTTTAAAGAGCCGAAAAATACAATAAGTAAAACAATATGTAAAACAATAATGGTTTTACTAATTGAAACCCTGACCCACATCTGTAATACTTTTTCTCACATTTTTGATACATACATATGCCTTGATTGCCTTTTCATGTGATAATTGTTTTGTAGTATCACTTCAATACAGACAATAGAAAGATAACTCAATTCCTTCAGATGGCTGTTCAAAACTTTTTTGTTATTAATAATTTAGAAAAGCTTTAGCTTATAATTTAATAATGTCATTTATTTTGTTTTATTTACTTTTTAAAAAAAATTTTAATGCTTATTTATTTTTGAGAGAGAGAGAGAGAGAGAGAGAGAGAGAGAGAGAGTATGAGCAGGGGAGGGGCAGAGACAGAGGGAGACACAGAATCTGAAGCAGGCTGTAGGCTCTGAGCTGTCAGCACAGAGCCCGACACGGTGCTCGAACTCGTGAACTGTGAGATCAGGACCTGAGTCAAAGTCAGGCACTTAACCAACTGAGCCACTCAGGTGCCCCTTGTTTCATTTACTTTTAAGGTTATCTGTTAGGTTCACAGAAAATCTTTTTCAAGGAGAGAACTTCCATTTATGATTAGGCATTGATAAGAATCCTCAGCTTCAATTTGACACATGTAATGATTAGAAGAAGTTTTCACTGATTGAGAAGCAGTCTCTGGTCTGCTATGACAAATGTCACCCTTTGAGGATCCTTAGGAATCAGCCTGCCACCCGACCAACCTCCTAGCTCTATCCTTCAAAGGAGTTTGCAGTTAATGCTTATTCTACCTCATCTTGTTTTACAGTTTGCAAAGTGTCAGTACAAGTGTTATTTGAGATGTAACATGATTGGCAAGATGAGAAATATCACACACAAAATCCCTCCCAATTTCTCTTGTCCAGTCTTTGATCATTTAATGTCTGTACTAGAAGAGTATCTCTGCCATATTTCTATTTCTCCTTTAGTTTCTTTCAAAGCTGCAGTAAACATTTTTGTTCAACTCTCCAGAGGAATTGCCGGATCCTGGGGTATGTACATTTTCACCAGATAGCCCTGAAGTTATCCACCTTTTCGACCTCCTCACTCCACAGCCTCAGCCCCAAAGAATCACTGTGTTCTGGAACTCTAATCAACAAAGGTCTGGCTTTTGCCTACTTACTCCAGTGCAGCCTTCTAATTTGTAAGTTCACATGGCCACGTTTTTGTAAATTTTGCAAACGTAAGACATTTTACCTATATTCGATCAAGACCATTATCCCATCCAACTTTCCAAAGGTCTGGATGATTTAAAAGATTTGTCCATGGTACCAGAGCTAATTGATGACAGAATCAAAACTGAGCCCCAGGCCTACAGACTCCCCATGTTCTTCCTTCACTCATTCTTCCTTATATCTAAATCCCACCTTGCTATAATTTTAGTTACATCTTCTTCATATTTTAAATCTGAGAAGACTCAGATCATTAGAACAATATCCTCTTTATAACAACTCCATCATCCCTTACCTTACTCTGTTGAAGTTATGAAAGATTTTAAAAGATTTCATAAATACAAAAGGTCTAGCAAATATATATAATATAATGAATACTCACGTACTCATGAGCTAGCCTAATTAAAACATGGCAAATGAAATTTATACCCTGTGTCACCTTTCCTTAGTAAGTTTCCTTCCCTCTGCCACCTCCAGCAGAGGAAATACTCTCCAGAGTTTGAGTAGCATTCTCATGAGATCTTCATGCTGCTGCTACAAATGTTGGTATCACTACACAATATATGCCATTAATTTTCATGTTTTAAAACTTTGTATAAATGGTATCACACTGTGTCTACATTTCTGAAATTTGCTTTTTTTCTTAACATATTTAAAAGACTCATCCAGGCTGACAGAGATACCACTAAGTCATTTATTTCAACTGTTAGAGAGTATGACATTGCATGAATATACTACAAATTATTCATTCTCTGGCTAAGGGCTCAAAGCTGCAATGTACATGTCTCCAGTGGAATCGCTGGGCTAGACAGTGCAAATTTGCTCTCCAAAGTGGTATACCAATTTATATTACCAAGTATTGGTAAGCTCAGGCTTTTCAACTTTCACAACTCCAATGTTTGTAAAATGCAATCTCATTTCTCTTTGGAATTTCATTTCTCAAGTTGGTAATGAATTGGAGCATCTTAGGTTTATTGGCCATTCAGGTTTCCTGTTTTCTGAACTGCCTGTTCATACCTTTGCCCATTTTTTATTGTTTTTTTATTTTGTTTTTACATATTATCAGTTATGTGCATTGAATATCTATTCTCCTAATATGACTTGTGTTTTTATTATTTATGCTAGCTTTGATACATAGATAGGAGTTCTAAATTCAAATTCTAATTTACCATTTTTTCCCATTATGCCTGTGCTTTTGGGACCTTGTTTGAAAAAGCATTTCCTACATGAATCATAAGGAAACTCCACATATTTTCTTCCAAATTTAAAATTTGCCTTTTCACATTTGGGTATTTTATCCACATAGAGGTTTGGTGTGAATATGGTGTGATTTAGGAATGCAAATTTTTTTCTACGTGAAAACCAATTGCCTTAGCAACATTTATTCAACTATGTCTCCTTTACTCCCTGTGGTGGGTTAAATTGTGTACCACCCCCCAAAATGTCCAAGTCCATACCTCTAGTACCTGTGAATGTGACCTTATTTTGCACTTAAGTAATTAAGTGAAGGATCTGGAGATGAGATCATTCTGGATGAAGCTGATAGACTCTAAATCCAATGACAAAGTGGATTTTTTTAAATGTTTATATATTTTTGAGAGAGAGAGAGAAACAGAGCATAAGTAGGGGAGAGGCAGGGAGAGAGAGAGAAACAGAAACCGAAGCAGGTGCTTAACTGACTGAGCCACCCAGGTGCCCCAACAAAGTGTTCTTGCACAAAGAGAAGACACAGACACATCAGGGAAGGCAATATGAAGATGAAGGCAAAGGTTGAAGTTACGCTACCACAAGCCAAAGACCTGGGGCCACCAGAAGCTGGAAGAGGCAAGGAAGGATTCTCCCTTAGAGCCTCCAGAGGGAGCACAGCCCTCCCGACTGACACCTCAATTTCAAACTGTTGGTCTCCAGAACTGTGAGATGAATCTTCTGTTGTCTTAAGTCACCAAATTTGTGGCAATTTTTTACAGGAGCCCTAGGAAACTAATACAATGCCACTGACCTGTATTGCCACTTCTGTCGTGTATTGAGTCCCTAGATACAGGGGAGCTATTTCTGCACTTGTTGAGTTTGTTTCACTGGTCTATGTGTATGTTTCCAAGGTAATACCATGTTATCTTAATTACTTTCACGTTTAATAAACCATGTTATCTGATAAAGCATGTCCTCCAACTATTTCTTCCTAACATTGTTTTGACTATTCTTGGCCTCTTTCTTAAAATTCTATATAAATTTGATGACTAAGCTGTAAATTTCCATGAAAATTCTCCATTCTACTTGAGTGGCATTGGATTTGGGGTGCGTGGCTGGCTCAGTAGAGCATCTGACTCTTGATCTCAGACTCGTGACTTTGATTCCCATGTGGAGTGTAGAGATTACTGAAAAAATGAATGGCATTGAATTTATCAAATATCTTGGAAATAATAAATATCTTTAAAATACCAAGTAGTATTATCTATAGCTTTCCATTTATTTTGGCCATCTTAATTGCTTTTCTTAAAGGTTTTGTAATTTTCTCCAAAAAAAATACATATTTTTGTTAGTTTTTTTCTTCCTAGATCTTTTACGTTTGTCACTGCTGTTTTGTAGGTTGTTTATTTTTGCTTTGTAAAAACTCAGCTTTTGCCTGATGATCTTATATCAAGCCACATGGTTGAATTGATTTTTGCATACTTCATAGATTCTCTTGGGTTATTTATATGGAAAATATATATATTGTACAATTTGTTTCTTTTATTTTTTCCAATCCATGTATATTAGTACAGTGCCCAACAAAAGTAGTGATGGCTGTTTGTCTCTTTCTTGATTTTATAGGAAATGCTTATTGATGCTTTACCACTAAGTTTTTTAAATGAAATTGTGGGGTTTTTTTAATGTTTATTTATTTGTGAGAGAGAGACAGAGCGTGAGTAGGGGAGGCACCTAGAGAGAAGGAGGCACAGAATTGGAAGCAGGCTCTGGGCTCTGAGCTGTCAGCACAGAGCCCAACGCGGGGCTTGAACCCACAAACTGCGAGATCATGACCTGAGCCGAAGTCAGATGCTTAGTGAACTGAGCCACCCAGGCGCCCCACCACTAAGTTTGATGTTCAGAATAAGCCTTTATTCTTTATCTGCTGAGATGATCAAATTGTTTTCTTCTTCAGCCCACTAAGGTGGGGAATTATTAGGTTGAGCCAAAAGAAATTTCTCATATATGACTGTTTTCTAATGATGAAAAGGGCAATTTCATATGGCTCAACATAATACCTTAATAGAGATGCTCATGTTAAGCTCTCCTTTCATTCCATTCTTTTGTGAGGCTAACTTGGTCAAGTTGGGTTTGTTTAGTTTGGTTAAATTAATCTCATGAAAAAAAATTGTGGAATATGTTCCTTTTTTTTTCTATATCCTAGTTCCATTTGTATAAGATGGGGTTTATATGGTCTTTGAGTATTTTGTAGAAATTACTTTGTAAAATAATCTTGGTTGACTATTTTTGTGTATGGATCAAAGGTAGATTTTTACCTATTCAATTCCTTTAATTTTATAATCTTAATCAGATTGTTGAATTTTGTAATGAATTAGTCTTGGTAAGTTATATTTACTTAGAAATTTCTCAGGGCGCCTGGTGGGGGACTCAGTTGGTTGAGCGTCTGAATCTTGATTTCAGCTCAGGTCATGGTCCCAGGATTGTGGGATTGAGCCCCACATCGGGCTCCGCACAGAACATGGAGCCTGCTTAAGATTCTCTCTCTCCCTCTGCCCCTCAACCCACTCACCCGTGTTTTCTCTCTATCTCTCTCTCTCTCTCTCTCTCTCTAAAAGAAAAAAGAAAAAGACAATGAAATTAAAAAAAGAAATTTCTCCATCTAAGTTTTCAAAATCATTGGCATAAAGTTTTTTGTAATTTTTTATATATTTTAATAACACAAGTTATTCCCTTGTGTCCTCTTTTTTCTTGACCATATTGCCAGAGACATCTCTTCTCTTTTCAAAAAACCAGCTATTGGTGGATAATATTTACTCTTACATCACTGTTTTCTATTTTAAAAAGTTTTATTCTCATCCTTTTTATTCCCTTACTTGTATTTTCTCTGGGCTTAAGTAGCTTGTGTTATGAAAAACTTCTTGAGTTGGATACATGACTCATTAATCCTCAGTCTTTCTTTTCTAACTTGAGCAATTTTTTCTAATATCTGATTTTAATTTTTAATTTTATTTAAATTTTAATAGTTTAAATTTTAATTAAAATTTTTATTTCTTTCTTTGACTCATCAATTATTTAGGAAGATGTTTTCAAATTTCCAATTTTATTAGTTGTTTCTTTCTATCCTATATAGTGTACCTTAATTATATAATAGACCTCCTAGTCTGAAGACCCACAGCCCCACAACAAGCACATCACCTCTTTGATAGCGTTTATCATGTTTTGTTACCACTGTGCAGGTAGCTATCTGTCTCCTAAGTAGAAGGTAAGCTCCTTGAGGATAGGGCCTTTGTCTTCTATCGCTCTAATCCTAGGCCTGTCACAATGCCAGTGCAAATAGTAAGTGCTTAATACATTCATGTTGACTGATAAAATAAAACAGTGAGTGATTGGGTAAATTGTTCCCTAAGGAATTTCCACCCAATTTTAGGTTCTCCAGCTTCTATTTTCTGCCAAAAAGAAAACCATTCATCTCATTAAATTGCTTTATAGTAACCTAAAAAAAAGTCTATCTTAAAAATTAACAAAAGTAGCATATTAAATTAATTCAGCTACAGTTAGTAAGCAAGAATTCAATACCTGGGGGACAGATCATAGTGTTTCTTATAGATGCCCCATTTAAATTTTCATCAAGTATTACCTGTATGGACAAGCAAAATATAATTTCAGGTAGCATATATTTCAGAAAATGATGAAGGTGCTTGTGCAAAACATCTCAGATTATTAGATGACACTGTTGAGAGGAATGATCCAATAGTGTTGAAACACAAAAAGAGAAGTTACCACATCCTTGGGCTATTAAAAACAGTGTTTTTCAATTAGTACGTTGTTTTCCTATTCATAAATAGTCATTTATTGGTATACTCATACATATTATGGAATACTTTTTACATATTATATAAATAAGATATTCTAGTGTCTAAGAGTGTTCTAAATAGATAATAATTAAAGAACTATGGAATTATCTATTTAAGTTTTATTGCCATAAGATTTTATGTAATGACTCATCTATCTCAGGTGTTCAGCAGAAATAGGTACAAAAGAAAGCACTATCTTATTCATCAGATATAGCAAAACAAAAGCCCGATCTATCAAACAGAGAGATCAAACATGTTTCTACCTATAAACTTCAATCTAGCATATACATGAAATTCCAACAATTTTTATTACATGCAATTGTTTCTTTCTGTCCTGAAACATTCTTCCAAGCAACAGTTTCCCCTTGTATGAAGTATCAAAGCCTTGTGAAGTCATTATGACACAAAACTCTTCCTTTCTACCGTTGCAAACAATAAACAACTGTGAGAAGTGAACAAGCAATGTGAGTCCCTCTAATGATCCACCTCAGTTCTAAGGCAAGAAAGATATTATGGCAGAGCCATTTGATCTTGTTTCTCTTTTAAATGACTTTTAGTAAAATGCTCATTTTGGAAATGGGCTTAAACGAAACACCAATTATTAAAATGTGTTTGTGGGTGTGTTTGTTGGGGAGGGGAAGGTTTTGTGAGTGAGCGTGTGTGCACATGGTTGCACACACGTGTACATGTTCTAACTCCCTTACCACCAGCAACAGAAATGCACAGACAAATACGGCATTTTGGTATTTCATCAGATTCACTAGGATTATTTTCTCTTATAAGCCGCATTTGAGCTCAAATTATACAACCTATCAACAAATACTTGGATGAATAAATGTAATTTAAATTACCGTAACATGAATTCATAATATGCTCAGTTCACTGGGCTACTCATTACCCTCTCAGGTTCCTGCCCCATAAGGCCATACTCAATAATGCCAGGAAACATAAAAAATAAGTACAGCAGTCATTAATACATTTATGAGTGGTGTAACAATGTGAGTAAACTGGATAAATATTTTCAACAAGAATATTGAGCACTTGTGGTATTCTTACCATGATGAGAAGATAGAATCTCTTCTCTTAAAAATTTATGGTGCAGGTGCAGAAAAACTCTGCGATTGATGCCCCATGCGTTCTTGCATGTCATTCCGTTTGCCAGGAACACTTTCTCTAGAACATCCCTATTCATCCTTTAAAACAGAGATCAGATAGTAAATATTTCAGGCTTTGTGGGTCATGCAATCTCTGTCATAAATACTCAACTCTGCCCTTATCACTTGAAAGCTGTCATGGATGATATTAAACAAATGGACATGGCTGTGTTCCAATAAAACTTTATTTACATAAACATGCAGTAAATCATAAATAGCCTGAGGATCATGATTTATTGACTCACGGTTTAAAACCTTCTGTGTATATATGGAAACAAGAGACTTACATGACTCTGGAGCCAGATCACCTGGTTTCTAATTCTGGCTCTGTCACTTATAAGCTGTGTGGCTTGAGCAAGTCATATAACACTCTGTGCCTGTTACCTCATCTGTAAAATAGAGATTATAATACCCATGTATGTATATGGAGCTGTGAATGAGTTCATAGATACTAATGAGGTTATAAAAGTACATACATAACAAGTGGTGCATAATAAGTGATATATAAGGGTTATCTGTTGTGACTATGTAGTATACTTTCTCTATATATACTCTTATTCCATGAGATTTAATATATTGCTTCTTCAGGCCTGGGATGCAGGAATTAGACAAGGGCCACACAGGTCACAGAATTAACTTTAATAAAATTGTTAAAGGGTCTTGAAATGATAACATCAAGTGTCATCTAAATAAGGAAAAGGGTAATCCACTAAGAGAAAGAAGGATATAGGAATATAACAATAAGTAACCAGATGTCTTCCATGTGGGAAGTTATAAAAGAGAGATAAAGGAGAAAAGTGCAAAATCAGAAAAAATGTGGAAAATAGCTGAAACAAAGGTAGGGGAAAAAAGTAAACAACTTTAGTGTAGAATGGAAGAGAGGAAAGTCTAAATTACAGCCCATATCTTGAATTCCAGATTTCAATGGCAGGCTGCCACTTGTTCTGGTTGCATGAAGATCCCCTTGGTCTCATGGAATGAAAGTTGATTACAAATGTCAAGACTGGCAGTCAGGTTCTGGAAACCAAGATTTAAACTCCAGCAAGACAGAGACAGCTTCAGGTTCCAAGAGGAATGTCTGGATAGACAGAGAACTTACAATTAGCCAGGACCAAGGCAAGATGAAGAGCCTCTGCCCTGAGACCCTTATTTGAAATGGGTAAGAAGGAATGCTTTTTAGTACGATGTTAGGTAGTCCTTCTTATGTAGTTTCTGTATCGGTTAAGCTAGGTTAGGTAATGCTTCATTGACAAATAACCCCCAAGTCTCAGTGGCTTAAAACAGCAAAAGTCTATTCCTCACTCATGCTCATTCCTGTTACATGGCCATTGTCAGTGTTCAGGTGGCTCCGTCCCATGTAGCTCTCACTCTGAGACCTAGACTGTTAAAGGAGATACAACCTGGACCATTACCAATCACTTTGAAAGAGGAAAGCAGAACTCTAGGATGTCTCACAATTAATGTTTTAATCACTTCCAGGCTGGAACTTCCACTTATCACTTGGAAGTATCACTTATCACTTCCAACTCAGTTTATAAGCCATAATTAATCATGTGACCTGACCCAACTACAAGAGGGCCAAGAAAACAATCCTACTAAGTACTGAGAAATTGAAGAGCCAGAAATAATTTGATGAGCAGAAACTAACAACTCCCACAGTTTCCAACCTAATATGTAGAAAAAAAGAAGAGGAAAGGCTTTGAAAATATTGAAGGTCAGCTTTGGGAGTCTACTGAACAAATTGTAAACATGACCAGGGAGCGAAGGATTCTTCCACCCAAGCAACCATGGCGAGTTGAGCAAGCAATGGAAGTCATAACTGCTATGGATGCGACCACAGGTGGACAAGGCAGCAGCACTGGCAGCAGACCAAGAATGAACTCACTTGCAATCAGCAAACACCCTAGCCACTCAGAACCCACAAGGAAAAAGTAGGAAGCAGGTAGAGTGCAGAAGGGGAGCTTGAGGCCCCAGTGTTTCCCTTTGTGGAAATTTTTTAAAAATATAATTTATTGTCAAACTAGCTAACATACAGTGTGTACAGCGTGCTCTTGGTTTGGGAGGGGGGGGTAGATTCCCATGGCTCATCGTTTACATACAACATTCAGTGCTCATGCCAACAAGTGCCCTCCTCAATGCCCATCACCCATTTTCCCCTCTCCCCCACCCCCCCATCAACCCTCAGTTTGTTCTCTGTATTTAAGAGTCTCTTATGGTTTGCCTCCCTCCCTCTCTATAACTATTTTTCCCCCTTTCCTCCCCCCATGAGCTTCTGTTAAGTTTCTCAAATTCCACATATGAGTGAAAACATATGATATCTATCTTTCTCTGCCTGACTTATTTCACTTAGCATAATACCCTCCAGTTCCAACCATGTTGCTGCAAATGGCAGGATTTCATTCTTTCTCATTGCCAAGTAGTATTCCATTGTATATACAAACCACATCTTCTTTATCCATTTATCAGTTGATGGATATTTGGGCTCTTTCCATAATTTGGCTATTGTTGAAAGTGCTGCTATAAACATTGGGGTACATGTGCCACTATGAATCAGCACTCCTGTATCCTTTGGGTAAATTCCTAGCAGTGCTATTGCTGGGTCATAGGGTAGTTCTATTTTTAATTTTTTGAGGGACCTCTACACTGTTTTCCAGAGCGGCTGCACCAGTTTGCATTCCCACCAACAGTGCAAGAGGGTTCCCATTTCTCCACATCCTTGCCAGCATCTGTTGTTTCCTGAGTTGTTAATTTTAGCCACTCTGACCAGTGTGAGGTGGTATCTCATTGTGGTTTTGATCTGTATTTCCCTGATGAGAAGTGATGTTGAGCATCTTTTCATGTGCCTGTTGGCCATCTGGATGTCTTCTTTGGAAAAGTGTCTATTCACGTCTTCTGCCCATTCCTTCACTAGATTATTTGTTTTTCGGGTGTGGAGTTTGGTAAGTTCTTTATAGATTTTGGATACTAACCCTTTATCCGATATGTCATTTGCAAGTATCTTTTCCCATTCCGTCGGTTGCCTTTTAGTTTTGTTGATTGTTTCCTTTGCAGTGCAGAAGCTTTTTCTCTTGATGAGGTCCCAATAGTTCATTTTTGCGTTTAATTCCCTTGCCTTTGGAGATGTCGAGCAAAAATTTGAAGCCACAGGCTACCAAGATTACATCCATGATCTTGAGGCTGCAGAGGCCTGGGGCAAGTGGGGCTTGTTAGTGCTGCCTCCTAGTGGACAAAGGGCTATTATGACTTGTTTAAAGGGCTTGTATTTGGCCTAGAATCTGGCAAGAGACTATAGAGCAAATACGAAGCTTGCATTTCTTCCTAAAAGTGAAGTGGAAGAGACTTCTAGTCCTCGTCAAGATGGAGTAAGCCTATTGATTGTAACTAAAAACTCTGGATATAATACAAAAGCAACTATCTGAGGATTCTGAAAAGTAAACAAAAGCAGGCAGACTGGGGAGAGGAATCAAAGAAGTGACCCATATCGGGGGGAGGGTGAGTTTCCTAAAGTTTTTTTCCCTCTTTTCTCTCATGGCTTTGACCCAAATACTGGCACTGGTTAGGGGCTATGGCAATGGCTTCATAGGCAATAAAATCTCAAAGGAAAACACTATCTTCCTAGCTGTAGGACCAAGAAAAGCAATCTATGCAAATTGATGGGGGGAAGGATAGGGGGGCAAGGCAGAAGAATCCCAGAGAAAAGGAATCTGGAGAAGATGATTTCTGAATTCTGTGTATTAACTCACACAAGATACACACACACACACACACACACACACACACACTCCACCAACATTTTCCAGATGAGTTTAAAAAGATTCAGAGCCTCACAGCATAATATCAAAATTTCCAGGAAAATTACTCAATGTCCCAATATTACTCAATATATAAAAATGTAGGAAGATGTGGCCCATTTCCGAGAAAAACAGTAACCAATGAAAACCAACCCCAAGATTACTCAGATGTTGAAATCATCAAAGATGTTAAAAGAGCTATTTATAACTATGCTCCCTGATGAAAAGGTAAACCATATTTAATGTGAATGGAAAAACAGAAGTTGACAACAGAGATATGGAAACTTTAGAACAAAGAATACAATGTCTTAAAAAATTTGCTGATGGAGTGCAATAACAGAATAGAGACAAATGAAGAAAAAGGCAAGAGAACTTGAAGAGTCAATAGAAACTGTCCAATCAAAAGAACAGTCTAAAGAAAAGATTTTAAAAAGTGAACAGACTTAGGAACCTATAAGACAATATCAAAATATCTAACATCTATGTCAATGAGTCTCAGAAGATAAGAAGGAAATTGGTGCAGAAGTAATTTCCTAAAATGTTAAAAGTTAGATAAAATATATAAATTTACAGAATTGTGAAGTTCATCAAACCCTAAACAGGATTAAAAAAATACAAAGAATATCACACCAGAGACACAATAATCACACTTTGGAAAACAAAACAAAGGAAAAAATCTTGAAAGCAGCCCCCCCCAAAAAAAATGATGCATTGCATATAGGACAGTGATGATTTGAATTACCACAGATTTCTCATCAGAGACACAGGGGAACATTTTGAAGTGCTGAAAGAAAAGCATGTCAACCTAGAATTCTATACGAAGCAAATATATCTTTCAAAATGAAGGCAAAATAAAAACATTTTCAGATGAAGGAAAACTAAGAGAATTCATTGCCAGCAGACCTGCTCTAAAAGAAATGTTAAAGGAAGTTTTATAGAAGCAAAATGATACATGGGTAAAACTTAGGACATCAAAAATAAGGAAGAGCAAAGATTACAATAACGTCTGGTAGAGTTTTCAATGTGTATAGATGTAATACATATGACAAGGGCAACTTAAAGAAGGGAGGCTAACGAGATATATGGCTGTAAGGCTTCTACATTTTACTTGAAGTAGTGATACATAAGCTCTAAATTGAAAGGTTCTAGACCCTAGAACAACCATAAAAATTAATGCAAACATTATGCCATAAAAGACATAATTTAAAATAGAATATTAAGGGAATTCAAAAAATTCAAAAGAAGGCAGGCAGGAAAGGGGACACAGAGGAATGGAAAAACAGAAGGAACAGAGTACCAGATAGATGATGCAAACTAATCAAAGGAAAGTTGAAGTAATTGCATTCATATTTAGAAAAAGACCCCAGAACAAGGTTAATTACCCAGGGTAAAGAGGGACATTAGTTTATTACATGAGAGTCAGTTCACCGACAGGATATAACAATCCTAAAAATTAATGCACTGTTTTTTTAAGTGTTTATTTATTTATTTTGAGAGAGAGAGAGAGACAGCGTGAGTGAGGGAGGGGCAGAAAGAGGGAAAAAGAGAATCCCAAGCAGGCTCTGCCCTGTCAGCACAGAGCCTGATATGGGGCTCGAACTCATGAAACTTTGAGATCATGACCTGAGCTGAGATGAAGAGTCAGATGCTCAACCGACTGAGCCACCCAGCTGCCCCAAAATGAATGCACTGTTAATACAGTTTCAAATATCTGAAACAAAAATAGATCCGAAAGGGGAAATAAACAAATTCACAGTTATACTCAGAGATTTCAACACTTCTCTCTTGGTAATGGATAGAATCATTAGAAAATTAGCAAGGATATTGCTAGGGACTGAATTGTATACCTCCAAAATCTATATGTTGAAGCCCTGATTCCCATTGTGACTATATTTGGACATAGAGCTTTCAGGTGGTAATTAAGGCTAGATGAGTTCATGAGGATGGAGTCCTAACAAGGACTATAGGTCCTATAAAAGAGGAAAGGTCCTATAAAAGAGGAAGAGAGAAAGTTCTCTCCAAAAACACTAAGGAAAGGCCATGTGACCACACAATGAGAAGGGGGGACACCTACAAGCCAGGAAGAGAGCCCTTCTTCACCGGCTGGCACCTTGTTCTTGGACTTTCCAGCCTGCAGAACTGGGAGAAATAAATTTCTGTTGTTTAAGCCACCTGGTCCATGATATTTTGTTATAGCAGCCCAAGCTGTTTAATACAGATACAGAAGACCTGAACCGTGCTGTCATTCAATATGACATAGTTGACATTTATAGCACACTTCACCCAACAACAGTAAAATACACATTCTTTTCTTTTCTTTCCTTTCCTTTTTTTTTCTTTTCTTTTCAAATATTTATTTATTTGGGGGAAAGCTCAAGTGGGGGAAAGGCAGAGAGACCAGGACAGAGGATCCAAAGCAGGCTGTGCACTGACAGGCTAACAGCAGCGAGCCTGATGTGGGGCTGGAACTCACAAACTGTGGGATAATGACCTGAGCCGAAGTGGGATGCTCAACCGCCTGAGCCACCCAGGTGCCCTGGCACATTCTTTTCAAGTGCACGTGGAGTATTCATCAACACAGACAAAGCCTAACAAAATATGATCGAGTGAAATTGTACAAAGTATGTTATCTGACCAAAATGGAATTGAACGAGAAGTGAATAACCTCATAAATGACATTCTTCAAAATAATTCATGGGTAGAAAACATTTTGAATTGAAAGAAAATAAAACATGACATATCAAAATGTGTGGCATGTAGTTGAAGCAATGTTTAGAAGGAAATTTACAACATTAAAATGCTTATAAGAAGATGGGTCTCAAATTAATGATCCCAGCTTCAAGGTTAAGAAACAAGAAAAAAAAATTAAATCCAAAGCAACAGAAGAAAGGAAACAATAAATTTAATATCATAAATCAATGAAACTGAAAACAGAAGAACAAAAGAAAAAATCAATGAAACCATTGCAAGAAGTGTTGAAGAATTCTTTGGAAAGAAGGAAAATTATATAGGTCAGAAACATTGCATGAAGAAAAAAAGAGCATTAGAAAAGGGATTAATGCAAAAAAAAAAAGAAAAGAAAATGGATTAATGAAGGTAAAGATAAAAAGTAGTTGTCTATACATGTGCGGGTCCATTTCCTGAATCATTCTTCTATTCCATTTGTTGATCTTGGTGTCGATACCACATTGACTGGATTACTGTAGCCTTTTGATGAGTCTTGAAATTTGGTAGTATTAGTTCTCCAAGTTTGATCTTTGTCAAACCTGTTTTGGTTATTCTGGGTCCACATTTCTATTTGGATTATGGAACCAGCTTATCAACATCTACAAAAATCCCACTAGGATTTTAATTTGGATCGCGTTGAATCTATGAATCAATTTGGAAAGAATTGATATCTTACCAATATTGAGTCTTAACCTATGAACATAGTATGCCTCTCCGTTTATTTAGTTCCTTTTAAATTTCTCACAGCAATGTTTTTGAAGTTTTCAGTATACAGGCTGTAGTTGGCAGAGTTCTAAGATGGCCTCAAGTTTAGCACTTCCTGGTCTACATGCCCTATATAACTTCCTCCTTTTGGGAGTGGGATTTCACTCCTGTAATTAGATTACTGATTGGTTGATTTTGAGTTAATAAAAAGGGAAATTATTTTGGGTGGGCCTGACTTAATTAAGGGAGTTCTAAAAAAAAAAAAAAAAAGAAGCACCAGAGAGAGAGTTTCTTACTGGCTTCAAAGAAGATGAAAGCTTCCATGAATTCTACAGCTGTGAGGAACTGTCTGTAAGCTGAATGAACTTGTAACAGGTTTTCAAGCATCAGATGAGACCACAACCCCAGTTGACACCTACTATGCCTAAACAAAGTATTCAACTAAGCTTTGTCCAAACTCCACAAAAACTGAGAGATAATAAAGGGATGTTTTCTGAATTACAAAAATATCAGTAAAACCAAAAGCTGATTCTTTAAGAAGTAAAGTAGGGATCAAGCCTACATACTGGGTTTTTTGAGGGGACGGGTAGAAGTAGGAAAGGAGATGTATAAAGAGCATTCCTTGATTCTGTGTTCTGTTACTAGCTTTGGTAAGTTTTCCAATATCTTTGGATCCAAATTTCTTAATTTCTCAAATATTTGCTGGGCCCACCTTTTAAAATGAGATAACATCGATGTAGATGGTTTGAATATAGCAATGCTTTACAAATCCAAGGTATTATTAATGTCTATTATTAATGTGCTTGCACATAACAAAGAAGTCTGAAGAATAAGGTTATCAAAATGAATTCAATTAATCTCTGTTTGGAGGGCGGCACAGATTTATCTATTAATTGCATAAATTATCACAGTGAATTCAAAACTATCTAACTCCCAAGTAAGCTTTGGTGATTTTCACTTATCCATTTAACAAAATTCTAAAAAGAACTCAGACCCTACTTACCATAAAATTATACTTGAATTGGACACTATTGAAATCAATTCAGAAGCCACCTTGAAATAAGAATGAAAAGTAGACAGACCACTGTGACAATGAGGGTAAAAAGGTGTCAGTGAGGCCCTCCTTTCCTGTCTTCCCGAGTTTAAAATATCTATATCTCTGCAGAGTTCAAAGGAAAGAGAGTTTTATTTTTCTTCCTTTTCAGTAGTGGTTGGTGATATCTGAAACCGTAAACAGTTCCCCAGATGACTGCCCTGCAGTCATGGGCAAAGAAAGACAAACACAAAGAATATTTCCTGGGACTGAGGTCATCAAGTGCTAGGCTTTGTCAAGAGGGAAGCACTTCAGAAGAAATAAGGGGATTGGTAGATTCTCTGAGATGACAGTAAGGCAGTCAAGGAAAAGACTGCTGATGGGAACAAAGGTCCCAGGAAGGTCAGGGATAAAAGAGTAGATGTGTGTGCCATCTGTACGGAAAAGTTTTGCTTAGTAAAAGATGACAAATGAGCAGTGTTTGTGCTAACACCCAGCAAGGCTTAGCAAGAAATAAAGCCCACAGTCCGCAGCAAATACACTTACCGAAAGCCTAGACTACTATCAACAGTGCACTCTAATGTTAGAGATGACTTCTGTATAAAAATCACCGTCAGAAATGTCACCTTGTCTAGTAAGCCCATACATTTGGGATTGTCTAATTCATCACTGAATACTGAGGTAAAATTCAAATATTTTATGGAAGTTCTCAGTTCTAATTGATTGTCTTAATAGAGCCAAAAAGTGAAATCAACTGTATTTTCGACATCATAATAGAGTCTTAGAATCCTAAAAGACTACTCATGAACTTTGATGCAGATTGGTAAACTTTGAAGAAATGAAGACATTGCTTTTTTTCCTCTGTGTTCTATTCTTTATATTTATTTGAAAGAATTAGGCCTGCTTATCATGATTTTGTGATGCCTGTAGTCATCATATCACCAACCTTCAACTAATAATGCATAGTCTATCTTGTTTCATACCCTGTCTCACTCATTGTCCTCTCCATTGCACGATACTGTCTTATTTTGAAGTGAATCTGAGATTTTTTTTTCTATCATACCACCTGCAAAATATCTCAGTGTTTACCAGAAAAAAGATAATACCAATATCATGTGTAAAAATTAACAACAATTTCTTAATATCATCAGCCAATATTCAAATTTCTCTGTCTCATATTTGTATTTTTGCAGTGTGTTGATGGAATCAGAATCCAAACAAGATCTATACGGAGAAGTTGGTTTACTTCTTTTAGTTCTCCAAACTTTTTTTCTTGCAATGTTTTTGTTGAATTACTAAGTCATGTGTCCCATATTATTTTCCAGTCTAGAGTTTGCTCATTGTGTCTCATGATGTTATTTACCTGTCTCCTATATTTCCTGCAAATGTTCCTCTGTCCTCTGTATTTCCTATAAATTGGTAATTAAAGCTAAAGTCTTGATGATATTCAGTTACAATTCTTTGGCCATAATCCTTAATAGGTGGTGTTGTAATCACCCATTAGAAGGCCAAAAAAGGCTGGTGTTCTCTCTTTTCTCATTGTTAGTAGTTATTAATGATCAATGTCAGTATTTCGTTAGAGGTTGCAAGAGTAGTGTTATAATTCTATCATTCCTCCTTCAATTACTAGCTAATATGTTTCTCTAAAGAGGAATTTGCTCTCATCAATTATTTGATTATCACCATGTGCCTTTCATGTGAAGAAGACAAGACAAAAGCAGGATTTTTTCCCATTATATTCTGGTTTTCAAAATATCTTGTTGCTTCTCTAATACATCCAAAAGAAATCCAAAGGTGACCAATGACTTTTGTGGGGTTTTTAATCAGAATGAGCACATGGGTTACACATATATAAATGTTTTGATCTATTGCAATTACAATTCTTATTGATGATCAAATCGTCCCTCCTCAAGTGGCTTTTGTGTCCTTTTAAGAAGCCCACAATGGTCATTGAAAGCTTCCTTGATTCCTAGTATAACAGGATGTTCTGGGCTTATCTGGTACATTTTCTGCCCCAGTTCTGGCAGCAGCTATCTTCCCAGGGAGCCCAGGTTCCTTTTAATGAAAAATGGTACTTGACCATAAAACCTGGACACCAAGGATGTTCATTGCTACTAGGTTGATCATTGTTTTTAGAACTTTTCATGTTCAAAACTAGAAAATGGGTTTTTTAAAGATGAAAAACAACACAAGTGTATACTAATATTTCCATTTCAAATTCAAAAATATAAGATTTTTACTTAATCTTATCTATATTATGCCTGTATCCCCTTTTTTCCATGCTGAAAATACTGATCCCAAACATTGCCAATATAAGTACACATTTGCTTTGTCCCACCCTCACACACAACAGTGTCAACATTACAACACCAACATGACCAAAATATTCTTACAGTTCTTTCTGTCCTTCACATGTATTCTTCTAGGAATGTAAAGTCAAATTACTATGTTGAATTGAAATCACATGGAACAGTTCCTCTCTGTGTGTTTATCTAAAAGCTTGTCACACAGTTTGTTTTAGATGTTTCACATCATTTTTTTATTGTTAGAGATTGCTTTTCAAACTTAATTTTGTATTGTAATTACATAAAATAATTACACATTCCCAAATTCAAATCTACAAAACAAGGTATATTCAGAGAAGTCCCACTTCTATCCCTTCCCTTTCATCTTATTTTCTTGTTTCTGACTCCTTCCCCACTGGTAATCTCTTTTTTAAATTTTTTTAGCTTTAGGCTTATTCTTTCCTTTTTTTAAATGTTTATTTATTTTTGAGAGAGAGAGACAGAGTGAGTGGAGGAGGGGCAGAGAGAGAAGGAGACACAGAACCCAAAGCAGGCTTCAGGCTCTGAGATATTAGCATAGAGCCCGATGCAGGCCTTGAACTCATGAACTGTGAGATCATGATCTGAGCCGAAGTTGGACTCCTAACTAACTAAGCCACCCAGGTGCCCCTTATTCTTCCTTTTTAATGAAAGTAAATACACATATTATATATGAATACATATATTTATTCATAACCCCCTTTCTTAAATAAAAAACATACACACTTTTCTCCACTTTGCTTTTTTTACATAATATGTGCTGAAAACCACTCCTAGCAATATATAGAATTATAATTCACTCCTCTTTATAGCTACATAGTACTCCTGTGTGTAGATGTGCGAACACTTTTCAGTCTCCCATTGGTGGAATTCAGGTTGCTTCCAATCTTTTGCTGCAATGTACTGTACCGACCAACCTGGCATATGTCTTCCTGTAGTTTTTGCCATTATATCTTTGGGACAGATTCGTAGAAGTGGGATTAATAATTCAAAGAGTAAATGCATATGTAATTTTGTTAGAAATGACCCAATTCTCCTACACAGGTACCATTTTGCATCCCACCAGCAATGTATGGGAGCAGGCACATGCACGTTGTATGGTAAAATTTGTGCTAGTTACTGAGCACAAAGGAAGACAAGAACTCCCTCCTGAGTTGGGTTTGTGGTTGGAAAATAATCCCCCTTGTCCTCCTATAATCCAGTTAGTTTAATACATTCTATTGGCAGTCTCTGAAAATTACCCACAATGCCAATAAATTGATCTTTTTGGTTCTGTACACAAAAAGCAGTGGGAACTAATTATTTCAAGGGGCTGGAATTGGCCTACCTTGGACCTTCCTGGTGGGACAGAATATGATGCTAGCTGCACAAGCTGCACACACTTTCAATGGCCAGACTCTGACAGGGCAGAAGCCTAGCAAGCATGCTCTTAGAATGATCATACCAAATAACGGGAGCTGCAGATACACCCAAACAATAAAATAATCTGCTTTGAATGTCCTCGTCTTTATGTCACTCCCCAGCTGGGAAACCTGCTAGGGATCCTTCCCATCTGTGTTGTGGAATGCAGGCTTGTCAGCCCTGTGTCCAGGCCCTCCAAACAAATCAGCTTCCAGTCTGTTCTCTCCTGCGTGGCTCCTCTGCTGTTGCCAAGTGGAGCTGCTCGCCATTCCTTACACTTGTAAAGACTTTTTCTGCCTCTGTGCATGTGAGTATAGCATTCCCTGCTCTAAGGATGAACCCCAGAGCTTGGCCACCCTACTCCGTTCATCTCCCCGCAAAACCAGCCAGTGCCAGAAGCCAGGGTAACCCATTCTGTCCTCAGCAGCTGTTTCATGAACTGCTGGTCACTTGAGGACCCATGTCCTTCTACATCCACCAAAAGCTCTAAACCAATTAGCATCCAGTTCTGCACGTGGCATGGGATTAATACGTGTTGGAAGCCTGACTACCTAGCACTTAAGTTTATGGCCAAAGACATATCAATCTTGGAGATAAATCTTAAACTGCAGAATTGGATTTGTCATTCTCTCTGGCAAGAGTAGCAAATGAAAGATACTCATTCACACACATGGGAAAGCATGTCTCCACACACTGTGAAGCCAGACTGAAAATACGAGGCTACAAAAAGCTCTTTAAACAAAGCACCAATAGGAAAAATAATAAATCTCACCGTGAATACAACAGGCACACTGAATTAAGCACCATCAAGTTCACAGGGTGACAGCTTATTTTAAAAAGGAAAGTTCAAAGCTGTATAACCAATATAATAATTTATATCAAAGATTTATATACATACATAAGATTTACATATACACACATTTATAAAAATATATAGATATAAATGCAAGCAGTATTCCTGAGTAGTGTGTTTACAGGTATTTTTTAAAAAAAATTTAATGTTTATTTATTTTTGAGAGAGAGAGACAGAGCACGAGTGGGTGCGGGGGGCAGAGAAGAGGGAGACACAGAATCCAAAGCAGGATCCGGGCTCTGAGCCCCACACGGGGCTCAAACTCACGAACCCTGAGATCATGACCTGAGCTGAAGTCGGACACTTAACCGGCTGAGTCACCCAGGTGCCCCCACAGGTTTTAAATTTTTCCTTATTTACAGTTTTTCAGTATACAGTGCACTTTTGTAATAAGCATGCATTACTTTCATGGCAAGAAAAAAAAAACCTAAAACATAAAATATTTACCCAGCATTTGTGTGTCACATACATTTCAGATACATAGATATCATGTGGAAATTTGAACTTGGTCAGCACCTAACACGTCCAAAGACAGAAAGGGGGCTTTGGAAAGGAAAGATTCTAAAAACAACTCAAAAGCAATCGCTGTTTTAATCTTGAGCCAATATTTGAATAGGCATCATTTATAGTCATAATTTTTGAAGATCAAAGCAGCCTTCCCTTCCCCATGGTCAAAGCAAAGAGAAGAGACAAACTTGCTGATCCACATTTTAAACGCACATGGAGACTGAGCATGTGGTGTCTTACCTCATCTGTAATAGACAGTATGTTGTTGCCTCGAAGAAAGATGAAGGCCTAGAAGTGTCAGGCACAGAAGTGCAAGGTCAAGCTTCAATCTCCTGCCTCAGGAGATGTATTGCCATGCACCTCCATCCAAAATCAACTGAATGATCCTGGTGTGGTTCTACAAGTCAAGAAAAGGGAACAATACACATCAGGAGTGGGCCTTTTTGAAGAATAAATGGACCTTCCCTCTGAAGCTGATAAAGTGGTAATGGTGGGAGGCAGTGGGAATTATAGCGGCTTCAGGACTCTAGTCGGGTGCTTTTAATGAGTCGCCCTGAGCAGACATACCTAATCAGCCTCCACTATCCATTCTGCTACTGCCCACATCTTTGCAAATTGGTTCTTGTTTTTATGCCTTAATAAGCTGGAAACACTAGAAATCCTTTTCCATTTTTAATTTTTCAAAACCTACCTAGCCATATGTCATTTCTAAAGACAACCCTTTCTTGCTCGGGTTGTTAGCTGTGTTAGCAAAGACAGAGACAGCTGAGGGGCCTCCCGTTTTTCTCCTCTCCTCCTTCCACTGCATTCCATTTCATGGCTTGGTCATCCACATGGATAGGTAGAAAACTTGACGGGTGAATCCAACATAGTCATAGTTCCTCCTTCTCATGAAAAGGGAAAATGGTCTCTCAAACTAAACCTTACTCCCCCCCCCCCCACCACCACATTCCTAATAGATTTAGGCTGCATCTACTCCTAAAACTAATGTGGGGGTAATTTGTAACTTTTTAAGATTCTAAGAAACTGCTTCCTCTCCTTCATCTCTCATTCTCACTATACTAGTCAGCTATTGCTACAATAATTGTGTGTAACACACAAGCCCCAACTGCAATAAAACTGCATGGATTTATTTCTTGCTCACAGTCTGTGGGTTGACTGTGGCTCTGCTGGGATAAGCTGGCATTTGCTGGTAGTTGCTCTAACTATGGGTTGGGTTCTCATTCTGGTAGTGAAGGGACTTCCTGAGTGAACCAATCTAGCACCCCATAATGCTTCTCTCTAAAAGAAACCCCATTTTCCTCCAATGGCAACATCCAAGATGAGTACTGGGTCTTATTTTGTTCTTGTAATATCTTATTGGAAGATGCAAGAAGTAATCAATAGCTTGATTTTTTTTTCTACCAAATCCTTTCATCCCAAAGCTCTGGAAGGTATGTTATTTAATGGGGAAATGACAAATGTTTCACTCTGGCATGTCAATGATAGAAAACCCAAGCTTCCTTCTGTCTTACCTCCTACACTCAGCCAATTCCATAGCTTAAGATTTGTTACTTGATGGAGCCCACTTCTGGTAACAAACCCTATAACTGTTAGGGTTTTTAAGCTGCATAAAATTGAAAACTTAACCCCAAATATCTGTGACAATAATAAAGTATACTGGCAACCAAAACTAAATTCCAGCCGTAGAAAAGGCTTTAGGGTTAACTGACCAAGGATCTCATCAAGGACACAGATTGTTTCCATCGTTCCATTTTGACACCAACACTGCCAGTTTCATCCTAAAGGCCGATTCCCTTCATGGATGTAGGATGCCCCTTATAGCAACTCGGGCTAAATGGCTACTCATTTATATACAGTAAGAGGCTGGCTTCCTGTAGCTATGCTTCATAACAAGACAGCTGCATTTCCAAAAACTCTGAGAAAAGTTCTTCTTGTTTCCGATTGAACCAAACTGATTTGGGCCAGACTGTCTGCAAACTAAGGCAGAAAGGACTAGATTAGACTAATCAGAACCCCAAGATATGGTCTCAACCAGCTTCCCCTGAGGCACAGGGGCTATGTGTGGGAGTGAATTACCCTTGGATAAAAGAGATTTGTTTAGAAATGGATAAGGAGATGGTGGATGCCAAGATGACAGCCAACATTTCCCATTACATTTGGTTCAGATTCTAGGAGGTGGGTACCTTGGGTGGAGGATAGGATCATTCTGCTCACCAGAGAAGACTATTTCCCACTGGAATGTAATACATTGGCATTTCAGTTATACCTTGGTCTCTTGTGATTTATTTTTACTCAACTCCCTTGGATTAGAACCATGTCTGTCAAGGCTAAGGGCCAAACCCAATCATTGGATCAAGTTACTTTCACTCAGGTTTAAGTTTTTACTCACTATTATGACCTCTTTAGTCTATATCACTATGAATTGACTTAATCTGAATAAGAAGAAAAAGAAAAT
Organism: Panthera pardus; assembly: GCF_024362965.1. Lineage (NCBI taxonomy): Eukaryota > Metazoa > Chordata > Mammalia > Carnivora > Felidae > Panthera > Panthera pardus. Next base: position 88,176,231 of record NW_026526843.1, read on the forward strand.
GCAGCCATTATGATTATGTAATGTGCTCTAACAAACTGCATCCACACATATGCAACCACAAAATGAGAGAGAGAGATTCACAAGCCAGTGCTATTTCTCACATCCTTTGCTTGTTCTTTCAGCACCTTCTTTGTATTCAACTTAAATTTCTTATCCTTCGCTTTAAACTTATTTCCTTTTGCTATTTCTCCAAAAGTGTTGTCAAACAGGATCCATATTGTCATCCATATCACATATGTACAAAATGTCCCACTGAAGAGAAAAGGATTCAGTCCTCCTACCTCATCAATAAAAGGGCTCTCAAAATCCCTTCCATGCCTAAAAGCCTAGAAACAGTGTTACCTTGGTTATTAGGAGAAGTAAACCTGAAATATTCTGGAGTATAAATGTCAAACATTGAGCCTGTGGGCCAGCTTTAGCCTGCAGAAGGTCATCATTCAATGACACAACCTCATTGTAAACAGCTTTACTTCAGTTGGCATATTTTTTTTTTTTGATGAAATATTAGTTCAGCCCACCAGGATTTTCATGAGGGGAAATTGGTCTATGAGTAAATTTGATTTGACAGTCTTGTCCTGAGGAAACAAAATGGCATTTTTGAGAATGTAAGATTAATGCACTAAATGATTATTATTTACCCCAAACTAAGCCCTTGGAAGTTCTAGCAAAATTGAGGCATCAACTGTCAGAAGCTGCACAATACAAAAGGCAACATACACTTTGCAGCTCAGTGGTGTCTGTGTGTGTGTGTGTGTGTGTGTGTGTGTGTGTGTGTCCTAAACAGCAGAGTCCTCTAAACAAACCATGTTTGCACATTAAGTAACACCATATTCTGGTCCTGAGTTTCTCAACTTGCTTTTTATATGATGTTACTCATAGTTTTTTCTAAGATTCCTCTCACTGAAGACAGGCTTTTTCAAGAACCAATGCAAAATGAAGGTTGATTTTTGCATGATGTCACCAAAGGTGATGTCACTTTCTTTTCTCTCCCTTGTCTCAAGAAAAATGGGCACTAATGTTGAACTTATTTCACCCTTAACACACAGACAGGAAATCTCTAAAAGTATAATGTCGGCCAACCTCAAGTTATGAGATAAAGTCAGAAGCTGGGATAACGCAAAACTTTCAGGGACAGGCTTCCTAACTCCTACAAAAAATTATGCATATTTTCAACTCTCTTTTAGACAATATTATAGTGATTATTTTTAACATAAGTACTAAACTGTAGTCCTTTACTTTATTTAAAGGGAGTCAGTCAAAATTTTTAGGCAAAAATTCAAAGGAAGTTTTGTTTATGATAAAACTCAAACCTTACCCCTAAACTCTTTAGTTGTAAACAGTGTCTATTTTATCAACACATAGGACTGTGTTTTTCAATTCCATACTACCAACTGCTCAAATCAATCATAATTCATATCTCCGGTGGCCAATGTTTCAGGAACAATACAACTGCATGCCCGTGCGACTAGAAAAGTGAGCAGCGATGGCAAGAGGAGGAAGGAAAAGGCCTTGGGGCAAGAATGAGGAAAGTGTGTGGCAATTTTTAAAGTAATAGTATTAACAACTCCTTTTTCCCAAAGTAATAATAATAAATAAACTATAGCCTAAAAAGTTCATATTTGGGTGGCTCAGTCAATTGAGCATCTGATTTTGGCTCAGGTCATGGTCACATGGTTTGTGAGTTTGAGCCCCACATCGGGCTCTCTGCTATTAGCACAGAGCCTGCTTCAGATCCTCTGTCCCCTTCCCTGTCTACCCCTCCTCCACCCATTCTCTCTCTCTCAAAATAAATAAATAAACTTAAAAAAATAAAAATAAAAGCTCATATTTTAAATTACCTATGTTTATTTCATCTGAAATATTTTCTAAGCAATGAGTTTGGTCCACCCATGTTCAATTCATAATCAGGAATCATGACACAGCCCCATGTAAGCAGTAGTCATAGGGCAATAGAAGGCAGTCTTATCCTCTGCCAGACATCACCCCAGCATGCCCCCTGGTTGATACTTTGGATGGCTTAGGTCCACCAACATATAACTGGGAAGTGGCCTTAAAGGCAATGCTACCTTAAAGAAAATACAAGCTTGAAGACCATGAGCAAAAGGATGGAGAATGAAGAAGAAAGCTGAAAGGAGCCTCACATATGATGAATATTCAGCTCAGAATAAGTGAAAGAGTAGAGTGCTTGGAGGAGTGCAAGCCAATGAAAAATTCTGCCCTGAAATCTAAACATCTTAAATAGGCTGGTTACCATCTTCACCAGAGCCTCTGCAATTGAGAAAAACCCAGATAGGACTCCATTTATTAAAAGAGCAAGAAAACAACCTGCGGATCCAGTACCCATCTCATCCTAGACTGTCAATTTGTTTCTGAGGGCTGAGAAGAGTCAGGTTCCCCTAAGCTGGGTCAAGATCAGGAAGACATTTTCCTGGAGAGAATTCTACCCACCCACAACCTGCACTGAGTCCTGGAATTATGGGGGAAAAGCTTCCCTCTTCTCTCACCAAGGCCTGAATTAGTCACCTATTGCTGAAATAAATCTATGTAAGAATCCAAACTCAGTGGATTCAAATAATAATAATATATTTCTGACTCACAAGTCTGTGGATAATTATCTATGCTAGACTTTGCTGGGATTGGCTGGCCTTGGCTCCAGACTGTGAGTTGGTTCAGGTCTGTTACATGTGTCTCCTACCTATGGGACCACTGGCTTTACAGGCCATCTTTGTTTTTGTTTTTGTTTTTGTTTTAATGGCAATGGCAGAAACCCAACATGGCCAACAGAAACATGCAATACCTCTTAAGACCTTGGTTCAGAAAGGCACACTGAAACTTCTGCACATTTTCCTTAGCCAAAACAAGTCACGGTAAAGCCCAACATCAATGGGGTGGTGAAATATATTCCACTCATAGTGGACCATGGTAATGGTGGGGAGGGAAGGAAGAATTACAAGCAAATGCAATCTACCAAGATTGAGGGCTTTACTCCAGAGGACCCCAAGTAAATTTTCCGGTCATCTGTATGCAATCTTTTAAGAATATAACTCAAATATCCATGAACAGATGAATGGGTAAACAAAATACAGTATATACATACAATGGAATATTATTCAGCCTTAAAAAAGGAAAGACATTTTAATACATGTTACAACATGGATAATCCTTGAAAATATTATACTAAGTTAAAGAAGCTAGGGGCACCTGGATGGCTCAGTCGGTTGGGCATCCAGCTTTGGTTCAGGTCACGATCTCACAGTTCATGGGTTTAAGCCCTGTGTCAGGCTCTGGGCTGACAGCTTATAGCCTAGAGCCTGCTTCAGATTCTGTGTTTCCCTCTCTTGCTGCCCTTCTTCCCCCTCTCTCTCAAAAATAAATAAACATTTAAAACATTTAATAAGAAAGAAAGAAAGAAAGAAAGAAAGAAAGAAAGAAAGAAAGAAAGAAAGAAAGAAAGAAGTTAGACATAAAAGGACAAATATGGTATGAATCTATTTATATGAAGTTTCTAAAATAGGCAATTTTGGGGGGTTCCGGAAGATGGCAGCGTAGGAGGACGCGGGGCTCACAGCGCGTCCTGCCGATCACTTAGATTCCACCTACACCTGCCTAAAGAACCCAGAAAACCGCCAGAGGACTAGCAGAAGGGAGTCTCCGGAGTCAAGCGCAGACTAGAGGCCCACGGAAGAGGGTAGGAAGGGCGGCGAGGCGGTGCGCGCTCCACGGACTGGCGGGAGGGAGCTGGGGCGGAGGGGCGGCTCGCCGGCCAAGCAGAGCCCCCGAGTCTGGCTGGCAAAAGCGGAGGGGCCGGACGGACTGTGTTCCGACAGCAAGCGCGACTTAGCGTCTGGGAGGTCATAAGTTAACAGCTCGGCTCGGAAAACGGGAAGGCTGGAGGACAAAGGGAGGGAGAGCTGCTGAGCCCCCGGACGGCAGAGCTCAGCTTGGCGGGGAACAAAGGCGCCAGCGCCATCTCCCCCGCCCATCCCCCAGCCAAAATCCCAAAGGGAACCAGTTCCTGCCAGAGAACTTGCTCGCTCCGCGCAAACACCCAACTCTGTGCTTCTGCGGAGCCAAACCTCCGGCAGCGGATCTGACTCCCTCCCGCTGCCACAGGGCTCCTCCTGAAGTGGATCACCTAAGGAGAAGCAAGCTAAGCCTGCCCCTCCAGCCCCCGTGCACCTTGCCTACCCACCCCAGCTAATACGCCAGATCCCCAGCAACACAAGCCTGGCAGTGTGCAAGTAGCCCAGACGGGACACACTACCCCACAGTGAATCCCGCCCCTAGGAGAGGGGAAGAGAAGGCACACACCAGTCTGACTGTGGCCCCAGCAGTGGGCTGGGGGCAGACATCGGGTCGGACTGCAGCCCCGCCCACTAACTCCAGTTATACACCACAGCACAGGGGAAGTGCACTGCAGGTCCTCACCACTCCAGGGACTATCCAAAATGACCAAACGGAAGAATTCCCCTCAGAAGAATCTCCAGGAAATAACAACAGCTAATGAACTGATCAAAAAGGATTTAAATAATATAACAGAAAGTGAATTTAGAATAATAGTCATAAAATTAATCGCTGGGCTTGAAAACAGTATACAGGACAGCAGAGAATCTCTTGCCACAAAGATCGAGGGACTAAGGAACAGTCACGAGGAGTTGAAAAACGCTTTAAACGAATTGCAAAACAAAATGGAATCCACGATGGCTCGGCTTGAAGAGGCAGAGGAGAGAATAGGTGAACTAGAAGATAAAGTTATGGAGAAAGAGGAAGCTGAAAGAAAGAGAGATAAAAAAATCCAGGAGTATGAGGGGAAAATTAGAGAACTAAGTGATACACTAAAAAAAAATAATATACGCATAATTGGTATCCCAGAGGAGGAAGAGAGAGGGAAGGGTGCTGAAGGGGTACTTGAACAAATTATAGCTGAGAACTTCCCTGAACTGGGGAAGGAAAAAGGCATTGAAATCCAAGAGGCACAGAGAACTCCCTTCAGACGTAACTTGAATCGATCTTCTGCACGACATATCATAGTGAAACTGGCAAAATACAAGGATAAAGAGAAAATTCTGAAAGCAGCAAGGGATAAACGTGCCCTCACATATAAAGGGAGACCTATAAGACTCGTGACTGATCTCTCCTTTGAAACTTGGCAGGCCAGAAAGGCTTGGCACGATATCTACAGTGTGCTAAACAGAAAAAATATGCAGCCGAGAATCCTTTATCCAGCAAGTCTGTCATTTAGAATAGAAGGAGAGATAAAGGTCTTCCCAAACAAACAAAAACTGAAGGAATTTGTCACCACGAAACCAGCCCTACAAGAGATCCTAAGGGGGATCCTGTGAGACAAAGTACCAGAGACATCACTACAAGCATAAAACACACAGACATCACAATGACTCTAAACCCATATCTTTCTATAATAACACTGAATGTAAATGGATTAAATGCGCCAACCAAAAGACATAGGGTATCAGAATGGATAAAAAAACAAGACCCATCTATTTGCTGTCTACAAGAGACTCATTTTAGATCTGAGGACACCTTTAGATTGAGAGTGAGGGGATGGAGAACTATTTATCATGCTCCTGGAAGCCAAAAGAAAGCTGGAGTAGCCATACTTATATCAGACAAACTAGACTTTAAATTAAAGGCTGTAACAAGAGATGAAGAAGGGCATTATATAATAATCACAGGGTCTATCCACCAGGAAGAGCTAACTATTATAAATGTCTATGCGCCAAATACCCGAGCCCCCAGATATATAAAACAATTACTCATAAACATAAGCAACCTTATTGATAAGAATGTGGTCATTGCAGGGGACTTTAACACCCCACTTACAGAAATGGATAGATCATCTAGACACACAGTCAATAAAGAAACAAGGGCCCTGAATGATACATTGGATCAGATGGACTTGACAGATATATTTAGAACTCTGCATCCCAAAGCAACAGAATATACTTTCTTCTCGAGTGCACATGGAACATTCTCCAAGATAGATCATATACTGGGTCACAAAACAGCCCTTCATAAGTTTACAAGAATTGAAATTATACCATGCATACTTTCAGACCACAATGCTATGAAGCTTGAAATCAACCACAGGAAAAAGTCTGGAAAACCTCCAAAAGCATGGAGGTTAAAGAACACCCTACTAACGAATGAGTGGGTCAACCAGGCAATTAGAGAAGAAATTAAAACATATATGGAAACAAACGAAAATGAAAATACAACAATCCAAACGCTTTGGGATGCAGCGAAGGCAGTCCTGAGAGGAAAATACATTGCAATCCAGGCCTATCTCAAGAAACAAGAAAAATCCCAAATACAAAATCTAACAGCACACCTAAAGGAAATAGAAGCAGAACAGCAAAGACAGCCTAAACCCAGCAGAAGAAGAGAAATCATAAAGATCAGAGCAGAAATAAACAATATAGAATCTAAAAAAACTGTAGAGCAGATCAACGAAACCAAGAGTTGGTTTTTTGAAAAAATAAACAAAATTGACAAACCTCTAGCCAGGCTTCTCAAAAAGAAAAGGGAGATGACCCAAATAGATAAAATCATGAATGAAAATGGAATGATTACAACCAATCCCTCAGAGATACAAGCAATTATCAGGGAATACTATGAAAAATTATATGCCAGCAAATTGGACAACCTGGAAGAAATGGACAAATTTCTAAACACCCACACTCTTCCAAAACTCAATCAGGAGGAAATAGAAAGCTTGAACAGACCCATAACCAGCGAAGAAATTGAATCGGTTATCAAAAATCTCCCAACAAATAAGAGTCCAGGACCAGATGGCTTCCCAGGGGAGTTCTACCAGACATTTAAAGCAGAGATAATACCTATCCTTCTCAAGCTATTCCAAGAAATAGAAAGGGAAGGAAAACTTCCAGACTCATTCTATGAAGCCAGTATTACTTTGATTCCTAAACCAGACAGAGACCCAGTAAAAAAAGAGAACTACAGGCCAATATCCCTGATGAATATGGATGCAAAAATTCTTAATAAGATACTAGCAAATCGAATTCAACAGCATATAAAAAGAATTATTCACCATGATCAAGTGGGATTCATTCCTGGGATGCAGGGCTGGTTCAACATTCGCAAATCGATCAACGTGATACATCACATTAACAAAAAAAAAGAGAAGAACCATATGATCCTGTCAATCGATGCAGAAAAGGCCTTTGACAAAATCCAGCACCCTTTCTTAATAAAAACCCTTGAGAAAGTCGGGATAGAAGGAACATACTTAAAGATCATAAAGGCCATTTATGAAAAGCCCACAGCTAACATCATCCTCAATGGGGAAAAACTGAGAGCTTTTTCCCTGAGATCAGGAACACGACAGGGATGCCCACTGTCACCGCTGCTGTTTAATATAGTGCTGGAAGTTCTAGCATCAGCAATCAGACAACAAAAGGAAATCAAAGGCATCAAAATTGGCAAAGATGAAGTCAAGCTTTCGCTTTTTGCAGATGACATGATATTATACATGGAAAATCCGATAGACTCCACCAAAAGTCTGCTAGAACTGATACATGAATTCAGCAAAGTTGCAGGATACAAAATCAATGTGCAGAAATCAGTTGCATTCTTATACACTAACAATGAAGCAACAGAAAGACAAATGAAGAAACTGATCCCATTCACAACTGCACCAAGAAGCATAAAATACCTAGGAATAAATCTAACCAAAGATGTAAAAGATCTGTATGCTGAAAACTATAGAAAGCTTATGCAGGTAATTGAAGAAGATATAAAGAAATGGAAAGACATTCCCTGCTCATGGATTGGAAGAATAAATATTGTCAAAATGTCAATACTACCCAAAGCTATCTACACATTCAATGCAATCCCAATCAAAATTGCACCAGCATTCTTCTCGAAACTAGAACAAGCAATCCTAAAATTCATATGGAACCACAAAAGGCCCCGAATAGCCAAAGTAATTTTGAAGAAGAAGACCAAAGCAGGAGGCATCACAATCCCAGACTTTAGCCTCTACTACAAAGCTGTCATCATCAAGTCAGCATGGTATTGGCATAAAAACAGACACATAGACCAATGGAATAGAATAGAAACCCCAGAACTAGACCCACAAACGTATGGCCAACTCATCTTTGACAAAGCAGGAAAGAACATCCAATGGAAAAAAGACAGTCTCTTTAACAAATGGTGCTGGGAGAACTGGACAGCAACATGCAGGAGGTTGAAACTAGACCACTTTCTCACACCATTCACAAAAATAAACTCAAAATGGATAAAGGACCTGAATGTGAGACAGGAAACCATCAAAACCTTAGAGGAGAAAGCAGGAAAAGACCTCTCTGACCTCAGCCGTAGCAATCTCTTACTCGGCACATCCCCAAAAGCAAGGGAATTAAAAGCAAAAGTGAATTACTGGGACCTTATGAAGATAAAAAGCTTCTGCACAGCAAAGGAAACAACCAACAAAACTAAAAGGCAACCAACGGAATGGGAAAAGATATTTGCAAATGACACATCGGACAAAGGGCTAGTATCCAAAATCTATAAAGAGCTCATCAAACTCCACACCCGAAAAACAAATAACCCAGTGAAGAAATGGGCAGAAAACATGAATAGACACTTCTCTAAAGAAGACATCCAGATGGCCAACAGGCACATGAAAAGATGTTCAACGTCGCTCCTTATCAGGGAAATACAAATCAAAACCACACTCAGATACCACCTCACGCCAGTCAGAGTGGCCAAAATGAAGAAATCAGGAGACTATAGATGCTGGAGAGGATGTGGAGAAACAGGAACCCTCTTGCACTGTTGGTGGGAATGCAAATTGGTGCAGCCGCTCTGGAAAGCAGTGTGGAGGTTCCTCAGAAAATTAAAAATAGACCTACCCTATGACCCAGCAATAGCACTGCTAGGAATTTATCCAAGGGATACAGGAGTACTGATGCATAGGGGCACCTGTACCCCAATGTTTATAGCGGCACTCTCAACAATAGCCAAATTATGGAAAGAGCCTAAATGTCCATCAACTGATGAATGGATAAAGAAATTGTGGTTTATATACACAATGGAATACTACGTGGCAATGAGAAAAAATGAAATATGGCCTTTTGTAGCAACATGGATGGAACTGGAGAGTGTGATGCTAAGTGAAATAAGCCATACAGAGAAAGACAGATACCATATGGTTTCACTCTTATGTGGATCCTGAGAAACATAACAGAAACCCATGGGGGAGGGGAAGGAAAAAAAAAAAAAAAAGAGGTTAGAGTGGGAGAGAGCCAAAGCATAAGAGACTGTAACAAACTGAGGGTTGATGGGGGGTGGGAGGGAGGGCAGGGTGGGTGATGGGTATTGAGGAGGGCACCTTTTGGGATGAGCACTGGGTGTTGTATGGAAACCAATTTGACAGTAAATTTCATATATTAAAAAATAAAAAAAAAAAAGGAAAAAAAAAGAAAAAAAAGAAAAAAAAATTTGCTCTTAGCAGTTACTCAGTCATTGACCATTATTTATTCTGGAAACATTCAGCTTTTTTAACTTACTCTGCATTTGAGGATTACAGCTAGAATAATTAGGTCTTTAGAGAACAACTTCAGGGGCACAAGACCTGGGCAGTCGCACATGCACCAGGCTGTGTTAATGGTGGTATCCTTGTTTGGAATTCTTAATCCTTTTAAACAAGGACCCTGAATTTTCATTTTACTCTGGGCCTGAAAATTATATAGCTGGTCCTGGGCATTTTGTGTGTGGAGTCAGTCACAAAATTCCCCACAGTGTGCAATCACAAGAAAACCAAAAGTTTCTAGGACAATGTGAGCATTATTTCTTTTCTTCTTTTTCTTTCTTTCTTTCTTTCTTTCTTTCTTTCTTTCTTTCTTTCTTTCTTTCTTTCTTTCCCTTTCTTTAATTTCAATCCATTTGAAGAAATATTTCTTAGAAAAGTTTGGGAAAGAATGTTTTGCCTTTCTCCCCATCTCCATACAGAGAAATACTTCCTTTTCCATGGGCCTGCTACTAGTCACTTTAAAATAGCAACTCCTGGGATGCCTGGGTGGCTCAGTCGGTTGAGCGTCCAACTTTGGCTCAGGTCATGATCTCACAGCTCATGAGTTCAAGCCCCACGTCAGGCTCTGTGTGGACAGCTCAGAGCCTGGAGCCTGCTTTGGATTCTGTGTCTTTCTCTCTCTCTCTGCCCCTCCCCCACTTGTGTGCTCTCTCTCTCTCTCTCTCTCAAAAATAAATTTAAAAATGTAAAAAAAAATTTAAATAGCAACTCCTATATCCTCCTACCCAAGTGCCTGTACTTATGAAAGGGAAAGGGGAAGGAGGGAGGACAGGTGAGCTAGGGAGCTTACACAAAGTGCCACACACACACATCACACACAAACACACATGCACACAGACATACCACACACCAAGAGCTTTCTATCCACAGCATGCTTAGGAGTTTTTAATGTGATCCTCAATATCTGATGGACAGTGTATGGAAAGAGGGATTTTGTTCCCTCTTTTACAGAACATTAACGATTTTTTTAAATGTTGCTGTATATACTAGCTAAGAAATTCCAGTAATTCTGAATTTGTTTCTGCTTCAATTTAAGAGTATCTATTAAATAAAATTTCTTAAAAGCTGGACAAAAAAAAAAATAAATAAAATAAAATAAAATAGGCAATTTTACAGGGACTAAAAATCCAATAGTGTCTGCCAGGGGCTGGGAGAGGGAAGAATGGGGGGTTATTGTTCAATGGGTACAGAGTTTCTGTTTAGGAAGATGAGAAAGTTCTCGCGATGGGTCGAGGTGATGGTTGCACAACAATGTGAATGTAGTTAATACCACTGGATTGCACACATAAAAATGGTTAAAATGGTACAATTTTATGTTATGTATATTTTACCAGAATAAAAGAAGAATTTGAATAAGATGAGTTAGCACATGTGGCAGCAAACAATAGGCCCACACATGGATCCGTCCCTTTTATCCTCACAACCATCCTGGGGTCTGATTCATTCTCCATTCAGGAAAAGGTCACCTGCTGAAGGGGCCACTTGAAGGAAGAGCCAGAACACAGAGAGAAGCCCACGTCTTTCCCCTTGCATCTGAGTAAAAAGGTCATATTGGCAATGGCTTTGAATGAAGGTGTACTTTAGTACCACTCAACCCCTAACTACATGTCTTAAATATTCGGTGCTGCCTTTGCCAATAAGGCTACATTCTCTCCAGTGGTGTAGCTAATAGACACCAGGTTGATCTACACGAATCTAAGATGTTATTATTTCAAATCTTGTTCTAAACACACTATGTAACTAGAGTCTTAAAAATAATTTCCCCTGGGGCACCTGGGTCACTCAGTCAGTTAAGCGTCCAACTTCAACTCTCACGGTTCATGGGTTTGAGCCCCGCAACAGGCTCTGTGCTGACAGCTCGGAGCCTGGAGCCTGCTTCGGATTCTGTGTCTCCCTCTCTCTCTGCCCCTCCCCCTCTTGCACTCTGTCTCTCTCAAAAATAAATAAATACATATTTTTTAAAATATTCGCTTGAAGTATGAGTTGAGCAAAAAAAAAAAGTTGTACTTTATTAAATCTAAGGATTATTTTTCAAGTCACCAAGAAATTGGCATTTTCCTTAAGAAAGGAAGACCGCTGTTGAATTTTTCCCTCTTACCTCAATACTGAGGTTATTAGCAAGTATTCTGTATTACCTTTTAGGTCTCAATTTTGCAGTGTTACCAAAAAGCACCTTCAAAACAGGGACAATGTCAGTGCTTGATGTTCATGGGCTGGTTCTTCAGATACTTCTCTAGTTAAAGGGCTGCTATTTAATTCTGAGACAATAATTGAGGCCAGAAATCTTAACTTCACACTTAATGATAATTTCCCACACCTCTCTGCCACAGCTAGCACAAAGGAAATGGATGAAATTCTCATGGAAAAGGGGAAGTAAGAAAGGAGAAGAAAATTACCTGGATTTCCAAATGAGCTTGTACCTCATTCAGCTATCACTGGAGAGGTTTCTGCTATGAGGCAATGGGGCGATCTTTCCATTATCTGTCCTTTTCATAACAAGCAGTGATGAAACATTAAGCGAATCCCTAAATACACTGCACTGCAAGTCTGCAAATCGAATGAGTGCTTCATTATTCAGTTACACAAAGCAATATGCGAAGAGATACCTGCATAATGCAGTAGCCTGTGGGTATCATAAATGGATTTTAATGCTATCTTATGAATGCCTATAATAGATTGTATTTAGTATACTAAATAAAAGAGTGCCTTTCTTCATTAAAGAGATAGTCACTAGCCCTGACATCTTGATGCACAGCAAATGCTCTCACTTTCCTTACCTTCTATCTGCATCCTGCTTCTCTACTCAGATTGGAGCATGAAAACTTAAGAGATCCTGGGATGTCCTCTCCATAACGACAATCAACAAATTCCAGGTATTTCTATAGCTGTATTCAACATTATGGTTTCAAGGCAAATGCCACAGGGCAATATAGAAGTTGTGTAGAGGAGGACAGGATCATAAGAATAATATTTATTGAAGGGGCGCCTGGGTGGCTCAGTCAGTTAAGCGTCTGACTTCAGCTCAGGTCATGATCTCAAGATTCATGGGTTCGAGCCCCGCTTCTGGCTCTGTGCTGACTGCTCAGTGCCTAGAGCCTCCCTTGGATTGTGTCTCCCTCTCTGTCTGCCCCTCTCCCACTCATGCTCTGCCTCTCTCTTTCTTTCAAAGATAAATAAACATTAAAAAAAAAAGAATAATATTTATGGCTGCTTACTATGTTAGGTATTGTTCTAAGTGCTTCAAAGCTATTAAATCGCTGCATCTTTATAATACCCTTAGGTGGGTAGGTACTACTCTTATCCCAATGGTACGAACAAAGGAACCAAGGTACAGAGAAGTTAGATAACTTGCCTAAGGTCACAGAGCCACTAAGCAGCACAGCTCAATGCAAACCCAGGCAGTCTGGAGCCCTGCTCTAACCTCCATGCCACATTTCCTGTCTAAGGAGCACAGAATACTGGGACCTTCCCACCCTGTCTGTGTAGCCACAAAGCACAGCTTCATCCAGCAGAAGGAGTCATTACCCAGTCAGTACTCTCAAAGCCATGATTCCTGTTACTATCATATCACAAGTCAGCACTTTAGAATTAAATATGTATGTATATCTCTTCTTCTCTGTTTGTGGCCATCCACTTTAAGAACACAACCATCCCTTCTGAATATTAACTGAAATAGGAGGAAAACACTGAAAAGGGCACTATGGTTTCTTAATGTTTTCATGCAATCTTTAAAATTACCTCTTCTTACTGAAGAAGTAGACTAAAGCGGGAGGCATCACAATCCCAGACTTTAGCCTCTACTACAAAGCTGTAATCATCAAGACAGCATGGTATTGACACCAAAAACAGACACATAGGCCAATGGAATAGAATAGAGACTCCAGAATTGGACCCACAAAAGTATGGTCAACTAAATCTTTGACAAGGCAAGAAAGAATATCCAATGGAAAAAAGTCTCTTTAACAAATGGTGCTGGGAGAACTGGACAGCAACATGCAGAAGGATGAAACTAGACCACTTTCTTACATCATTCACAAAAATAAATTCAAAATGGATAAAGGACCTAAATGTGAGACAGGAAACCATCAAAACCCTAGAGGAGAAAGCAGGAAAAAGCCTCTCTGACCTCAGCCGCAGCAATTCCTCACTTGACACATCCCCAAAGGCAAGGGAATTCAAAGCAAAAATGAACCAAGCTTCTGCACTGCAAAGGAAACAATCAACAAAATTAAAAGGCAACCAACAGAATGGGAAAAGATATTTGCAAATGACTATCAGACAAAGGGCTAGTATCCAAAATCTACAAAGAATTCACCAAACTCCACACCCAAAAAACAAATAATCTAGTGAAGAAATGGGCAGAAAACATGAATAGACACTTCTCTAAAGAAGACATCCAGATGGCAAACAGGCACATGAAAAGATGCTCAATGTTGCTCTTCATCAGGGAAATACAAATCAAAACCACACTCAGCTATCACCTCACACCAGTCAGAGTGGCTAAAATGAACAAATCAGGAAACTATAGATGCTGGAGAGGATGTGGAGAAACGGGGACCTTCTTGCACTGTTGGTGGGAATGCAAACTGGTGCAGCCGCTCTGCAAAACAGTGTGGAGGTTCCTCAAAAAATTAAAAATGGATCTACCCTATGACCCAGCAATAGCACTGCTAGGAATTTACCCATGGGATACAGGAGTGCTGATGCATAGGGGCACTTGTACCCCAATGTTTATAGCAGCAATTTCAACAATAGCCAAATTATGGAAAGAGCCTAAATGTCCATCAACTGATGAATGGATAAAGAAATTGTGGTTTATATACACAATGGAATACTACTTGGCAATGAGAAAGAATGAACTATGGCCTTTTGTAGCAACGTGGATGGAACTGGAGAGTGTTATGCTAAGTGAAATAAGTTATTCAGAGAAAGACAGATACCATATGTTTTCACTCTTATGTGGATCCTGACAAACTTAACAGAAGACCATGGGGGAGGGGAAGGAAAAAAAAAAGTTAGAGAGGGAGGGAGCCATACCATAAGAGACTCTTAAAAACTGAGAATAAACTGAGGGTTGATGGGGGGTGGGAGGGAGGGGAAAGTGGGTGATGGGCATTGAGGAGGGCACCTGTTGGGATGTGCACTGGCTGTTGTATGGAAAACAGTTTGACAATAAATTTCATAATAAAAAATAAAAATAAAAATAAAATAAAATTACCTTTTCTTTTTAAAGATTTTATATTTAAGTAATCTCCACACCCAAGGTGGGGCTCGAACTCACAACCCCGAGATCAAGAGTTGCATGCTCTACCAACTGAGCCAGCCAGGTGCCCTTTTAAAATGACCTTTCTTTTAATTAACACTTTCAGACCAAACATGAATATGAAAAATCTCTATTTGATTTCTTCCATAATCAATAACTCATTTGATTCACTGAAAATAGAGAGGTAGAATGGTAGTATAAAGGATAAATAACTTCACAAAATAACTTTCAACCATTAAATAGAGCCTATACTTCAAAGAAATAAACAGCCACTAGATTATCTTTCTATAAGACTTGAAAATCCCCCAAAAACAGTCTTTGAATTTGTATTACTCAAATTCAAATTTTAATTTATGTGAAACTCTTTCAGTGTTCACATTATGTTTTACATTTAACATTGTCTTTTACATTTAAAGACAAGAAAATACATGCATATTTTTTAAATAAAATTTTCCTGTGAAGACCCTTTATAATCATGATCCTAATATTAATTATTATAACAATAACTAAAATTTATTGAGCATTAATGTGCCAATCACTGGACTAAACTCTTTTATGCACATTATTTGCATATACTTTGCATAACAGTCTTTCAAAGAAGGCATTATCTCTATTTTATAGATAGAGAAACAAAGTGCCTGAAAAGTTGAGTCATTTTCTCAAGGGTCTTTGCAGTCAGATCATGGAAAGAACCAAGATTCAAGTTCAAGTATGTCTGACTCCAAGACCCAGATATTGAATACTATGCTCTACTGCCTCAGAAGGCATCAGAGAAAGATGTGATGAATTTATCTAAAAAATTAAATATTTCTGCATATGCCCCAAGTCATCAACAAACTGGAAAAAAAACTTAAAACCTGTATGTCAAAGAATCAGTGTCCTTAATATATACAGGGATTCACACAAATTAATAAAAAATAAGCAAAAGAAAAGAACAAAAAAGTCAAATGGCAAATGTATTCATGGAATGTTTTTTTCACCTAAAACAAAAAGTAAAAATTATATTGATCTATCACTTTCACCTCATAATGCTATCAAAGATTCCAAGGATTGATTGATATACCATTTTAAGGATATGAAGAAATGAACATGTTCATACCCTGCTAGAATATGGAACAACCATAAACATAAAAGAAACACACAATTTAGGAAGATCTAGTTTACTGTTTTAACATCTTATTTTAAAAAATCTGTTTCATATGAAAAAAAAGCAGATTATATCATACACAGACTATGATCCCAATTTTGAGAGAGAGAAATACTTCTTTTAAGCATAGAAAAATTCTCAAAAGCTCTATGCTAAAATGTTAATTATAGTTGCTTATTTTGGGGTTACTGAGATTACACATTAACTTTATTACACCTTTCAATTTTATGCAATTTTAAAAAATGGTTATTTACTTACTTACTTACTTACTTACTTATTTATTTAGAGATCAGGGGAGGGGCAGAGAGAATCCCAAGCAGGCTCCACACTGTCAGCACACAGCCTGACTCGGGCTTGATCTCATAAACTGTGAGATCATGACCTGAGCCAAAATCAAGAGTTGGAGGCTTAACTGACAGAGTCACCCAGGCACCCCTGCAAATTTTTAATGTTATGAACTAATTTTATAATTACACAGAACTAGTTTTATAATTACACATACACACACAAATATGAACCAATTAATATAGCTACTGAGGCAAAATTCTTGATGGTAGCCACTCTTGGGTCAGTTCAGAATTATTCCACATTCTTTCTTGCCCTGATGTTTTTGGGTAGCAATGTGCCCAATCACCAGGATGAAAAATGATGTATCTAAGCCAATCATGGAAATCTCATTTCCTTTTGCTAGCAGTTGGCCTTGAGGTAGTCATGTGACCCAGTTCTAGCCAATGAAATATAGAAGTCTGCCAACAGCTTCAGGTTAAGATTTCTTCCTAATAAAAAGAGCGGTGGATACAGAAAGCACTTTAGTTACTCACACCTTCCCCACTTGCTTTTCTGCTTGGGATGCTGTTGTATGAGGATTAGGTATTTAGAGCTGTGGCAGCCATCTGGAGACCATGAAAAGACCTATCACTGACACTGAAGAGGCGGAATGGAAAAGATAGAAAGAACCTAGTCCAGGTGTTTGGTGGTATACGTGAGCCATTGAAACAACTCCAGAACTGCCAACTTCCATGCTTTGTATTATGTATATTAATTAAATGTCTTTATTGTTTAATACTCTGGTAATGGAGCATTTTATTCCTTGCAGCCAAATATGTGTTGTTTCAATAGTTCGTGTAAAAAAGATATACAAACATAGCCTTTAACTACATAAGTACATAAGGATACATATGTAGACCCTACTACTTCCTGTTTTCTGAAGACTCTTAGTCTTTCTTACGCCATCTCTCTCTTGGATATAAAACCCTCTTCTTCTCAATTGGATACTTCCCATCAGCTTTGAGTTCTCTTAATCACTTCTGTCCCAACCTTCCCTTAGTTGCATTTCCCACTTCTATATTCTGTCCTCTTCAAATCCAAACTCTTGAGAAAGGTTTCTTCTACCCAACATCTCCATTTTCTCAACTCCTACTCTTCAATCCATCCACATTCATCACTTCACCAAAACAGTATTTGCTAATTTACTCATGTGTTATGACTTCAGTGCTACCAAATCCAGCTCAACTTCTTCAGTTCTCTTTACCACTAACCTCCTTATTGAAATTCTCTGTTCTCTTGGCTTTTGGTCTTCTTTCCACATTTGGGTTTTTCTTTTACCTCTCTGATTGGTCCTTCTCAGCTTCCTTTGCCATCTCATAGCCCACTAAGTGCTGAGGTTCCTCAAGGCTTCTTCCTATGTTATACTCCCATGTTATATTCTCCCTTCCTCCCATGTTATATTCTCCCTTAGTAATGTCTTTTGTATCGATTACCATTTATGTGCAGATAACTCATAATATCTCAGACCCATAAATCCAACATTTCTTTTTCAGTATCTCAAAGGCATCTCAAGCTCACCATCTGTACTTGTGGTCTTCCTACTCAAATATGGGCCTCTTCTTGTAGTCCCTGCCTCAGTGAATGTTACCAACATTGATCCAACTATAAAATTCTGAAGTCTAAGAATAGTTTTTGATACCTTCATTTGTTACCACCCCCAGATTGAATTCATCATTTAAGTTTTATGAGCTGTGCCTCCTAAATATTCTCAAATTGAGTCACATCTTTTTATCTCTATTATTATCATTCTAGCCAAGCTGTTATCTGCTCTCAGCTGAACCATGTAATAAATTCCCAACTGATCTCCCTACATCCATTCTTGCATCTCGTCTGTCTCCACACTGCAGATAGTATAACTTTCTTTTAAACTCAATTCTGATTATATTGCTCCCTTGCTTAAAACTCTTTAGTTGTTTCCCATTGCTCTTAGCATAAAGAATAAAAGCTTTAACTTGATCTGCAGGGCTCTGAATGGCATGGTTCTTATCCCCTCCCACACTCTACATTTCTTAAGACGGACATACCCCTCAAGCTCACTCTGCTACAGAACTTTCATGTATGTTTTTCCACCTGAAATGTTTTTGTCTGTCTTCTTTGCACAGGTAACTCTTATTCATCCTTCAAATTTCAGGTTAATGCTCATTCCTGTGGCTTTCCTCTCCGAACCAAAGCTCTCCTGTTGTAATCTCTCATAGTTTGGAAACTTTATGACAATCTTCAGTAAGATACTGAGGCAGATACTGTTGGCTGTCTTCCTAACTGTCATTTTTTCTAATCATTCATGTCAGCATAACCCCTCTTTTGTTCAGATATTGGACATCTGTGTTTCAGAAACCATTCCTCAACCCCAAGGTGTGAATGTTGTCTCATACGGGTCAATCATGTCAATTCTATTCCTCCCACTAATGATTGGATCAGGAATGGGCATGGGAAGCAACCCTTGCTAATGAGAAGTAAAAGGACATGGAGATGGGAAGGAAATGGGCCTTCAGAGAAAGAACAAGATAGGACTCATACCTCCCTACCTTTGGATGACATCATAAGAGGATAAGATACTTAAGAATGTTTCAGCCATCTTGAGATCCTGAAAAGAAAATCTAAATAACACCACCTCTGGTTGTATGTTACATTGTAGGTTGAATTACTGATCCCAATTCTTCATTCCTTTGTCATAGACATCCACATCCTTGCCATGTCCTCATGGTAGGAAAGGTGATCTTCCCTGCCCCTTGCCTTTGGGCTTGTTCATGTGACATTTTTTGGCCAATGGGATGTTAGCAACATATGCTTTCACGGTTTGGTTGGCTTTCTGGTTCTCTCCAGTGATCCACCATGAGAAAATCATCCCCCAGGGAGCCGCTTTCCCTTTCAGCCTGGGACTAGAATCAATGTATATAAAATAGATTGAGGCTTAATCCACACCCTAAAGCAGAGTCCCTTCTGCCAGTTTATGGACCCACAATCTAAAGCACCACTGCCCGAGTTGACCTGCAGAACTATGATCATAAGAATAAATGTTTATTGGCATGTGCCATTGAGTTTTGGGGTGATCTATTATGGAGGATTACTGTGGCAATAGCCAGCTGATGCATCTACAAAAGCTTCCCAACTGTTGCAGACATTAGTTGAATAATCATATAATTAAATATAATTCTCTCTCGCTAGATTACAGGGTCCAGAGGGCAGCAATTGTGTCTGTTTTTGCTCTCCACTGTATCCCAGAACCTAGCACAGCAGATTGCATAATAAATATTTACTGAATATTATTGAGAAAGAAAGGCTGAAATAATACGTACCAAAAAATGTTAAAATCATAGGATAATAGGTAACATTTGTATCTCCATTCTTTTCTATATTTTAATAATATTTTTTTGTATTGTAATAATTATAAATTGTAATAATCATGAATTGTTTTTATAATAAGGAATAAAAGCAAAAAAAAAAAAAAAGGCTATTCCTACCAAGAAGAAAATACAATTACTTAGAAAGAAATACTATCATGGGTCAAACGAGAAGTCATTTGCATGAGTGAAATCTACATATAGCTCCAAATTGAGGAGGCTGTAAATTTACACAAAGGAGATGAATATTCAGGTGTCAGTACAGTAAATAAGGTCGTGGTTAGCACCAAAATTTAAGACCTGGCTGAGACACACTGTGCCTTGCTTTGCTTTACTTCCTGGGATCAGAGAAAAATGTCTGAGGTAAGCCGATAAAACACACAGAAATTTAGGGGGACTGGATCAAATGGAAATGCCAGTAAGCTAGCTTGTTACTGATGAATTCTCTCTCTCACATTCATTTTACAAATTTATAGTAAAAGATTCTTGAGGACATCTCTCCAGGCACATCTCCTCACCTTCTCCTTCTTTCTACCTCCTCCCACTTCCAATTTCCCTGCTTTCTGCTCTCACCCCACCCTCTAAGATGGGGGAGCTTGCCCTCTTCTTAGGGTCCTTCAGGCCCCTCCTGATTTCACTTGGCTTCTTTGATGACTGCATCTTATGTTTCAAGGACGCAGCAATCAAAAGCAAGAAACTAGATGGCAGAGAACTACATGGATCATTCTGAAAAATAAAGCACTGGAGGAAAAATAAAAACGAAGAAAAAATTTGATGTATAATAGAAGATAGCTTATAGAAATTTAAAATGTGTACATTCACATGTATTTCTTAGGTTAGCCACATATATAAAGACATGTATTAGGGACGCCTGGGTGGCTCAGCCTGTTAAGCGTCCGACTCTTGGTTTCGGCTCAGGCCATGGTCTCACGGTTGGTGAGTTTGAGCCCCAAGCCTCTTGTCAGGCTCTGTGCTGACAGCGCAGAGCCAGCTTGGGATTCTCTCTGTCTCTGTCTGTCTCTTTCCCTCTCTCTCCCTCTCTCTCTGCCCCTCTCCTGCTTGTGCTCTCTCTCTCAAAATAAATAAACTTAAAAAAAATAAAGACATGTATTAAACATTTGAGACGGTGCCTAATGGGAGAGGGAATGAGGGTCCTCATGGTGAATGAATGGTAGAAGGAAGGAAGGAAGAGAAAAACAAGAGCTCACATTTGTAAGAGCAAAACACAGATTTCACTCCAAATGTTTTCACTGAAGGGGTGTTAATAAAGGGACCACTTACAGTGGTGTGGGGAAGGTAAAGGTAAAAAACAAAGGATGGAATGTTGCCATTTGTGACCACATCGATGGACCTAGAGGGCACTATGCTAAGTGAAATAAGTCAGAGAGAGAAAGACAAACACTGTAGGATTTCATTTATATGTGGAATCTGAACAACCAGTCAAATGAATTAATAGATAGAAAAATGGATAATAAAAAGATACAAACAGGCTCATAAACACAGAAAACAAACTGGTGGTTGCCAGAGAGGAGGAGGTTAGGGGTATGGGCCACATAAATGAAGAGGATTAGGTGGTACAAACTTTCAGTTATAAGATAAATAAGTCACAGGGATGAAAAGTACAGCATAGGGGAGGTAGTCAGTAATATTGTAATAACGTTGTATGGTGACAGATGGTAACTAGACTTATTGTGGTGAGCATTTCATAATGTATATGATTGTTGAATCACTATGTTGTACATCTGAGCCTAATATAATACTGCATGTCAATTATTCTTCAATAAAAAAAGATGGGAAAGATGTATTGGTTTTCTATTGCTGCTATAACAAATTACCACAAATTTAGTGGCTTAAAACAACATAAATTTGTTACCTTACAATTCTGTAGGTCAGAAGACTGGCATAGAATCTCAATGGGCTAAAATGTGGGGCAGCATTCCTCCTGGTAGCATCAAAGAAGAATTTGTTTCCTTGCCCCTTCCAGCTTCTGGAAGCTGTCCACATTCCCTGGCTCATAGCCCCCTTTCTCCTTCTTTAAAGCCAGCAACATCTAACCTCACTCTGACCCGGCTTCCATTGTCACATCATTTTCTGACCACAGCTGCTTTTAAGGACTCATGTTATTAGATTGGGTCCATCCAGATGATCTAGGATAATCTCCCATCTCAACGTTCATAACCTCAATCACATCTGTAAAGCTCCGTTTACCGTGTAAGATAACTCACAGGTTCCAGGGACTGGGATGTGGGCATATTTGGGGGACTATTATTCTGCCTATCCCAGAAAGCACTAGCAGGAATCCATTAGCATCCCTAGGGCAGAAGGGGCAAGGGAAGAAAATAGTCTTAAGGGAACACCAGGGGAGCTGGAACCCAGGAAGTGTCTAAAAGGTGCTGTAGTTAGGAGGGAGGCAACCAATGCCAGATACTGCTCTCAGGAGCAAGTGTGTGGGGGAAAAATACCCCAACCTTTCCCATCCCACCCCCATTCTCCTGCCAGTGTCTTTCATTGGGAAAAACTAACCAGAAACCATGCAGCAAAGGAGCTTGGGCAATGGAGTCTGCAGTGGTTGGCATCCCAAGACAGACAGAGAAGTATAGGATATTCTCTATTAGTGGGGGCGGGGGCTGGGAGGAGAGTTCAGGGAAGCAAATGAGGAATAACCAGAACATATGCCCTGAGCTGGCTAAATTCAACTCACTACATTTGGGGTTATAAAAGACAAACTCTCTTCTAGCAACATCAGCTGCTATTTCAAAGTAGAATCCAAAGTGTGGGAGGGGGATTGAGGAGGAGATGTTTTTCTTAAAATTAGCAAGGAAAGATTGGGAGGGAGAAAAATCAGTATGCAGGCTACACCATATTCACTCACATCCCCCCTTCTCCTTATTTTGTCACACAGTGGAGCCAGGTAGAAATCACCAAAGCAAAAGATGGGGAGGTGGGGAGAAACTCAAGAAAGACAATGAAGACATGGCAAGAATGTACAGTAAAACCTTGCATTGCGAGTAACTTGTTTTGCGAGTGTTCCACAAGACAAGCAAGCATTTCTAATAAATTTCAACTTGATAAATGAGCGATGTCTTGCAATACGAGTAGTACGTGACACCAAACATCACATGATCACAACTGAGCCAATGATTCTCTCTCTCTCTCTCTCTCTCTTTCTCTGCAGGATTCTGGGTGATTGTCTCTCATGCTGGGATGCTTGGTCTCAGGCCATGGTATTCAGCAGAAATCAGTAATTTTTCAAAACGTTGGTAGATGCCCACAACAAGCACTAGTGTATTTTTTGTCACTTCAAAGCACTATGGACAACAGTCCCTTGCTTTTCCATACAAAAGTAAGCTTAGGAATGCTTTGCTTCGTTCTAGCTTAGGATGCCTGTAGATATAGACCCTTTCCTCTGCTGCCTTCTTGCCAGTTCCATTAAATCCGGTCTATGACAAGAGTTTATTAATACTGTACTGTAGTCAACATCCGTGCGAGTGTATACAATGGTGCCACGCAGAAAAAGATTCCATTGAGCCAATAGATAGCAGTGATTCTGTTAGTGATAGTGAAACTCGTCCTACACAATAACCCTCTTCTCTTGTCACCCTCACACCAGCCACAAAGGTTTTCAAAGGTAAGTACAGGTTAATTTGTTTATTTTTCTTTATATTTTGTATTTTCTTTATGATTTCGTATCATATTACAGTATTATAATCATTTTTATATGAATATTTTTGGATTATAGAACAAATTATCTGAGTTTCCATTATTCCTTATGGGGAAATTCGCTTTGATATACAAGTGCTTTGGATTACAAGCATGTTTCCAGAACGAATTATGCTCACAAACCAAGGTTTTATTGTAGTAGGCAACATAACATTTTTGTGGAGGGCTCCTTTGAAACAACTCTTTCTCAAAGAGGTACAAATAGCAGAAATTCTCCTTCACATTGTCAGTGTGTGAACATTTCACTTGGAGTCTGGTTCACATTAGCTTATAAAGCGCTGAGAGTCTGGGTAGCTGGAACAGGATCTTGTACTCTACAAGCTGCTAATTTACCTATGAGCTGGATTCTGTTGTGAATGTCTCTCAGAGGTAGCGCTTCTAAGACCATTACTCCCTGTCCTCTGATTTTGTTATTTTTTTGAGGATACTTGGCCCCCCTTTGATATCCACTTCATTTTACATCCAGGCTATAAATTTCTCCTTAGGCACAGTTTCTGTCTGATTTTGAAGCTTTGAAAAATCCTATCATGGCGAACTAGAAAGTAAAATTTGACAGACACTTCCAAAAGAGAGCAAAAGCTCTTCCTGTTACATATACACCATAGGTCTGAGACCATCCTCAAAGCGACTCTGGCTTTATCCAGAGTTTCCAAGGGTTTGGAACAATTCCCACATGCAGGACAGTCACTTTGAGGGGTGCCCAGCCTACAGACGCTGTTACTGAGACTGTTATACAAACAGTCCAGGAAACTCAAAGTCAAGACCAGGTCAGGCAAAGGGAAAAGAACAGACAGGGAAGCCACTCTAAATGTTGAAATCTGAAATAGAACAAAGAGACAAAAGATCTTGGTTCTAGGTCAGCCTTAGGGAAACTTGAGCAAACCTTGTAATTAGTAAGTGGCTTATTGGTTTATATCAGGGTGTCTAGCACTCAGCTCATAGAGTAGATTGCATTTATTTTGGTTGAGCATTTACTCTGTACCAGACATTGTAAGAAGCCTTTTAATCCTTCTCAGTAAACATGAAGTCCTTTCTATTGTTAGCTCCACTTTAAAGATGAAGGAGAATTTGAGGAGTTTAAGTGATTGTATCACAAATTAACACCGCTAAATGATAGAGGCAGGATCCTCAAATCCCAGAGTCTGAGGGTTTAACCATCATGCAACAAATGCAATCCAGTTAACCCTGGAAAAGATTCCTCCTGAGTTTTCAGTGGAAAAAAAATAACAAAGAAAGAAAGAAAAATCTATTGCCTAATTAGTTTGCTCACATAAACAACGGACTAATATTCCACAAGTAAAGAATTTTAAGTTTGATCTCATATGGAAAATTGAATTCGCTTGCCACAGAAATGGCACTGGTAATGAAGGAGTTGTTACAATGCTATCTTTATTTTTTTAAATGCTTTTATTGAAGTAGAATTTACATGACATAAAATACAATCATTTTTTGTGTACAATTCAACAGTTTTTGGTAAATTCACAGAGTTGTGCACCCATCACCACTATCTCATTCCAGAACATTTCGTTATCCCAAAAGCAGCCCCGGACCAAAAAGCAGTCATTCCCAATTCCTGACCCCACCCCACTCCCAACCCCTGGCAACCACTCTTCTGCTTTTGGTCTCTATGGATTTGCCTATTCTAGACATTTCACATAAAGGGAATCATACAATATGTGATATTTTACATCTGGCCTCTTTCATTTAGTATAATGTTTTGTCATGATGGAGCATGTATTGGAACTTCATCCCTTTTTATTGCCCCACAGTATTCTATTGTATGGATATACCACATTTTGTTTATCCATTCACCAGGTGATGGACATTTGGGTTGTTACCCTGATGATTAATCATGTTGAGCAGTTTTTCATATGCTCATTGACTATTTGTATAACTTCTTTGGAAAAATGTCTACTCATATCCATTGTTCATGCTTAGATTGTTTTTTTAAATTATTGTTATTATTGAGTTGCAAGAGTACGTTATATAGTCTAGATGAAATTCCTGTATTAGATATATGATTCTCCCGGTCTATCCCTTGTCTTTCATTTTCTTAATGGTGTCTTTTGGAGCATAAAAGTTTTTACTTTGAAGAAGTCTGATCCTCAGATCATAAAGATTTACTCCTATGTTTTCTTTTAAGAGTTTTATAGTTTTTCCTCTGACATTCAGGTTCACGATCCATCTTGAGTCCACTTTTGCGTATGAGATGAGGTAAAGGTCTAAATCCATTCTTTCACACGTGGTTCTCCCGTTGTCCCCATACCCTTCCTTTGATCTATAGGTCTGTCCTTATGCCAGTACCACCCAGTCTTGATTAGCTTTGCACTGAGTTTTGACATCATGAAGTATAAATTCTCCAATTATGTTCTTTCTCAAGACTATTTTGGCTATTCTGAGTCCCTTGCATTTCCATATAAATTTTAGGATCAGCTTGTCAATTTCTGTAAGAAAATAGCAAGGTGGAATTTTGGTAGGGATTGCATTGAATTTATAAGTCAGTTTGGGGGAGAATTGCCATCTTAATAGTATTGAGTCTTCCAATCCATAAACATGCAATGTCACTGCATTGATTAAGATCCTCTTTCATTTCTATCAGCAATGTTTTATAGTTATTTGTGTAGAATTCTTGCTCTTTAATCGAATTCATTTCAAATTGTTTCCTTCCTTTTTTGGGCTATTATAAAATGGGATTGTTTCCTTAATTTAATTTTTTGTAATGTTCCTTGCTGGTAAATACAGTTAATTTTTGTATATTGAGAGTGTGTCCTGTGACATTGCTGAAGCTGTTTGTTAGGTAGCAGTAACTTTTGTAGATATCTTAACATTTTCTACATTAGCCACCTGCTAATTAGGACAATTTTACTTCTCCCTTTTCAACCTTGATGCCTTTTATTTCTTTTTCTTGCCTTATTGCACTAAGACTTCAAGTCCATGTTGAATAGGAGTAATAAGAGAAGAAATACTTGCCTTGTTTCCAATCTTTAGGGGAAAGCATTCAGTCTTGCACCATTAAGTATGATGGTAGCTGTAGGGTGCCCATACATCCTCTTTATCTGGCTGAGGAAGTTTCTTTTTACTTCCAATTTGTTGAAAATGTTTATCATCAATGGATATTGGATTTTGTCAAATACTTTTTCTGCATCTATTGAGATGATCATGTGGTTAGAAATTTATGTCTTTTTCCTTTTGAATGGAATTAGAAGGTAGTTATGCACAACTTCCACTACAATATTTGTAAGGGGAATTTATGCTATGAAATTTGCAAATAAGTTTCACTGCATAAAATATAGAGGAACTCATCAAAAAATTGTTATTTTATTCATGTCGGCCTCCTTATTGAAAAGCTATTTGACAGATAAGTGAAAATATGCTACTCAGCAAATCTCTTCAACAAATACATATAATCAGGCATCCAAACTAATTTCACATATTAAGTTTTTTTCTTCTCAGAATGTTCTACGGGGGTGGGAAGGAGGCTGATTTGGCTGTTTAATCAAGGAAGTACAAGTTTTTGCATTCAAACTGATTGAGCAAGTTGACATTAAGACTGCATTTATTTTGTATGGATTCCATTGAGTTCAGTGTAGTTTAGCAGACTTAAAAAATTATAGACCTATTAGGTAGAAATAAAAATGCAATTTCAGAAGAGATTCATACACTTTTATGCATTGAATTATACTTTAAATGTCTACAGCTTTCTTTGAAAGGCAACCTCACAATGTATCTGAATTATTAAGCATCTGTTCTATACAAGTACCTCAATTTCAAGAAGAACTATTTAGGCTGCACATGAACTATGCCCCCTAAGAAGATATGCAGTCCCTAGAATTTGAAGGTGAATATGATTTCCAGGATTAAATTGAAATTTCACACCATGTGACCATACTCTTGCTCCCCATGATTTTTGAAAATGGATTATATTTCATAAAAGCATAATAGCAAAGATGAGAATCACTAGTCATGAGTTCATTCAACAAAAATTTACTGATCACCTACTATGAACCAATCACTATAATATGGCACTAAAAATTCAATGGTAGACAAAAGAGAAACAACCTTTGTCTTAGGAAGCTTACGTATTAATGAAGGAGGCAGATAATTGCATAAATAATTATGGTTACAATCATATATGGTAAATTCTATGAAGGAAACATAAAGAGTACTGTGGAGGGGCGCCTGAGTGGCTAAGTGTCCAACCTCGGCTCAGGTCATGATCTCAGTTCATGAGTTCGAGCCCCGCATCAGGCTCTGTGCTGACCACTTGGAGTCTGGAACCTACTTCAGATTCTGTGTCTCCCTCTCTCTCTGCCCCTCCCCTGCCCTCTCTCTCTCTGTCTCAAAAATAAATAAACATTAAAAAAAATTTTTTTTAAAGAGTGCTGTGGAGAGAATAATTAGGGGGACCCAACCTAGTCTGGAAAGGTGATGGACATACTCTCTGAGGAGCTGGCAGTTAAGTTGAAATCTAAAGCGTAAGTAGAGATTTGTCTGACATACTCTCTTCCCCTTGCTTCCATCTGCCTTAACTCTTCCATTCCCTTCTTTGTTCCTGGCTAAGGCCTATAAAGTGTAAAGGTCATGAGACAGTTCTCTCAAAGAACTGAGAGAAGGAAAGTATGACTGAAACTTTTAAGGTTGAGCTTTGAGGACCTCCAAAATATAAAGATAAGAAAGAAAAAAAGGAGTCAGGAAAAGTGACTATGAAGGAGCAGCCAAAGAGAATCTGGTGCCATTGAAGCCAAGAGAGTAGACTATTTCAAGAAGGAAGAAAGATAGATTATATTGCATGCTACTGAAATGTCAATTAAGATAGAGTTGAAAAGTATTCATTGGGTTTAGCAATATGAAAGACATTGGCGATCTGATAAAAGGCAGTTTTGGTAGATGGTAATCAGGCAAAATGCCAGAGGGGAGTGGATTGAAGAGTGAATTAGTCACTAAGGTAGATAGTGCTGTTATAAAAAATACACTCCAAAATTTCACTGGTTTAGCATATAAGACTTTATTTCTTATGTAATGTGTACTGTGAAGATCAGCAGGGATTTCTGCAATAGTCACTTGATTACCAAGGGTGACAGAAGTTCCATCATACTAAAATTGGACTATCTATAATACGCATCTGCCTCAGTAGTTGTTGTAGGGGAAGAAAGCATGGAGACTCATGTATGTACTCACTCTTAAGTTTTTAGGTCCATTGGCTATACCACTCACATGGTCCCATACTGCAAAGAAGCCAGAAAATAAAGCTTTCCATGTGCCAAGGAAAAAGAGAACCAGACACTGGTGAGCCCTAGTAATATCGCAATAACAATAACAAATAAGAAATAATGAAACAGAGACAATGAGTGTAGGCCACCATTTTAGGAAGCTTAGTTAAGAAAGGAAAAGAAAAGAAGAGAAAAAAGGAAAGAAAGGAAAGGAAAGGAAAGGAAAGGAAAGGAAAGGAAAGGAAAGGAAAGGAAAGGAAAGGAAAATATAGAATGAGAGCTAGACAGGGATAGGATGCCCCAGGAGTTGGGGGTGGGGTGGGGATGTCCTTATGTGTCTGTATATGCTTGGATAGCATTGCCTAAATCAAGTTCAATGTTTAAGAATAATCCAGCAGCAGAAGTGATAGACTAAAGACACGAGAGAGAAAAGAAAAATAATGAAATGAGGTTCCCTCGGAAGGCAGGAATCCAGAGGACAGTGGAGGGTTTGGCCTTGGATACAAGGAGGAGCACTTGGGCCATTGTAAAAGGAAGAAAAATGAGCAATGAGTTAAGATGCAAGTAGATTTTGAAATTCGATGGCCAGAGATTAAAGGAGGTCTCTTCCAATGGTGTTCATATGTTCTCTGTGAAGTGTGAAGTAGGTATCCCGTAAGAACAAGAGGAGTGTGGGGGTGGAAGAGATAGTCAGAACAGGTGTGAAATAGTGATTTCAGAGGTGGTAGATGAGCCTTGCTGGGCAGTGCTTCAAGGCTGGTTGGCAATGGTGGTCATAAGTTTATGGTAATAATTCAGTCAGCTGTGAAATTCCTCCTGCAATGGTGGACTTCACAACTGACCCTTATGGAGGTGACAAATGATCAGGTTCACCCAAGAAATAGTTTTGCCAAGTGATACGGGCTGAAGGAAAGGGGGGAGATGGTGGCTAAGAATATTTACGAGGCAATGATTTTAAGCTTATTTATTTTGAGAAAGAGAGAGAGACAGAGAGAGAGAGAGTGAGTAGAAGAGGGGCACAGAGAGAAGGACAGAATCCCAAGCAGGCTCCACACTGTCAGTGCAGAGCCCAACACAGGGCTCGATCTCAAGAACTGTGAGATCATGACCTGAGCCAAAACCAGGAGTTGGATGCTTAACCGACTGAGCCAACCAGGTGCCCCTATGAGGGAATGATTTAAATGATGAGAATGATTTAATCTATGTCAGATAAAGAAGGAAGTGAGACCGATTGGGAGGAGGGTGCCATATGGGGAAAAGTGGTAAAGTCAATGGAGTGAGGGACTTATGAAACTGTTATAGTGAGTATGTTTGAGCAGTAAGCTGGAAAGGCAGGGAGAGAGCGGATAGAGTTCAAAGAGTAAATGCTGTGATGGTGTGGTTTTCAATGATGATGGTGTCCATTGTGACCATGGAATTGAGTGGCTGATAGTGGGTGGCAGAGAAAGCCATTGAATATGAAGAGGTCAAAGAACTGAGCAGCCAGGGTGTTGGGCCGGGTGCTCCGTGGGACATTTAATTTACCTCCAGAATAATAAGGATGAAAACTGTGACATAGGGACTCCAATTTTTAATAAATGAGGAGAAGAGTACATAGGAGGTTAAATGATGATTCTAAGGGGGTAAAAAAGGAGAGGATAATGCACCCTCAAAATAGATGGGGAAGGAGCAACGGTCTAAAAGTGACAAATGAATCTGAGAGTACTTTAATTAAGCTCTTCTGAAGAAGCGTAGATCCTATTCAATCTGTAAAATGTCAAGATTCACATCAACTTTCTCAGAAACTGATTAATGACCAGCACTTGACCTAGAAATATATACATTTGTATGAATAAAGTTGATTAAACTACTTTGGGACTGCTTTGGTATTTATATAAAAAGCCACATTTTTTTTCTATAGCTAAGAATTGAGGCTTCACTGTTGTTAAATTCCTTGCCTGAACTAGGTCTCACTCAAGAAAGATATCAGAATACAAGGAATGCCCTTCAGCTTTTTTTAATCTATAAGTAAATAATTCCCAGAACATTTACCCTTTAAACATTAGAAACACAGTACTTGGTTCTAACCTTACAATTAGACATCGGGCCCCAATTTGTGGAGACTCTTAACACTATTTATCTACACCCCTCGGGCTAGTCTTGTGAAATCTTTTTTCCCCTTTGTTGTTCCTCTTGCCCAATAAGAAGATGGAGTTGGATGAGGGTAAAAAGTGGTAGATAGTTAAAACTTCCACAAGGTTCTCTCTGTTCTCTAGAGCTGGTATAAGCTTGCCTATAGTTAATTATTCATAATTATTATTTCCTTTACCTACAAGAGCTCCTACATCAATAAGCTCTCTCTCTTCCAGTTAAACCCTTCTGAGGGCATCACTTGTTCCCTGCTGGGACCTGGACTCTGGCCTTACTAAAGAACTCAGATTGTGTTCAGTGTTCTCCAAACTCTACTGATCCAGACGGTTGGGGGCTTGGGGAAGCAGTAATGACAAGTCAAAATGTTCTCCACGGAGCACTGGTTCGGGGGTACACCCTAGCAAACCTGCCACACCAAGTGCCCCTTAAACCTCATAAGGAACTGAGCATGTGTACCCACAGACTGGTCTTCCTTATGTAGTTGTGACGCCATTACCCATGGTGAGGCCTGCTCATCACTATACACACAGTGGGCGAAGGAGCAAGATGGCACCAGTGGCGTAGAATTACAAGATGGCAGATCATGGTGACATGGTTTGCGAAAGCCGGTTTTTGCAACCATACACACATGGTGGTGTTTTAGGGTGATATACCTTGGGAGCATGAGGGGCTTAGTCCTCTAACCTGACCAAATCTCTCTCAGAAGAGACAGAATATTCCATTACCACAAACCCACATCAAGTCTCCTGCCAGACACCAGAGAAACTCAAACATTTCTGCTCACCAAACATCTCTCCTCAGCCCACTAATCTCCTGGTATGTTCTGCTGGGGATGAAGCCTTTCTGTTTATCACGGGAAAGCCATGGCTTTTACAAGATTTATGAGTCAGAGGGTTCATTTTCACAGAGCATTCAAACCAGTCCTTTGTGAGATGTTGCAAGCTCTTTGAGAAGCTGTTAAAGGTTATCGGGGGGAAATAGGCAGGTATGGCCAATTGCATCCGGGAAACACTGTGTTAAACAAAAGGAACCAGTTTTCTGCAGAAATGCTCAGGAGGTTTGCTCTGCTACTGTGCGTCCACAGGGTTTACCATTCTGCAGATAACAGGGAACCTTTTTTTTTTTTTTTTCCCAAAAACACACCCCCATGGCACATTGGGCAACGCTCTCTTCTGGTTGGGAACATTGTGGATGTTGGGGAAAGGAAAGGGGGTTGCTACTGAAATGAGCAAGACAGTGAGCAGGTTTTCAAAGGAAGGGGTTCAGTCCCTCGGGAGCCCCTGGCTCTCGCTGAACCAGAAGCAGGAGTCACCATAAAGCTGGCTGAATTGCATGGCTTATTGAATTCACTGGGAACACTTCATTTGAAATTTGGCAACATCCCTGATTGTCAGAGGTTTTTAATCTGATACAAAAGGTTACAGAGGAATGATGTGGCCCCAGTCTGGCAGCCCATGGAAGGCTTTTTAATTAACTTTAAAAGGTCTGTGTGAGCCCTGCACATGGGCAGGGATATATAAAACACCCACACTCATCACTGGAGTAGGAGAAACACTGGAGATACTCCAAACTCATTTCACTCACATTTTTAGAGACAGCGCATTTCTTGTTTCGAAAGTCAAGCTTGCAAATGATTCCGTTTAAAAAAATAAAATAAAGTCTTACCAACAACATGAGGCACAGGGTCAGTGAGGCTTTTATTCCAATTATTTGTACTTTCAGAAGTAAACCCACACTGAGCTTTCGTTCTTGAAAAGGAGAAGGTACCTCCGTGTGGGGGTGACACAGGCAAGAGAAGATCCTCACGGGAGAGATTATAAATGATGACATTGGAACGGAGTGACCTTAATAAATAAATCCACTCGGTGAAGAGAAAACAGCAGGAAGTCATTCTGAGCAAAGCTCAGGGACTCTTTGGCAAGGCAGTGTGACCTGGCATGGTGACATTCAGGCAGAAAAAATGGCACAGTGACCCCAGGTGGGCCGTGCTCTCTCCCTGTCACCTTAGATGGACAGAGTCCAGTTTGAAGGATATTTTCCCCACCTGATCCCTCCACCTCCAGAATGCCAGTGTAGACACTCAACAAACTGTCATTGAGGGTGGATGTGGGGGACTACCAAGTGCAAAAGAGTTCCTTCTGGAAAGCCATCTAATCCAAAATTCCCAACAGTGGGGCAATGGGTGCCATGGCGGGGTGGGGTGGCGATTTGGATGAGAAACCATGAATTCATTTGAGGACTGGTTTAAAAAATAAATCTATTGGAGTGCCTGGGTGGCTCAGTCAGTTAAGGGTCTGACTCTTAATTTTGGTTCAGGTCATGATCTCATGGTTCCTGAGTTCCAGCCCTCTCACTAACAGCGCAGAGCTCACTTGGGACACGCATGCACGGGCACGCCTCCCCCTCACCCCGCTCTCCTCCTCTCCCAAAATAAATAAATAAACATGTAAAAACCATGTATCTCAGACATATATGGGCTATTGATTTTTTCTAAATCATCGGTAGATGCTGTTGTAATGAGTAAAATCCAAAGCCTAAGTAACTAAACCAAGTAATGTTTTTGAATGATCATATTTGTTATATATTTTCTTAGTCAATGGGTCCTAAAAGAAAAACCAGAGCAGTAGTTTCCCTAAATATCTGGATTTTAAAAAAGGCTTCTCATACCCCAGAAGGCTGAGAATTGCTAGTCTCATCCCACGTTGGTTTTTAGCCAAATCTGCTCTGAAACTGCCACACACAGGCTTTCTTGAACATCCCTCAAAAGGGGACTTCTCCATGGCCAAGGGTAGGGTGCACCATTCCATGTTGAATTGTTCAGCATTGATCGTACTGAACAAACACCCAGAATTCAGTCATTGCAAATTCCATTGGAATTAAATTTCACAGGTTTCCTGCAAACCTGTGGACAGAGGATCACAGTCCAAGGGGGTGTCTGGAAATGCATGGAAAGAGTAAGCCTGCTTGCTATGGGGAAACCTGAGACTACCTTCCAAGTACTTCCCAGGACTGATCAGAGAAGTGGCCTCTGCACCTAATGCACTAAATAAATCATCGTTTCTGGCAAACTGGTTATGAAAGAGTGTGCTGAGGACTGCTGCTTCTAAGCAGAGGTGGTTTTTGTTTAACTTGAATCAAGACATTTAGTGCTGACACAGGAAAGTCCGAACCTGCACATCAGCAGGCCCCCTTCATAACCACTTGAAGCTCTCCCGTACTTATTACCAGCCCAGCTCTCCAGCACCGACTGTTATTTGCCTTGATGCAAAGAACTGCCTGATTTATTAGCTTGGCTGAAATGATCCATCCTGAGAGCCTTACTAATCTTCTTACATAACCAAAAGGAAAGGGTTGCCATGAAGACACCACTTTACAATTTTTCCAAGGGGTTACTTGTGATAGCAAAGTGCTCAGGCCTAAAGTTAGGGGAACGTGAATTAAAGCCACACATGATGAAAGCCACAGGCAAGGACCAGCTTGGCCCACCATCTATAATTCCTTCTACTGGGCTCAGGGCTTGCGTGGTTGGGCGTGGCTTCAGAAGGCTCCGGACACTTTCTGAAACCAAGGGTTCAGGACGCCTGGGTAGCTCAGTCATTTAAGCCTCCGACTCTTGATCTTGGCTTATGTCATGATCTCATGGTTGTGAGTTCAAGCCCCGCGTGGAGCCCTCCCCTACCCCACCCCACTGTTGACAGTGAGGAGCCTGCTTGGGATTCTCTCTGCCCCTCCCCGATTTGTGGGCTCTCTCTCTCTCTCTCTCTCTCTCTCAAAATAAATAAGTAAACATTTTAAAAAACCAAGGGTTTGTAAGCAGAAGACCCAAGTTCCACCTTCCACTCGGGGTTCCTTGCGTCCTTAAAACTGCAACCCAACTTTACTTAGGTTTATGTATTAGAAATAAATTTTACAAACATATACCACACAAACAGATGTACAGATACAGGTCTAGATAAACTTATAAACATATGTAGTAAATAAAACAGGCCCAATCCTAAGTACCACCATCACTTTAAACGCCGATGCAAATGATTCCACTTTTCAAAATGCAGCTGGGATTTTGCTGCTCGACTGCAGAAGGTTTAGAAATAAAGCTCCCAGGTCACACAGCATTGTCTCCGCACACAAGTCTAGAGCAGATGTCCAGCAGATGCCCACCTCAGGGCATGTGTTTGATCCTGCTGATGCTCTGCCTGGGACTTCCACTCCCCTAATTATCTGCACCTTTCACTCCCTCCTCTCCATCAAAACATGCTGCTAATGTCACTTCAGCGAAGCCTCCCCGAGCCCGCTATTTAAAATTGCAAGCCCTTCCCACCATCCAGAGCGCCCTCTCCCCACCTCTCCTGCTTTATTTTCCTCCAGAGCACTTAGTATCTTCTCGTGTGCTATCTCACTGACTTACTGTTTCATGATGATTTTCTCAACCGACCCCACTTGGTATCACACACACACACACACACACACACACACACACACACACACACACTGGAAGTCAAGCTCCAGGAGGACTAGACTTGTCTGTTTCACTCACTGCTCTACCCTAAGCATCTGTAAAGAGGGCTTGGCACATTGTAGATGATCAGTTAGTGTCTGTGGGGTGGGGAGAAGAGAAGTAGGCAGCCGCAGATGGCAGAACACAAAAGATGAAAAGGTACCTTCTAAGAGGTTTGAAAGTCTTTAAATTTTGCCCTCAGATTATGCCCAACCAACACAGGCACTAACAAAGGAAACGCTTGTTGAATAACTTTCCACTTTGTGCCAGGCTTAGCTGGAGCAAAATTTGTGAATTAGATCTATGGCTTGGTTGCCGAAATCACAGGGACAAGCAAATGATCTGGAATTAGACAGGGAGCTCTTAGACTCTCGCTCACATCAGAATCCCTTGGGGGGATCTTGTCAAAGCAGAATGCTGGGCTCCACTCCCCAGGGTTCCTGATTCAGTAGATTTGAGAGTGGCCAGAGAATTTCTATTTCTATTTCTTTTTTTTAAGTTTATTTGCTTATTTTGAGAGAGACAGATAACAGGGTTGAAGCAGAGAGAGAGAGAGAGAGAGAGAGAGAGAGAGAGAGAGAATCACAAGCAGGCTCCACACTGTCAGCGCAGAACCCAATGTGGGGCTCTAACTCACAAACTGTGAGATCATGACCTGAGCTGAAACCAAGAGTCAGACCATTAAGCGACTGAGCCACCCAGGCACCCTGAGAATTTCTATTTCTAACCAGTCCCCCAGGTAATGCTGATGCCGCTGGTTTGGGGATGATGCTTTGAGATCCACCGGCCTACACATTTCATAGTGAACACAGACCAGACGTGGATGTTTTCTCATTGGTTTTCTCCTGTGTATTCTTCTTTCGTTTTTTTGGTAACCAATCTTCTTTTCTCTCCTTTCAATTCCTGAAGGTCAACACACCTTAACACAGTTTGGATGTCCTAAGACTTCATATCAGTACCTTTAGCTTGATGCAGAGGCACAGCAGGCAAATAAATAAGAGACATTTCAATGGGTCTCCTTTTGATTTTTCTGCATCCTTTCTTTCCACTGCCAGTTCTGTGCTACACACACACACGCACGCACGCACACACAGTGTGAAATGATCTAGTTTGCCCTGGAAATCCCCCCTATATAGTAGGAGCTCCTCTGACTCCCGTCTGGGAAAGATGCTAGTGTTCTTTCCCCCGAGTAGCAGACACTTTGAGTGCCCCACACCACAAACCCTCACTCACCTATGATTTTGGCTGAACTATAGTGGATAGTGCCCTTGCAAGCTGCCAAGCATCCTACCTCAAGTATCTGTGGGCCTCTTTGATTTTCTGTAGTCAAGTGCTCCCAGAAACCCTGAGAAATGGCTCAGTCTGGGCACAGGACAACCAGAAGTCTGGGGGATTAGTGTCCTAGGGACAATCTTTTAATTGGGGGCATAGGGATAAATACCCCAGCTTTTGGTGAGACAAACCTGAGCAAGATTCTACATGTTCCTCAGATGTCTCCAGAGGGGTTAATCCCCAGGTACCCACAGCCATGACCACCTCGATCATGTACCTCTTATTGGCTTGTTTTCCTTCTCTGTTTCTCTCTCTTGCTCCCTCACTCCTTATACGTAGGGTCACCTCCCTAGTGAACTACCTGCACCCATGTTCTCAGGCTTGTTTTCTGGGAACCCAATCAAACGATCCTGTCTCAGGTTGGGTTCCCTGGAAACTGACTCTGAGACCAAGAGTCATGTACAAATGGTTCAATGGGGAGAGACCTCAGGAGATACACCTCTAAGGGGTTGAGGAACACAACAGAAATCTCAGCCAGTCCTAATGAAGCTCTGGGGAACTGGGACGGCCCCTCAGAGTTTTCCCAGATCAACGCAGGGGGCTCAATCAGTCATTAGCCCAAGGCCACCACCGGGAGGTGGCCTCACCTTGGGGGAGGAAGTCCACTGAAGCCCACAGAAGGTTTCCAGGGAGGGACTCATCTCTGAGCCATCCACAGCCCGTTCTCCCAGCAGCTGGGGTAGGAGTGCATTGGTCCTAAAAAGGGGGTCTGGACCAAGCACAAGGGATCCCCTGAAACACTGCTTTGTCACCCCTTCTCGGCAATTCTCAACAGCCCTACAAGTGTAATCATCTCTGTCCGTCTCCTACAGCCAGCCTTGACTTGGAGAGGGAACTTCCCTGCATACTCCGCCTTTAGAAAAAAATAAGTTACATTTGGCATACTGAGTAAATATAATTAAAGAAACCTAAAATCGCAAGTGTAAAAATTGGCTACAAGGTGCTAAACTTAAGTGCGCGCATATAATTAAATTCCATCAACGATGTGATGTTATATTCAAAACATCCTTTCTCAGAAGGGTTTTTTCTTCTAAGCTGTAGTGTTTGGGGTTGTAGACATTTTATTTCACACATAGAGTGAAGACAAAAGAGTCTGTCAAGGCACTTGTTATAAAAGGGCAATTAAAACATCCTGGATCCGGTATAACTAACGGGTGAGAGCCTTAGTGCTCCTGAAAGTACTTCGCTAATTACAGTCTCATTTACTGGCAGACCCAAAAAAGAAAAAAAAAAAAAAAAGCAGCCTACCTCATTTTCCAAATTTGAATAAAGAGCATTAGGTACTTAAGAGTTCTCTTCTAGGAGCAACAAAGTGTGGCCGCCTGCATCTCACATTCTGTTAAGGAAACCTCCACAGTCACTGTCCTCTCTGGAAGGGAAGAGCGACCCTGACTCCCTCAAACGTCTGTCCTTCCTAGGATCGAGGTATGTGAGCTACTTCCTTGTTTTTGAAAAGCCCTCCCTAATTAATTGAGCTTTTACTTGGAATCCTAGTAGATTCAAGTGCAATGTTAGGAAATGATACAGAGAAATGCTGTGTACACTTTGCCCAGTTTCCCCCAATGCTAGGTTCCTGTGACTTCCACCACAGTCAAGATACAGAACAGTCCATCACCACAAGGATCCCCTTTGTTGCCCTTTTATGACCCCACCCACCTCCTTCTAGCCCCTTCCACCATAGTCTCTCCCCCCACACACCCAGGTCCTTAACTACTGGCACCTGGAAACCACTAATCTGTTCTTTCTAAAATTGTGTGATTTCTGGGGCGCCTGGGTGGCTCAGTCGGTTAAGCATCCAACTTTGGCTCAGGTCACAATCTCGAGGTTCATGGGTTCAAGCCCCACGTCAGGCTCTGTGCTGACAGCTCAGAGCCCGGAGCCTGCTTCACATTCTGTGTCTCCCTCTCTTTCTGGCCCCTCCCCGACTTGCACTCTTCCTCTCTCTCTCTCAAAAATAAACATAAAAAAATAAAATTTTGTCATTTCAAAAATGTTATGTACATAGAATCACATAGCATGTAACATTTTGGGATTGGCTTTTTTCACTCAACCTAATTTTCTGGAGAGTCATCCAAGTTATATCTATAGTTCATTCATTTTTAATACTGACTGCTGCGTGGCACCCTGTGGTATGGACATGCTACAGAATATTTAACTATTCCCCAGTTGAAAGACATCTGGGATGTTTCTAGTTTGGGGCTATTACAAAGAAAGCTGCTATGAACATTCGTGTACAGGTTTTCAAGTGAACCTAAGTTTTCTTGTCTCTGGGATAAGTACCCAAGGGTACAATCCCCGGATCATATGGGAGTTGCCTATTTAGTTTTTTAAGAAACTGCCAAACTGTTTTCCAGAGTCACTATGCCATTTTACATTCCCACCAGCAGTGTATGCAACGTCTAGTTTCTCCACATCCTCATCAGCATTTGGTATCATCACTATTTTTTATTTTAGCCCTTCTGATAAGTGTGTAGTGATATTTTACTGCGGATTTAATCTGCACTTCCCAGAGGGCTAATGTTATAAACATCTTTTCATGTATGTACTCACCATCTGTATATCCTCCTCTTTGAAAATGTCTATTTTTTTTTGCGGAGATTTTCTACTTTTTCATTTATGTGATGCTAGGTGGGGAGGGGTATCCCCCAGGCCAGGCAGGCAGGTAGGTGTCTGTGGGTTGGGGAAGAGAGTCTTAGGCCCATGGGCACGAAGACACTTTCTGGCCTGTGGGGCCACTTATGTTGGGATCTCTCTAG
This sequence comes from Panthera pardus, assembly GCF_024362965.1. Taxonomy (NCBI): domain Eukaryota; kingdom Metazoa; phylum Chordata; class Mammalia; order Carnivora; family Felidae; genus Panthera; species Panthera pardus. Next base: position 88,215,526 of record NW_026526843.1, read on the forward strand.
CTGGTGCTGCCTGCTTAGATATCTCTCAAGTATCTCTTGGGAGAGGAGAGGAGTCTCAGCCTGGGCAAGAAAGTAGAGCACTTCCCCTACCACTTACTGCTAGTAGTGTTCTCCATTGACCAGCCCCCGCACCCCCTACCTTACTGGTGGTACTGGGCTTGCCTGGTGTTGCCAGTAGGACTTCCATCTGATCCGGAAGAAAAGTAAGCCCATCTTGGTGGTCTTCTGTTGCCAGGTTAGGGGTCAGGAAACCCCAGGCCTGGTCATCTTCTTCTGTTGAGTGAGCGTGACATAGGACCCCTGAGGCTGTGCTGGCATTTTAATTCTGGGGTCCCAAACCAGTTTACCTTTCTTTTACCACTTCCAAGACTCCCCCCTTGGCTGCCTTTTGAATTATATTTCCAGGATTTATAATCATAGTTAGCTAGGAAGAGCAGGGAGAAATGTGTCTATACCATCTTGTCTGGACTGGAAGTCAGAGATGTTCTTTTGATTTTGTATTTCAGCTCAGTTACAGCTTAGTGTCACCTTCTGCCATGTTTAGAGAGAAAAGAGAGGTAATTTTTCACCCAAGCTGGCTCTTCTATGATCTTAGATGTTGTTCCCAGACATTACTCATGGAAGTTTGGAAGAAGGCAAATTCTCTCATAGACTCCAAAAATTTTACAGAGTCCATGGAATCTGAGAGATGATGTAGGCCCACAGTTTTAAACATTCTTACTCATGAAACACTTTCTCTTCAAATAAACTGCAATAGGGAAGGTCAACATTTTCACATTTAGCCAAGCTATCTGGGCGATGTAAGAGTGGAGACTCAGCCCCCTTCACTGTTTACTCCCCTCTCCCCCAACCAACAGATTCAGAATCTAAAGGATTTAGGGAGAACAGTTCAAAAAGATCTATCTAGGGGTGCTTGGGTGGCTCAATCAGTTGGATCTCTGACTCTTGATTTCAGCTCAGGTCATGATTTTACGGTTCATGAGTTCAACCCCGCATGAGTTCAAGCAGTACAGAGCCTGCTTGAGATTTTCTGTCTCCCTCTCTCTCTCTCTCTCTGCCCCTCCCCTGCTCACTCTCCATCTCTCTCTCAAAATAAATAAATAAACACTTTTAAAAAAAGATTCTTAAAAAAAAAGACCTATCTAGTCCAACTCCTTCTTTTCATAAATGAGGACTCTGAAGTCCAGAGAGGGGCTATAATTTGCTTGAAGTAACAACAAATTAGTGGCAGAGCTGGTATTAAAATCTAAGTCTCCTGAGCCAGCAAGTCTAATCCTAGCTATTTACCCAAAAGAAATAAAAACATATGTTCATCCAAACACTTGTACATGAATGTTCATAGCGGCTTTATTCAAAATAGCCAAAAGCCAGAGGCAATCCTTGGACACATGAACACATGAATGGATGAACCAATTATGTCCACACAGTGGAATACTACTCAGCAATAAAAAGGAACGTGCTATTAATGCACACTACAACATGGGTGAATCTCAAAAGCATCATTTGTGGTTGGAGACTAGCCAGACACAAAAACAATCCATATGGTAGGACTCCATTTGCATAAAGATCTTAAATTGACCTTGACAGTTACATTTTGGGACTTTGCCATAACACTCACAACCTAAAATATTTAGTTTACAGAATTACTTTATTGAAGCTAAGGTGACCTCAGGATCCCAACGTATGCTGGACAATCCTGCGCTGTACTCCTAGTTTCCATGTTTGTAAAACGGAGCAGCTGCTCTAGATGGCTTCTATGGCCCTGTCATGCACTAAAACTATAAGATTATAATGCATGGGAGGAGACAGTGGGTGTTGCCAAATAACCAGGAACTTGGCTGGAAATATATTACAGGCATAAGACTGGAAGTACTGGTGCCCACTTGAAGGACACCAAGAGAGACTCTGAGAGCTAGGCTCTCTAAAGAGAAAAGCAACCCAACCATAATTTTCCATCCCTACTTACCATCAACAGGGCAGGGTGCTCTGTGTCCCTGTTCTGTCCACAGGGAATTGGACCAGTGCCTGGTAAGAGCGGAGGGCAACCATATATGGGCTGAGAAAGAAATCCAGGGCACCCTGAGTAGGGGGACCCTCCTGGGCAAAGAACTCACTCAAATCCTCTCTCTGTCTATCCAATTCCTGTTCTGGAACTTCAGCAAGAATGAGGTATGTTCCTCTGCTCATGGCTAGGGCCCAAGCCGGTTAGGACTATTCTCCAGTTTACCAGTGAAGCCCACAGCTGATCCCTCAGCCCAGAGAACTCAGCCTTCACAGAATGAGGTTGCTGAAGGGGCAAATTCTTCCTCCACCACAAATTCCTCTGTATCCTCAGTCACAGATTATTTTGGTAATGGGTATTTATTGTAGCCTTTCCCTGGGAGCCTTAGAAATTTAACCAGCCAGCCTGGAAACGCCTAGAATCAGAGGAGAAATTTTCCCTTCAGCAGGTCCAGAAAAATAGAAAAGTATAAGGGTGAACTGAGGGCTGGCCGATAGACACAATGCTCTAGAAACCCTCTGCTGACTTTAAAAGACAAGCAAGGCCTTCATCTCTCTTCCATACTTCATTCCTATTAGAAAGATGTTTGAAAATCAAGACCTTTATTTCATTCTACGCACAAGGGTGAGTACTGATGTGCCTGGCAAATTTCAAGACTCTCAATGGATCCTATTTTCTAGCTGATGGAATCACTGTGTATTAAAAGGTCTCCTGTTTCTTACCCCACTCAGAAGATGGGACACATTAAGACTAACTCTGCTGGGAGGGTGGCAGGGGAAGGAGAGCAGGCCACTGAGTTCTCTCTCCTGTCTACAGCAGGACATTGTGTCTCCTGTGTCTCATTTTCTGTAACTTCTCTGCCCTCACTCTAGGCCAAACACACCCCACCGCTCACTTGGACTATACAATGCACTCAGTGGGTTATGGGCGGGGGGGCGGAGAGCAGAGGGGAAAAGAGGAAGTGAGGAGATCAGATGATTTTTTTAAAATAAATTGTATCATGTCTGGCCCATGATAGCCTCTAAAAGCCAACATTGCTGGCTTCCTAATCTCCTTTGATTATTAATAATTGAGGATTTTACCCTATTCAGTCTTTTCAGTTACAAGGTTGGCTAAGTTCAACCCAAAGGGCTTTGCAGAGTTGAAGGAAAAACTGAACCAGCAGGGCTTAGGGAGGGCAGGAGATTCAGTGGCTTTAGGAATCTCAGAAACTTATAGAAAACCTCTTCACATGGACACATCAGAATGATGGCCCTGAATGTTCTCCATCCTTGGTCATTTTGTTTTAAGATTCAGATCCTCGGGGCAACGTGGGTGGCTCAGTCAGTTAAGTGTCCCTCAGTCGGTTAATTTTGACCCAGGTCATGATGTCACAGTTCGTGAGTTCGAGCCCCACCTCAAGCTCTGTGCTGACAGTGAGGAGCCTTCTTGGGATTCTCTCTCCCTCTCTCTCTGCTCCTCCCCCACTCATGCTGTCTGTCTCTCTCTCTCTCTCTCTCTCTCTCAAAATAAATAAACTTAAAAAAAAAAGATTCAGGGGTGCCTGAGTGGCTCAGTCGGTTAAGCATACAACTTCAGCTCAGGTCATGATCTCGCAGTTCATGGGTTCAAGTCCCGCATCGGGCTCTGTGCTGACAGCTCAAAGCCTAGAGCCTGCTTCAGATTCTGTGTCTCCCTCTCTCTCTGCCCCTCCCCCACTCACTCTCTCTCTCTCTCTCAAAAATAAACCTTAAAAAAAAAAGATTCATATCCTCAAGACCTGCACTCTGACTGGACTGCCTTATGTGATGTCCCTGCCCCGCGGCCATAAATAATGAGGGAAGAGCCTGGGTCTGCTTATCAAAGGGGAAATATCATCCTCATATTTATCATAGTCTCAAAGGCCCTGCCCCAAAGCCCAGCCACTTGATGTGCCACAGGCTCCAGGTCCCCTACCAAGGCCAGTGCCTGCAATTCCTCAAAACTCTTCTTGACTCCAGACCTCACACTTACTACTCCCTCTGCCTGGAACACACAGCATGCTAATTTTCACCTGGCTGGCTCCCGCTCACCTCCAAGGTCTCAGAGTGGCCATCCCATGAACCTTCCCCTCTACCTCCAGTCTAAATTAGATCCTTTCCTTGTTCGTCTGAGCACATGTTCTAATTTATTCTTTCACTCTGTGCTACTCTAAGGTCTATCTCTCCACCAGGCTATAAACTCCATGACAACAGGCTCCACATCTGTTTGGTCCTCAGCTCTTTCCCTACTTCCCAGCAGGCCCATAGCACTCAGCATGTATTTGGGTTTTTTTTAATTATTATTATTGAGAGAGAGAAAGAAAGAGATGGGAGGGGCAGAGAGAGAGGGGAACAGAGAATCCAAAGCAGGCTCTGCACTGACAGCAGTGAGCCTGATGTGGGGCTCTATCTCATGAACCACAGGATCATGACCTGACCCAAAGTCAGACACTTAACCAACTGAGCTATGCAGGCTCCCCTCAGCACGTATTTGTTAAGGAACATGAAGGAAAGAGAATTTTCCTTCCTTCCTCTGGTATTGCAGGTGGGAGTCAGAACGCCCTTCACCTTTGAGGAGTAAGACTGTAGTTTGGACGAAGACCCTTCAGGCCTCTAGCTAGCTCCCTGAAGTCTGGTGTAGTTCGACAGAGTTCAGAGTTAAGGTTTGGAGACAAAGCCACAGCTCACAAGAAAATACTGCTTTACCATTCCTTGGCAGTCTTTCTCCTGGGCGTATAATTTCTCCAGGCATCTCACGAGTAGGAGTAAGAGATCATGGTAGGATCGAAGTATTAAATTCCCAATGTCATCTCATAACATTCCAAATCATCATAATTTCAATCATCTGTCTCTGAACATTTTTATTTTAAACATAAAAATAAAGAAGCCCTGAAGATGAAAGGTTCGGCACAGGGAATATAGCCAATGGTGTTGCAATGGCATTGCATGGTGACAGGCAGTAGCTACACTTGTGGGGAGCAAAGCATAATGTGTAGAGTTGATGAACCACTATGTTGTATACCTGAAACCAATGTAACATTGTGTGTCAGCTATATTCAAATTAAAAAATTAAAATAAACGTTGAGCAACCGACTTCGGCTCAGGTCACGATCTCACGGTTTGTGAGTTTAAGTCCTGCGTCGGGCTCTGGGCTGACGGCTCGGAGCCTGGAGCCTGCTTCGGATTCTGTGTCTCCCTCTCTCTCTGCCCTTCCCCCACTCGTGCTCTGTCTCTCCCTGTCTCAGAAATAAATAAACATTTTTTAAAAATATTTTAAAAAAATAATAAAGGCAGTGCAAGTGTCATGGTTAGGTTGTTGGCCTCCGCACCAGATTGCTCTCGAGTCCTGACTCAGTTACCTAACTGCGAGACCTGAATACTTTACTTAAGCTCTCTGTACCCCAGCTTCTTTCATTCTAAAATGAGACTAAGGGATTGTTGCAATGTCCACATTGTGGAGTGAATATATAGGACTTAAGATGTGGGTTGGGCCCTGGGGAATAGCAATACATGTCAGTTAGCCATTATCGTGTACCTAAGGTGGTGTGCATGGTCATGTGTGTAGCAGGGTGCCTTAACAAGTTTGGGGATCTGTTAAGGTAAGCTGGAAGGTAGTTTGAGGTAGATGAGAGTTGCTGAACTTTTCTGCCTTAGAAATTAGTAGAAATGTGGGTGTTCAGAGGCTGGACACCAGAGAGGTATCCAGAGATAAGAGATCGTCCAAGGTAAGGAGCAGCCACTGGGAATTTCTCACTGGCCACAACAGTTGTAAGAATGTGGATTTGTGATAGTTAATTTTAAATCATCTGCTGTAGTGGCTGACACCCTCAAAAGGCTACTACAGAGAATTTCTTTGGGTAGATGACGGTTTGGGGACATTGAGGAAAGAGAGACCTTTTCCTTTGGGGATCGAAATGGAAGGGTCAGAGAGGGCAACAGCCATAGAACTTGGAACAATAGTCAGGATCCCAGGGCTGGAGCAGTGTCTTCGACTCAGGAAAAAGTAAGCTTCTCCCTCACAAATGGGCTGTTGGGCTTCCAGCCATATGCAGAGTCACCAGTATACTTTGATCAAACATAATTCAGAAAGTAATGAAAGTTCAACTTCGCTGTTAGCTTGTCCTCACACCTTCCCTCTTAATGTTAATCCAGTGGGAGTTACTTTCCCTGCCCCTGAATGAAAATGCCTGCAGGCCCATGAATTTTCTTCTCCCTCTTAGGTAAAAGACAGTCCTCCTCTAATTTTGCACCCCCAGAGAATCTCAATTCCGAAATTAGAATGTCCAGTCTAACACAGGAGGCAAAACTGCACTTGATTTAGCCTTGTAACTTTTTTCTTTCCCAGCTGGGGCTTCAGATTGCAATCTCACAAAGGGAAGGTGTACAAGGTTGACTTCTGGTCCACTTCTTCACCTTGCGTGTTACCTCTCTTCCCTCTCACCCCTTCCCCTCTCCCTGATAAGCAGCCTGGCCAAGTTCCAATGCCTCCAGGGTGGTTGTTACAGTTACCTATGGCTGAGATTAAAAAAAAAAAAAAACCCGTTTCAAAACATACTGGCTTCAAGCAACAATGACTTATTATAGCTTGTAATTCTGCAATCTGGCCTGGGTTCAGTGAGGCAGATCTGCTTTTGCTGAGGCTGGAACATTCAAGATGGCACCTGAGATGACTGCAATAGCAAGAGGCTGGCCAGGGACGCGTCTTGCTCCACATGACCTCTCCATATGGCTAGCTTTGGCTTTATCAAAGCATGGTGGCCTTTGGATACTCAGACTTCTTACCTGGCTTCTGAGTTCTAAACTGAAGTCTAAGCTACCAGTCCTCTTAAAGGCTAAGAGTCACTTCTGCCGCATTCTGTGGATCAAAGCAAGTGACAATCCCAGCCCAGATACAAAGGAAGGAAAGACAGACTCTACCTCTTAGTGAGCAGAGCCACAAGTATGTACACAGATGGGAGGAATTGTTGGCAGCCGTATTTGGGCACTATATTACCACAGTAATGGTGGTGGCAGGTAAGGGTAGGAAAATCTGACTTAAACAACTGGCTCTCTACTCTTTGGTCCTGGCAGATGTTTGAAAATGACTCCTTCTTTCATGACATCCTCAGAAAGTTGAATCACCTGGCAACCTTCCCTACAGTTCTCTTCATTCAGGCAGCCGTATCTCCGAACCTCATGGTCATTTGTGATTACTTCCTTAGTCACTGAAAAGTGCAAGTAAAAGAAAAATTCCTTCAAATGTAATCTGGGACAAAATTTGTTTTTACAGGATATAATTCACAATCCCCTTCCTGAAAAATGCAATTTCCTAATAAGCTCAATGGGAGTAAGTCTCAGCTCTAGGGAAGTAATTACCTACCCAGTTGATTGGCAGCTGATTGTTGAAGTCAAGAGACTCGTGATCTTAAACCAGCCTGTCATATTTTGTTCCAAAAATTATTATTTAATCATTCCGTTTTCCTATAAAATGTTCCTACCCAAGAATACATCTTTGAATTGGCCCATATGATCCTCTTCCTTCACATGCATTAATATAATAAAAGTTTAAAGTTTAAAGTTCTTACTAAGTTGGAATTTCTTTTAATATTAGCATATACATCCTGTCCTATCCCTTGTCGCACCAAGCCCTCGATACGGTAGCACCTCTAGAGGCAACTCCAGCTTTCTCGGGTGAGGGTCAGGCCCCAGGCACCAGCTGAATGAAACACATGTCAGACCCTCTGAGGCATCCTGAAGAATAGCACCTCATTAGGCTTGACCATTCCAACAATCTCTCATTCACTACTGAAGAGGGTGGACCTTCAAGGAATCCATTCTTACCTAATCTTAACAGCATCATTTTCAAATTGCACTTTGGTCTTATACTTTACTTTGGAATTTTCTATCCATTGCATCTGTGGCCTCACTCAAAGTTAAATGTTATCATGCTATTACTTGTGTCATAAAAGCTTGGACTTTTTTTTTCTATTAAAAGGGAACAGCAGTTCCATACAGCTACAAGTATTGAAGAGAACCAGGCCACCCATACCTGGGTTAGGTATATAAGTTCATTTAAATTCAACCAGCTTTGGGGCGCCTGGGTGGCTCAGTCGGTTGAGCGCCGACTTCAGCTCAGGTCATGATCTCATGGTCCGTGAGTTCGAGCCCCGCATCGGGCCCCTGTGCTGACAGCTCAGAGCCCGGAGCCTGTTTCAGATTCTGTGTCTCCCTCTCTCTGACCCTCCCCCATTCATTCTCTGTCTCTCTCTGTCTCAAAAATGAATAAAAACATTAAAAAAAATTTAAAAAAATAAAAAAATAAAAAAAAAATAAATTCAACCAGCTTACCCAAATTATGGAGATATTATAAATGTCTCTAATGAGTATTTTTATTACTCTGAAAAAAATTATCTATCCCACTTTTCCACCCACTATCAATATACGCTAAGAACTGCCAAGTTGGTAGTTCCTCACACTCTCTCTTACATCCTCTTAACCTCACACATCCTCATACATACATCCTCTTAACCTTGTGGACATACATCCTCTTAACCTTGTGGACAAGCCCCAGACTTTGCTACTGCCACTGTCTTGGTAGTTCAAAGTATGGGTGATAGTCTTTCATTACGTAGAATTGGGAAATATTTGTTTTTTCCCTTTCATGTCCAGAGTCATAGAAACCAAACTCCCAGAACAGAAGCCAAATAAATCTCTTTAGAGTTTATAATTTCCATCTGAAAATTTTAACTACAGTCATAGATTTCTTTTCACATGTCATTATGGGTAAGGGAAGCCTCTGACTTATGACTTATAAAGACCTAGCTTACAGATCTCTGTTCAAGCATTTTCCTCCCTCTGTATTCTAAAGGGTCTATAGCCATGAGAAGGGAAGGGAAGGAAAAATGTAGGAAAATTCTAAAAGCATCAAAAAAAAGCACCTATGTTTTCCTGGGTAGCAATATTTTGTCTTTCATTTGGAACATAGATGGATAGTTCACCAATCTGTTATGGACCAAAACCCCCATCATTATTATCATTCGAGAATGTTTTGTCTTTCTCAAAAAAAAAAAAAATCCAAGTTCATAGGAGTCTTCCATGTAAAAGTGGAGGTCAAGGGTGGGGAAGGGTACAACTCCTGCCACTAAATTCTCAAAAAGAAAGAAAGAAACTAGAGATGCGAGAAAGATAAAGTACTAGTTCCACCATATTACTCCCAAATTGCCACGTTTATGACAATTAAGCCTTCCTAATATCTTGAGCATTGCCTTTATTTTTATCTCCTCATTAAAAATGTAACAGTAGGGGTGCCTAGGTGGCTCAGTCAGTTGAGCATTCAACTTCGCTCAGGTCATGATCTCATGGTTCATGAATTCAAGCTCAGTGTCAGGCTCTCTGCTGTCAGCATGGAGCCCACTTCTGATCACTCTGTCTCCCTCTCTCTCTGCCCTTTCCCCCCTCAAAAAGAAATAAACATTGAAAAATGTAACAGTAAAAGAACTCAAGAGAGAAAATAAAGATACTCTACAAACTGAAAACCCATCTCTGAGTACCCTTTAGCAATTATAATTGATTGCTACAAATCTCAGCTTCCAGTTTCCCTTTCCCTTCATCCACCAGTGAAGTCATAAGACTTGAAGGGACTTTACACGTCCCTATTATAGTGTCTCCGATCAACAATTGTCCAGGCTGTCTAGGAATACCTTCAGGGACAGTTAGCTCACTACCTTGCAAAAGAACCCATTCCACTATTGACACGTACTTCTTGTCAGTTCTTGTATCCAGCTAAGAACATGCTTCCACGCAACCTCCACCCTGGGACAGGTTCTAGTTCTGCTCTTTAGAGCAACATAAAACAAGTCTAGTCCTGCATCTCAATGGAAACACTTCAAATGAAGACAATAGAAATTCCATGTTCCTACATGTGTTATATGTCAATTACCTACGGCTGAATACCCCAGAACTTAGTGGCTAAAAATAACCACCATTTTTATTACTCATTGTTCTGTAGGTTAGGAATCTGGACAGGTCCACAGCACAGCTCATACCGTTCCATGTGACTCCACTGAGCCTGGAGGACCCACTCACATGTCTGTAGCTTTGGTGCTGTCTCTTGGGTGGGTACTTGGATTCTCTTCCACATGGCTTCTCTCTCTCCACTTGGCCTCTCATTCAGTCACCTAGCCTGAGTTCATTTTGTGGCAACAATCTTACAAAAAGGACAAAATCAGAAGTTGCAAAACCTTATAAGTCTTAGGCTGGGAAGTCACATCACTGCTTCTGCCATGTTCTATCGGCAAGTCACAAGGCCAGCCAAAATTTAGGGGAGGGAAAAACAACTCTACCTCTTGGTAGGATGAGAGGCAAAGTCACACTACAAAAGGGCACGTGGCCTGGGTGGCATTGTTGTAGTCAGTTTTGGTAACAACCTACCATTGAAGGTTACAACCTAGAATGAAATGATAGAGTCTTCGTCATTCAGCTCAGCATCTTGTAGAAACACTCTAGTTGAGGTGGCACATTTTATGAAGGGTTATTGGCAGGCAGGAAAAATCACAGAAGAAGAATTAAAAATGGTCAATAAATATCAGGGAAAACGCTCAATGCCAATAGTAATGAGAGCTCACAGAGGACACTTCTCATCTGCCAAAGTTGCAAAGACTTTAAAAATTACAAACCGGGGCACCTGTGTGGCTCGGTCAGTTAAGTGTCTGACTCCTGATTTCAGCTCAGGTCATGATCTCGTGGTTCATGAGTTCAAGCCCTGTGTCAGGCTCTGTGCTGATGGCACAGAGCCTGCTTGACATTCTATCTCCCTCTCTCTCTGCCGCTCCCCCACTCACATTCAGTCTCTCTCTCTCTCTCTCCTTCCTTGCCTCAAAACAAATAAAAAAAAATTAAAAATCTTTGAATGTAAAGGATCTGTAGCATAAACATTTGTAATTTCAACTATTTGAAAGCAACTTCAAAGGCTAGATTTGACCTTCAGTAATTTGAAAGTATGCTGAGGCCCAAATTTGAATACCACATGCTAAGAATGCAGGACTGGGTCACTGGAACTAGAAATAGAGCCCTGGAGAGCCTCTAAAAAATAAATCTCAATTCAACTTTGCTATTTTCTGCTACTTCTGCATGTTGATCTACTTACAAGCTGGAAGGAAATACGCCAAAATGTCAGGAATACCTGAATAGTGGGTGATCTATATTGTCTTCAATTTTTTTTTTGTATTTTTTACATGCTTTGTTTCCAAATATTTTACTTTTATACTCAGCTAAAAAGAGCAAATATTAGGCCCAGGATTGAACACAATATTCCAATTAGGGTTTCTTTCATTATTCTTCAGTAAGATAAGCACATCCCCCATTAAGGTCTTGGCACTCATGGTTCCTTCTGCCTCAGGTGCTCTTCTCCCAGATACCCATCCATCTTATTCTTCACTGCCCTCAAATCTTTGTCTAAATGTCGATGAAGCCAGCTCCTGCCACTCTGTTTAAAATTGCAAATAACCCCTTGTAATTACAACGCTACCTTTCCCCCTTCCCTGGTGATTTTTTCCATAGCTCTTATGTCTATCCGATAGCTCATATAACTTATTTATTTGCATATTATCTCCTCACCCCTACTCCTCATAGAATGTAAGCTGCAAGGGGGCAAAGAGGTTGTATTCCCATAGCCTAGAACAGAGTCTGGCATATAGTAGGTTTTCAATATATGGTGTGGTATGAGCTTTTAAAAATCGGATTCAGTCCTAGGGTGCCTGCCTGGGTGGCTTGGTCAGTTGAGCATCTGACTCTTGGTTTCAGCCCAGGTCATGATCTCGTGGTTCATGGGATCAAGTCCCACATTGGGGTCTGTGCTGATGGCACAGAGCGTGCTTGGGGTTCTCTCTCTCCCTCTCTTTCTGTCTCTTTGTCTCTGTCTCTCTCACTCTCTCTCAAAAATAAATAAATAAACATAAAAAATAACAAATGAATAAAAATTGGATTCAGTCCTGAGACCTACATCCTAAATTTCTCTTCATTCAACCTCCAGCTACATCAGCTTTCTTCACAGTCACACTACACAGCTTGCCTCTTATTAAATTTGTTGTCAGTGAAACTTCCAGACCTTTTGCACAGGAACGACTCTCATATCCTGCCCTAGTATCAATCATGACTCTATATTTTTTATTAAATTTTAAGTTCAAGTCCCTGCATTTATCTTGCAAGTGTTAGCCATCCTTCCAGCTGTCTAAAATCCTTTTTGAATTTTGACTCTAGCATCTCTTATATCAGCTACACCTTCCAGTTTTGTGTCTGCACATTTGACAAATATCCTAAACATCTTCATTGGCTTTGGGGGGGGGGGGTTAACGAACAACTGTACCAGATAATTTATGAATATGTACATTCCCTTGCTTAATCCTCTCAATGACACCATTAAGTGAATGTTATTTCCAATTTACAGGTGCAACAACTGAGGCTCAGATAAGTAGGCAACTTGCTCAAGGCCTCGCCTATAGTAAGTGCTAGAACCAAGATTCCTACTTGGTTCACCAAATCCCATATACAGCTATTATCTAAAGACTGTTTTAGGTCTTTGTGGCCACTGAGAACCCTTAAATTCCAGAAGGAGGTTGTTGGCTACAATCCTGATTGAAGTTACACACAGTGCACTTAAAACAATACTTCTGGGCCAATGGTTAGCCCTCACTGTGCATCAGAATCACTTGGGAAACTTAAAAAAAAATGCATTACTGCTCAGGTTCTACCTCCCAAAATTTCTGACTTAACTGGTCTGTCGTGAGGCACCCTATTTTATAAAACTTGCCCACATGACTCTAAGATGCAGCACTGCATATAGACAGTGCAGGGAATGCAAAACTGCCAATGGTTAGTAATTTCTAAATGAGAGAAACACTGCATTTGCAGAACCCTCAGATGCTCTCAAAAACCTAGGCATATGGTACATATGCCTATATAAAACCAAAACCAACCCCCCCCCTCTTTCCTTCCTTTTCTTGACTGCACCCAAGTTTCCACTCTCACCTTCCTGGAGTGTTCTATGTGCATCTCATTCTACATGTGTATGCATGTACATGTGTACACACACACACACACACACACACACACACACAGCAGGACCTTCTTGTTATCCTGTGGACATAGGTCCTAGGACAACTCTTTTGAGGCCCTTGAAGTCCTTCCTTGGGGAGATCCCTAATGCCATTTGGGTTTTTTTTCCAAGATTGAATAAGACATATTATGTTTTTGTATCTAAATTACACAGAGAAGCAAACATTTACACCAGTGGGTGTTACATGAACAGATCTATTTCTTCCCCATCCTTGTACTTTTGTTTTGCTTTTCGGCATAAATCTGTTTTATTCCTCATAGGCTTACATCTACTTACTTCTAAAATACCATTTGAATTTGAATGTATTTATATATTTTATGATCAAGCTTAGTTTTTATTGTTGTGCTCCTTTACTTTGTTTCCCTAGGCCACACTGCTTCTCACTCCATTTTATACACTCTCACAGACAAAAATCTAAAAGAGCAATGCAGAGAAACTTCAATTTTTGCAAACAGTGAACTGACCCAGCTGTGAAATAATAACGCAAAGAACAATTTTCAATTCCACATTAGTGGGAATGTATTTCCCAGGGGTCTTTTGCTTTGGGTTTTGTTTTGTTTTCTTCGCCCACCCCACTCTCATGAAGCATCAAATCCCCAGACAGGTGACTTTTAGATGGTCAATCTGAAAATGCTGTAAATGTGTGTGTTTCATGTTAATGGACCCTACCTTTCTGGGATGAGCAAATAAAGGCCTTCAGAGAATGTAAAGAAACTACAGTGAACATCAATCAAAAATCCTTTAAATAGTAGCGTACCTTTAATACATCTTCCCTCCTGAGGATATCAAACTCTAATACTCTGTAATGTTGAGACTTTAGCTGAGTATGTTCTGTGTCATGGGGATTGCAGAATGTAGCTGTGTCTCACTTTACTTATCTGATCAGCACAAAGAAATTAGCCCAAGTAATGTCTGATAGAGAGGACGAGCCCCATATATCAGCGACGGTTGTTTAGACTTGCCTGCCTCTCCATTGGGGGTCAGGCACAATCCTCGAAAGGTGTTCGGTTCAAAATATGTTTTCTCGGGGTGCCTGGGTGGCTCAGTCAGTTACCTGTCCGACTTCAGCTCAGGTCATGATGTCACGGTTTGTGAGTTTGAGCCCCACATCGGGCTCTGTGATGACAGCTCAGACAGAGCCTGGAGGCTGCTTCAGATTCTGTGTCTCCCTCTCTCTCTGCCCCTCACCTGCTTGCTCTTTCTCTCTCTCTCTCTCTCTCTCTCTCTCTCTCTCTCTCTCTCAAAAATAAATAAAACATTAAAAAAAATTTTTTAAATATGTTTTCTCAGGGACTCCCCTCTTTTTGGAAAATAATTTATTTATTTTTTTGCAAAAGAGAGAGGCAGAGTGCGAAAGGGGGAGAATCAGAGACAGAGAGGGAGACACAGAATCTGAAACAGGCTTGATGCGGGGCTCAAACTTACGAACCACGAGATCATGGCCTGAACGAAATTGGATGCTCAACTGACGGAGCCACCCAGGCGTCCCAAGGATTTCCCTCTTTTCTACATCTTCCTCCTCATCACAGTTCCTCCAGCAGACACACACACATAATACCCCCCTCCCTCCCCGTTCTCAAGCTGGTCCCTTGCCCAGCTTATTCTACCTAACAAACCTTCCATTCCATCCATTCATTCAAGGAGCTGTCAGGGGTCACCCACCAAGTGCAGCTTACTGAGGTAGATACAGAATATAGGTAATAAAAATTGCTCCCTGGCTCCTCATGTAACCAGTGGGGTTGTAAGGATTCTAGATAATGTAAGTATGTTATCTCCATTTCACAGATGACAAAATGGAGGTTTAAAGAGGTTAGCTCGCTTGCCCAAATTCATACATAGTTAATTAAGTGGTAGAACTGGGGTGGAAGCTCATGTCAGTCTGACTCAAAAGATCTCCTTCTGACTGCCCCAAATTAACTCTTTCCCATGTGATGATAGAGGGGCAAAGGCATGGAGACAATTTATCTGGGAAGTTAAAGAGGGTTCTGAGTTCAAAGGTTAACATTTTCATTTCATCGAGAAGATCAGCAGGTCTTTGGGAAGTCAGTCTTTGTAGACTCCAGGGTAGAAAATTGTTTTTAAAAGATATTTTCAGAGCCTAATATAGCACAAATAACTGGAGGGGGAGAAATGAGTCTTAACAGAGACCAGGTAGCAAGCAGCTGATACAGAAGTGAAGGCCTGGCCTTTGGAGTTCATTATATTTGGTTGCCAAACACAGGCTGTGTGATCTCGGGCAGGTCACTTAACCCCTCTGATCCTCAGTTTCTCCATGCTCATCCCGTAAGAGGGGGAGTGTGATATGCACCTCACCACTGTTGTAAGTATTACATAAGAAAATATACATAAGGACGCTAATGGCACGTAGCACATAGTAAGGACTTGCCTTATCACCAGATGGGATGGCATGTTGAAAGAAAGTAGTGGGGAGGAAAAAGGTATGGAAGGAACCAAACCTACCAGAAAGGAAAAATTGAGTATATTCCGTAAATGATTGATGACAAGGCTGAGGGAGAGGGGTGGAGCAGAGCATTTGGCTTTCGGGCTCAGCGAGCCCCACCTCAACACAACATCCCAGTAACCAGTACTAGAGCCCTTTCCAATCCCTTCTTCTGTTTTACTGTATATAACATTGGGACCCACACTGGCTTAACGAGACAGTCCATTTGGGGAAAAGCCTGATAAATATTTGCACGTTAATAGGAAGAATGAAGTCATCTTAATATTCTCTTCAGTAGTTGCTGCTTTTGGTCAAGGTATCAAAATGGTTATAGTCACAGTTGGTCTTTTTGGGAACTTCAAGCCCCCAGCCCACTTCATAAGGATCGGCAGCCTGATTATGAGTCTACACACAGCCCTAGTGTTATTTCCATGACTATGAAAATACATTACGGGGCTGTTCATTGTTGTGTGGTTTGTAATAGAAGAAAAAAGGATGGGGCGCTTGAGTGGCTCAGTCGGTTAAACGTCGACTACGGCTCAGGTTATGATCTTGCTGTTTGTGAGTTTGAGCCCCGGCATCGGGCTCTGCGCGGACAGCTCAGGGCCTGCTTCGGATTCTGTGTCTCCCTCTCTCTCTGCTCCTCCTTCACTCACGCTCTCTTTCTCTCAAAACTAAATAAACATTTTTAAAAAATTAAAAAAAGGAAAATGATCCAAGTAACCATCAGGAAAGGACAGATTAAATAAATTTTGATATACTAATACCTGGAATACTGTCATGTTAAAAAGAACAAAATAGAGGCACCTGGGTAGCTCAGTCAGCTGAGCGTCCAACTTTGGGTCAGGTCATGATCTCGCAGTCTGAGTTCGAGCCCTGCGTCGGGCTCTGTGCTGACAGCTCAGAGCCTGGAGACTGCTTCAGATTCTGTGCATCCCTCTCTCTCTACCCTTCCCCCACTCATGCTCTGTCTCTCTCTGTCTCTGTCTCTCTCTCTCTTTCAAAAATAAATATTTAAAAATTAATAAATATAAAAATAAAAACAAAATGTATAAAGATGTGCAAATAGAGAAGAGTCTCCATCATGCATTATTAAGAGAAAAAAAACAAGGTACAGAACAATATGATCCTATTAGCTATTTTTTCCAAAGAAGATATAGAGATAAATACACCTAAACATGCATCGAATATTCTTAGAAAGATTCCAGAAATGACTAACAGGGTCATTTCTGAAGGGTGGGGTGTGTCTTGGAGAGGGGAAAAAATAGCCTACACAGCAGATTTCGTCTGATAAAGTCCTATTCAGCTTGAAATATTTACTTTGTGAATGTATCCATTTTATGCTAAAAAAGAAAAGTAGTTTGAAAAAAAATCTCTGTGGTTCTGTGAAGTCCTGCAGGCTGAAAACACTCCATCAAATCCAACAGCTTAAATTAAAGAGACAGATGTGCCTCCCCCCCAAGTCGATAATTGTGTTTGTATTCTCTGTGCTATTAGGTGATTGTTTTGCTCCGGAGGAATTTTATTTGATTTTAAATTAGAGATAAGTGAGTTATATTCATAGGGCTATTGTATTGATACAGAGTGCCGGAATTGAATGCCTATTAGCAAAGGCAGC
Organism: Panthera pardus; assembly: GCF_024362965.1. Classification (NCBI taxonomy): domain Eukaryota; kingdom Metazoa; phylum Chordata; class Mammalia; order Carnivora; family Felidae; genus Panthera; species Panthera pardus. The sequence continues at coordinate 88,232,677 of NW_026526843.1, forward strand.
CTCATTGATGGGTATCATGAGCAAATATGTTTCCAGACGTCAGAATAGCAGTGCCTCCAACACAACAGTGTTAATAGTAACGTCAGCTCATCTTTGGGTGCGCCTGGTGTGAGCCCAGCAGGCTCCTACGTGTTTCACATGCATTATCTCATGGAATCCTTACAACACACTGGCAAGGTAGACATTGTTAATGCCGTTTTTGTGATGAAGCCAACTATTAACCATCGTAGCTAAAGAAATCTTTCAAATAGGTTTTTTTTCAGTTTATTTGTTTAGTTTGACAGAGAGCGTGCAGGGGGAGGGCAGAGAGAGAAAGAGACAGAGACAGAGACAGAGAGAGAGAGAGAGAGAGAGAGAGAGAGAGAGAGAGAATGCAATGACAGCACAGAACCTGATGAGGGGATCGATCTAAGGAACTGTGAGATCACAACCTGAGCTGAAATCAGGAGTCAGACGCTTGCTTAACCGACCGAGCCACCCAGGCACCCCTCAAATAGTCCTTTGAAATGAGTGAACTTGCAAATTACCGAAACCACATTTAGAAGGCACGCTTGATTGTCATCATAGCGTTGAGTACTTAGCACTTCCTTTAAGGCCCCAGGTCCTCTGACATACCAAGGTGTTCAGGAGCCACCCCCTCCAAAAATTCACTTGTTGGAACGCTGGAAGTCAAACATGGCATTTGGGGTAGATTACTGAATCCTGCTTGACCTCAGCTTTTCATCTCTAAGATGGGAATAGGAATACTCTGCTAACCTCCTTCAGAAATGATTAAAAGGATCAAAAACGGTAATTATGTGAAGTCTCCCAGTACAGTGGTGGAAGAGGAGATATGTGGCCTGCCTTCATAGGTAATAAGACTTGTAGTCAACAGTAATGAGCTTGACAATGCATTCACTTCACAGAGTCAAAGATTTTTAGTGCTACGAAGATCCCAGAAACCATACATCCCTGATTTTCGAGATAATCAGCCCTCCGACCTCAGTGTTTCAAATCCACACGTCAGACACTTTCCACTGCCTCAGCTGTCTCCCCTTGTGTCCGTAACACTGCGTCCCACCATCTAAATCCTTTGCATGCCACGAGCTGTTTTAGCAGGCAGATCCCCCCAAGAAAGGATCTCAGTGCCAAATAAAGTCTGAAATCCCACTAGCAGAAAGTCCCCCCTTTGGGTTAAAGTTTGGGTCTCACAATTCTCTGTTAATGTGCCAATATCCCTGAAAGGGATGGCCAGTGGCCACTTGAGGCCATTAATTGGGAAATAGATACTGGCTTTGGAGTTGGAGTTGAGCTCAGATCCAGTCTCTGCCACTCTTCAGCTGTGTGGATTTGGGAAAGATGTTGAACTGGTCCAAACCTTGGTTTTTGCACTTGTAAAATGGGTATAATCACCCTCATTTCACCAGGGTTAAATGGGTCACGTGTGTGTTTTTGATGATGCTGCCTTTTTAAGGTGTTTCAAAAAAATATTACAGGTATTACAGGGTGCATGAAAGACTGGGGAAATAGGTTTGGTGGGGGCGAAGAAGATCAAGAACATCAGAGTATACCAAAACACCAGGCACAGAATCAGACCCAAGAATCTGTTCAAGGATAATTCAGAAAAGAAGGCATAATTATGGCTCTCTTGTGCATCTGAAATGAACACCTGTCAAAGGTGTGATTTAACTCATTAGCTAATAAGGGAACCAGTAAGATTTTACAACCTATTCCAAAAAGAATTCAAAGCACCACCCATACAGAGGCAGATAAGGAATCCTGAAACAGTATTACAAATATACAAAAATGAGTCAAAAACCAATTGTATTCCACCAGACACAACTAAGGTGCATTTCTGTGGGAAAAAAAAAATAGTTTGCATTATTATCAGTTGTCAACAATTTACAGAGTTGTAAAAAAGCTCAAAGACCATGAATGGTGGAGATTAACACCAAACAAGACACTTAGTAACTTTCTTTTCTATTTCAAAGACTGACATACTTTTTCCTGAGAAGTCCTCCACGGTGGTCTGGCACAGTGGCTCCTTGAGGCCAGGGCCCTGGGAAAGGCGGGCAGGAAGGAGAGGAGACTTGGAGAGAATATGGAGGGAGACAAAGGAAGAGAACAGGTTTTCCCTTCCTCTGAAACATAAGGACAACCTGTAATAGAAGACCATCCCTGCTGGAGGTCGGTTTGCTTTGCCCTTAATAAAAGACAAGCAGTGTGTGACAGAGACTGTTAATTATCTCTTGAAATCCATTCTCCTCTTCTTTCTTAGTAACAGAATCCTCCATTTTTTTTTAAGCTGGGCACAGAGCCATCCAGAATAAAGACAACACTTCTCAGACTCACTGATGTGTCCCGTGACTAAGTCTTCCGGCCAATGGGATGTAAGCTGAAGGGTTCTGGGAAACTTCCAGGATTGGTCTTTATAGGGAAAGGACATGCCCTTCTTTGACCCTTCTGTTTTTCTGGCAACAAAAGATGAACGTGATCACTGGAGCTTGGGCAGCCATCTTGGTGAAAGCCACCTGTTGAGCCTTAGCTGAGCATCAAGCTGGCAGGAGCCCCTGACTGTGATAACTTCATAAAACTGCCTTTGGCATAAGAGAAAGATGGGCCTTGAACTTTTATATTTTACTCACATTTTTTTTTTTTACATTCTTTTACATTGGGTGTTCTGTCACATGCAGCCGAACCTAATCCCAACCAGTGGTGGGAGGGGCCCTGAGGAAAGTTTGAGTTGTTTTCCTGGGGAATTTCCATTTAAATTTACAGTGGTTTCTCTGAAAAATGCATTTCTATTTATAGCTAAACTTCAACCCTGTATCGCCCTCCATTACTACCTTCTGCTCACTCACCTGTACACAATTTCCTAGGGGACAGAGTAATCTTTGCATGTGACCCATAAGGGGCATTTGGAGACCTCGCCTAAAATAATTTCCAAAAACTGTAGTGGGGGAAGCCCTATGTGGCAAACGCCCCACCCCTGCACACAACAGCCAGCACTCTCTCCCAGCCCAGGAAGCTTGGGTAGGTTTTGAGCAGAAAGGTAGCCAGTTGAAAGCAGGGCTGTGGGAAGGAGACCAAAAGGAAGTCCCACATGCTGGGAGGGAAGATTTCACTCCACTTCTGATTATCTGCATTTTTATAGCCTGAATAATCCAAAACCACATCCAAAATAAAACCCAGTGGCGTCTGGCTTTTGGACACATTCGTTTTTGCAGCAGCTGCAGATTTACCTTGGTGATTATATTTTCCTGGAGCTAATATTAGAGTTTGTTGGCATTCCCCAAGCACATGCTAACTAATTGCAGACAAAGCAAGCTGAAGAAGCCATACTGGGATTAAAATTTTGTTGCAGATAATCAAGAAACCAAATAATCCACCCACTGATAATCAAATTGACCAAACTATGTAATTTTCAGACTGTGCTCGCCTTTTGTATGTGTTTCCTGTGAGATAGTAGAATTCCAGCCCCCAGATTGTTTTATACTTTCTTTTTACAGCACCTGAAATTCCATCCACTTCTTGAAATGTGTTCTCTAAACTCGGTGGTCTCTGTGAAAGTTATGGCTTTACCTTTCAAGCTCCATTAATAATCCATATTTTGAGAAATTGTTTGAAGATCTTTCCCAAAGAGTAAGATAATATTTTACACAAAGAAGCCTAACCCTTCTGCAGACACAACAACCCTGGGAATCACATTTCCATCTGACTGCTGCTGGAAATCTCAGGTTGCAGACTTCCATAGAGATATGACCAAAACATTGAAAAATAAACCTATACACTGTTTCTCCCTGTTTTACCTCTCATAATTCAAAATATTGCTTCCTATACTCCTTTCTGGGTTTTTTTTTTTTTTTTTGAAGCAGAAAAGAAAATCTGTTGCTTTTGTTTGCTGTGCTCTGAAACTGTTTTGTATTTTTACTCTTCAGAACCCCCTTGTAGGTAGGGCACCTGGGTGGCTCAGTCGGTTAAGCGTCCAACTCGTGATTTTGGCTCAGGTCATAATCTCACAGTTCATGGGATTCTCTCTCTCCTGCTATTTCTCTCTCTCTCTCTCTCTCTCTCTCTCTCTCTCTCTCTCAAAATAAATAAATAAACTTAAAAAAAAAAACCAGAGTGCCTGGGTGGCTCAGTCGGTTAAGCATCCGACTTCAGCTCAGGTCATGATCTCGAGGTCCGTGAGTTCGAGCCCCGCATCGGGCTCTGTACTGACAGCTCAGAGCCTGGAGCCTGTTTCAGATTCTGTGTCTCCCTCTCTCTCTAACCCTTCCCTGTTCATGCTCTGTCTCTCTCTGTCTCAAAAATAAATAAATGTTAAAAAAAAATTTAAAAAAAAACATGGAGGGATGAATGGGCAAAGTACAGAGGATTTTTAGGGTGGTGATAATACTCTACATACTCTAAATGGTGACTACAGAATGTACAACAGCAAGAGTGAACCTTAATGTAAAGGATGGACTCTAAGTAATGATGTGTCCATTTAGGGTCACCGATTGTAACAAATGTAGGGAGGACCCAGAGGGAGATATTGATAATGGTGGAAGTCACGCCTGTGTGGGAACAAAGGTATATGGGAAATCTCTGTACATTTCCTTCAATGTTGCTATGAACCCAAAACTGTTCTAAAAATTAAAACCTTAAAAAAAAGCATGCACAGGTCAGAGGGGGCACCTCATCCCACACCCCCACCATAATGGACCATAATGCACCTGTGGTTTTGCGTCAAACTCAGTGCCTTATCTCTCTGCAGCCAGTCAGGAGGTTAGGGATAGAGCCCCCAAGAGGCTGCCCACCTTTCCACAAGTGGCTGACCTGTCGTTCACAGCCCATCTTCACCAGGAAGGTGCAAAGTCCCCTTTCTCTGCAAACCACTGGAATCAGTCTCATTAAATGACCAACCCAATTATCCACACTATTGAATGTGAATCCACCTCTTAACCTTCCCATCCATGGCTCTGGACAATTGTTTTCTTTCAACCTGACTTAAAAAGGTTTATTTCTTCATTTGTTTGTATCTTCTTCCCTAGCCTTGGGGCTTAGGGCTGCTGAAGTTGTAACTGAGCTCCCACTGTATTAATGCAACAGGAAGCCTTAAATCAACGGCCTTCAAGTGTGATTCCCAGACCTGTAGCATCAGCATCACCTTGTTATAAATGCAAATTCTGGGGCCCCACTACTCTCGATCTACAGAATCAGTCTGGGAATTGAGGTGGAGAATGGGTAGAGCCAAGCCCTCCAGGTGATTCTGATGCACCTAGTTGGCAAACACTGACCACGCCAGCTCCCCATGCCCAGAGTATGGGATTGACTAGGTCTGAGATGGGGCCAGAATGTATAGTTTTTAAAAGCTCCCTGGTGATTCTTAGACTCAGTCCTAAATAAGAATTACTGTGTGTGCCACCCATTAGAGTTTTAAAGAATGCATTTGGCCAACTACCTTATTTCAACAATATTTTATTTCAAAGAAAGAATTTTGGAGGGCTGGGTGACAGATGGACGGACTGATGGAAGAAAATAGCCAAGAGATCGGCTTTGCTTCTAGTTATAACAGCCAATATATTTTAGAAGCCGAATTCGAACCCTTCTCAGAACCAAGAGATAACTCCGTAAATAACCAAAGATCAAGGTCATTTAAGACCAAGACTCCCTCCTCTTTTCCTTTTGACACGCAGCCTTTGCTTCATGCATTTCCATCTTTAAATGTTCTTATTTGGGGTACTAGGAAAGCAGAGAAAGGATACTGAGTTCTATGTGCCAGGTGCTTTGTATCAAGTGGCTCATTTAATCAGCCCAGCATCCTCCTCAAGGAGCTGGTTAGTGCCTCTCACAGAAGGAGAAACTGAGCCTCAGATATTAAGAAACATGTCCAGTTTCTAACAACTACTAATTGGCCAAGATGAGATTTGAACTCCATATTATTCACTTGGCATTTTGCGGCTGTCATATTTTCAAGCAGCAATGTGTTTCCCATGTAAAAATTGCCTACGTTTACAGCAAACTTTACTTGCTTCAAAATGATAAAGTTTGAAAGAGTTAAAAACTCAGGCCGAATGGGAGAAATCAAAGACATCTGAATGTATTTAGCCTGGAAGAGAGATTTCAGGCTGAGAGCACTTTAATAAGAGTTTTTGAAGTTCTGACAGATCATTCCGCTTCATAAAATGGAAAGTAGAAATAGGTGATTTCTCTATCTTCACTGGGACCTGAAGAAGTACCAACCCAGCGCTGTCGTGTGTGGGTTGTGGGTTCCAAATAGGCATATTTGGTATATGCCCTGTGAAATCTAAGGGTTCTTTTTATCTCTGTTTCAGATAGCACCTAGCACAATGCCCAAGACATGGTTGGAGCTTTCAATATTTGCATGTCCAATAAATACAGTTGAATTTATTAGCAATTGTTAAACAGAAGAAAGGGTCACCTAGGATATCCTTTGAGAAGCTGAGAGGTTAACAGACTAATTGATAAATAGATATTCCTCCATCTGAGCTGGCTGAGATCAGCTTTCCACAACCATAGGGGATGAGAAGCGTTGCCCTCCTGCTCTAAGTCAATGCGAAAACACTACAACTATAGTACACTTGGCTCACTTCACCCCCTTGGTGGTTAGCTCATAGTTTCCCTTCCAGAAGTTTACAAAGTAACCAAATAAAGATAAAGCACCCAGGCCACCAGGTTAGATGGCACACACCACACTGCAAAGATACTGATAACTGTTTTCAACAAAGAATTCATTCTTTCCATTCCCATAAACCAACATGTTTGATCCCACCCCTTGAAAAAAAAATCTGGGGTTCAAAACCCTCCAAATTCCTGAAAACCCTCCTAGTCTGGCCCCAGGAGCTGCTTTCTCATGCAGATGATGTGCTGGTCTTTTCAAAGGGGTATCATAAGCTCTTCCATTTACCTCCCTTTTTCATACACACACCATAATGAGCTATCCAGGAAGTCCTAGGCAGAAGGAAATTCTAACCATCTCAGAATGCATATGCTAATTTCAATTGCATGTCCTTGGTAGGTCATTTGCCAGTTGAAGCAGAGAATTACTAACAGCTGATCTTGCTTGTGGCGCTGGGGAATCTTATCCAGAAAAAGCGGAAAGTAAACACAAAGCATATGCGTGGCAGATACTCACATATAAAGATCCCGCAAAAGGCAGAATGCAGATGCTTTGGCAACTTGAAAGAAGGGAGCAATCCCGGGACACAATACCCAACGAGGATGAAGATCATCACTCTGTAAGGGACACAGCCTCAGCCATAGCTGGGTGCTGTACACAGTCTTTCTGACAATGAGGTCATCACCTGGAGAGACGGTTATAAATAGTTTCATCCCCAAACATCCTGAATCGGAATGCTTCGGGGTGGGTCTGGGAGTAAGTACTTCCAACAAGCACCCAGATGATTCTTTATGTGACACACCAAAGCCTGAGAATCACTACTGGCAGAACTTGAAGAACTTTCATTCCAGATGACCAGCAGAGCTCCATTGCCATGGCAACATACTTGACAGCCATTTAGAAGCAACTTGCTCTAATGTCACCACTGGATGGGAAACGCACTTGGAGGTGTCCCAGAAGTCACAATTGAAATCATTAAGGAATGGTCAAGTCACCACGTGGGGAGATTCACTCAGCACCACAAACTGGTTTGCCGAGAAAACGTAAAACTAAGTGCTTTTAGGAGACCAGAACAATACAGAAGACAGGCTTTTTGTAATCGAAGAATTTAAATCAGATGATCAGTTTGAATCTCTTTTTTTTTATAGGAAATTCAGAATATTAGCTCCACTAATATCCTGAGATCTGTAAGGGCATAAAAGTAGGGAGAGAAGGGCTAAAATTAAAACTATTTTCAAAAAGCTAAGTTGTTGAGTTGTGAGCTCTGCCAGAACCTGGCCTATTTTTAAAGACTCTGGAAACCCACTTAAAGTGGTTTTCAGAGGATGTGGCCACAAATGGTGCCCGTGCTACATCAGATCCTGAATAATATACGTGTGGATCTGGGCAACTGGAAAGGGAAAATTTTCATCATGAAAGAGCAAATGAAACTGGCATGTGTGAGGTAACAGTTTTAGTATCCACATTAGTCCCAGATGTTTTTCCAAAAGGACTGAGCTTTATTTGAAAGCTGAGACAGACCATGGTTTCTTTTCTCTCTTGCCATTCCCTTAGTATAGGAAATATAGGCTGATTAAGTAATAACACGCAGACTAATTAATATTTCAAGGTTATCAGAAATAGGCCAACCCTGTTTTTCAATACTGTCCAGCCTCAATCATTTTCAATAAGTTCAGGTATCTTCAGGGGGAAAAATGTGATGAGTAGGTGGAAATAGAGGATAGGGGCATCTGGGTGGCTCCGTCAGTTAAGCATTCAACTCTTGGTTTCGGCTCAGGTCACGATCTCACGGCTGAGACTCAGAAATCATAACATCAAACAGTGTTCCCACTTAGCCTGTGTTCAAGGCTTTCCAGAACAAAAGCCCCAGCTCCCTTTCCAACTTTCTTTTTGCTACTCCTCTGATATTGGAAGAACTGGGCTTCCTCTGTGTCCCCCAAGTTCATGATCTACTTGGCCACCTGTGACCCTCTGATCATGCAGTTTGCACCTTGCCTCTTTCTGCATACCTGCCATCTTCTCCCTCCTCCTCTCCTTGTCCCATCCTTCAAGAGCACCCCCAAGTCCTTGTCTTCTGTCCTTCCAGCTTCTGAGCTCTCTACCATCCTTCTCACACTGACCCCTACCCCCACCCCTGCCCCAAGCATTTACTGTCACAACGTGTTATGGACTGAATTGTGTCCCGCCCCCCAATTCATACGTGGATGCCTTAATCTCTGGTATCTCAGAATTGGACCTTATTTGGAAACAGAGTAGTTGTGGATGCAATTAGGTCTGATGATGTCATTCGGGTCAGTCGTAATCCAATATGGGTGGTGTTTTTATGAAAGGAAAACCATGTGAAGAAAAAGAGATTTGCACAGAGGGAAAATAATGTAAAGATGCAGGAAGAAGATAGCCATCTTGCAAGCCAAGGAGAGAGGCCAGGAACCCTCTGAAGGAACCACTCCCCTTGCTGACATTTTGATCTTACATGTCTGGCTTCTAGAACTGTGAGATAAGACATTTCTGTTGTTTAAACCACCCAGCATGTGGTTCTTTGTTCTGGCAGCCCCAGCAGACTACTGTATTTTATATAGTTTATATAGATACACATTTTGATGCCCCTTTCTGCATATAAAAATACCAAAAATTATATTTTTATGACTTCATTGTTTTTTACATGAATATAGGAATATTAGATATTTGAACGCATTCCTCAGCCTCAAAGTTTATTTTTATTTCTGATTTTAAAAGAAATTAAAACATTTTCATGGGCCTCAGGCACTGTGGCAGTTGTGCCTAATGGATAAATCAGCCCTACTTGTCACTCTGGTGACAACATCTTGTGCTACCAAGTAGACCGTAAGCTTCAAAGGGCAAAGACCATGTATGACCTCCTCTGTGTCCTCCACCTGTAGCAGATATTCAAGAAAAACTTGTTGATTAATTGATCTGGTCTAACTTCCTGTTTCTAGGAAGGGCTGTGGCATCTAAAATGACCAGCACAGTTCACTGTAGTGTCTTCTTCCTTTTTACATGTCCAGGGAATATAACTCCATTCCGTTTATCAGGGCTTACATCTGGAATCATCTTCCCATAGATAACCAACATGCCCTTCAAGACAATCCACCAACATTCCTGATTAGAAATGACCCCAACTCCATATAACCTGTCATCTCGCAGTGTAACCTTGGACAACCACACTAAAACCACGGGTCTCAGTTTCCACATATGTAAAATTGAGAGGCAGCTCCACATGATCATGTGAGGGTCCTCCCAATTAATTAGTGGAGCAAGAACTAAAACCTGGCTCCAAATCTGGTGCCCTTAAGTTCCAAAATTTTAAGACAGACAATCTTTCAAAGACAGAGATAGGACAAGAAAGCCCACATAATCTCATGCCCACTGGCTCTGTCAAAACATGAAATGCTCACCCTGGTTGTAGTTTTCCTAATCTCTACCCCACCCCCTTTGTTTTCCTTGGATTCCCAAAGTAATTATGGTCGACATTTCACTTCCCTTCAGGACCTGAATTTGAGACCCATAGGCACCTACTGAATGAAGGATTCCTCCCCTGAAACCCAGAGGGGTAAGTATGCACACACCACTGTCACCTCCTGAAAACGATGTTATTATCCCCATAACCATTCTGGATCTTCAAGCACATGTTGTGCTAAAGTTTGTTACCATAACCTTTCAGAAGGATTTCTTAGGCATTTGGAGGGGGATGGTACTAGCATTATAATAGACATGATACAAACTGAGTCTTAACAGGAGTTCATTGCTTCGTTGTTAGTGGGGTGAGGGGGGGAAGCCAGGAAAAATAAATTTCCATCAATAGAGAAATGGTCAATAAAATAAGATGAATCTATACTTTCTACTGTGAAATGCTAAAAATGAGAGACCGGTGTGTACTGACATGAGATCTCCAACACTTATTTTATATATATGTTATACAGAATATACAATATGTATTCTAGTGTGTAAAACCTGGAGATAAAGATACAAGAACAAATAGTTTTTTGGGGAGGTGATTCCCCCAACCGGAGAGTGAAGATATAAGGCAAGGAAGGGAAGAAAGCCAAAAACAACAAAAAAATGTGTTATCAAGCAGGCTAACACTGTGAACAACTGGAGCTTAATTCCTCTGGGGCCCACTGGGGACACTGAAGAACACACCTTAGAGTTATTCCAACTGGGGGATGAGGAACTTAGGGGGATTAAATGCCAATGCTCATCAGTCATCAGTTGAGGGCTGCTCTTGGGGCATGCTGAGACTATAGCACAGCCAGCTTGTCTCACATGCAGACAAGACGCCCCCATAGTTGGAGAATATCCTCAAATCCAGGTCCACACTTTAAGTCCGGCTAGCATGTACAAAATTGGTAAGTGTCAAGGGCATTTGTTATGGTATACAAGGCATTTGCTTATCTTCAAGCACAGAGAAACAGTTGAGGGATGCCCATTAAACTGTTGACAGAAGCTACTGACCTAGTGGTCCGTCAAAACAGCTCATGGCCACCTTCCTCCATGTTATTTTCCTCTACTGCAGACAACTGGATGACACTTCAAGGTTCTGGTTGGAAAGAAAAAACCTACTTTTGTCTCCTTGAAGGTAACTATACCTCGTATTCTTCTCTGTATGCAGGAGCACACTGCCCGATCTATCATGGTAGCTGTTCAGTAACCATGGTGGATCATGTGACCAATGAAACAGACTCTTTCTTGCCCCCCTCTAGGAATCCAACACAACTAACACATTTATTTTTTTAATCAATAACCATTTATCTCAATTAAACATGTTTTAAGATACTATGGTCTTCTATTCCACTCTACTCCAAACTTCTATCTCCACTTGTCTACCATTTTCTATGCTGAGCCTCAGTAAATTAGCAACACTACTCCTTGACCATTTGAGTAGCACTAAACCAACACTTACATGACAAGGGCTCTCTGGTTGTTTAAAATCCTTCTGCCATCTACCAAGGGTTCCAAGGAAGGCAGTAAAATTTCCTGGGCTTGAAGTACTGTAAAAGGCTCCTTGCCGTATTCCAATTGACTAGCCAAGTAGAGACCAAGACATATGTGGTAGGTTAGCCTGACTTTTACCTAACGAGTCCAAATAAAAATGGTCTGAACAAAGCATAATTCACTATATATTATTTTAAGTCTAGCCAAACAAAAAAGGGATGAAAATATGAGGTCTCTAACTAGAGAGGGGTCTTGGGTGTCAAGAAAGGTCTTGGGTGTGTTGGCGTTGTTTGAGTGCTGGTTCATTCACTCATCCATTCACTCATTCCTTCATTCATTCAGTCAAACATTTACAGAGGGATTGTGATGTGACAGGCACTATGCTGGGCACCTTGTCGACTCTTGATGAACAAAAAGTCATAGGCCAGACTAGAGGGCAATTTAAAGGGAGGTCTTTCTAGACTAAGTTCTCTAGTGATCTTGTCTATTTTATAATACCAAAGCCTGGCTAATCTCTCTTTAGCCAGTTTTTGTGTTTGTCAGGAAGCATATAGTTCTTGCTCGTGGCTATATCCTAAAACCCAAAGACCAGAGGGCAGGGGATGCTCCATGGTTGGAGAGCCTGCCTTCACACCCCCAGCCAGCACAGGATCCCATCTAGGGTAACCATAAGCCTGTTCCAGCCTCACTGCTTCTGTCATTGGTGTGGTTGAGTTTCATCTTGAGGTCTCTGCAGCTTCTTACCTGATCCTTCCTTATCTTCTAAAGTACAGTTCAAAAATCTGCTCAAACACAACAGAGCAGTCCCACACAGGCCAACAGTGGAGCTGCCTCTTAAGCTGGCACTATCCCTTTATGGAAAAACAGGGGCTGGGAAAGGAAACGGGAAGCAAGCACAGATTGAAATCCAGGGCCTTGAGCTAAAGCATCAGGCCCCCCAATGTGTGATTTATTATAGAACATAGACCAGAGATGCTTAGCTGAGCCACCAAAGACTATCTCCTCTGGCTTTGTAACAATATGATTCAAATAATGTCCCTAGATATGAAAAGATCCATTAATCCATACAGCCTCCATATCACATCTTGCAGTCAAACGTGTATTTGGGGCTTAGGACAAAATGGAGCCTAAAATGCCTTATTCTAAAGGGATGGTTCTTTTGAATAGAAATGGTTCCTAAACAGGAGAGCAGGTCCAAAGAATGAAAATTGATATAATTTCCCCACTCTTTGTGAAGAAACATTTAATTTGACATCTTTTATCCAGTGGAAATCTGGAAACTAATCGCTGCTCGTTATTTTTTCTTGCTTTGATGCACCCCTCCCACGGCTCCACTTTGAATTCTACCTCCCAACCCCTTAAAGCGGAAGGCTGCAGGTGGATAATGAAAAAAATAATTGCCCTGGTTAAAAGGGAACATTAAACTGGAAACAGAATTTAAGTGACTGTAGCTCTGAATTAAGCAAGCAGAAACAGGCAACACGCTCAAAGACCCTTCTTTCGATGCTTAAGATGTTCTAAGCACTGCTTACTGGAATGATGGAGAAAACACTTTCAAGAATCTTCTTTCCCCCCTGTACTGTATATTTGTACAAAAATGGCGCTAGCTAAAGCTCCCACGTACAGGTAGATTTATAACAGGAGCAAATCTGACTCTACTAACCCAGGTGTGCAAATAAAAGTACATTATTCTTCAGAAATAAAATCACATTTGACGCTGAGCTCCCATTCCCACTGGACTGAAGAAAAACTATCTCAGTCATTGGGGATTTCTCTCTGTGTCTGACTCCTGAACGTTCAAATGCACCCAGGGATTTGGTGCTGAACTCCAAGGTCAGGGAAGGCCCACTTACCTTCAATCTAATCTCACTGCCACCAATATTGGTGACTCCATAGTTGTTGGAATGCAGATCCACCATGTCTATTCCCCGACTTGAGCTCCTCAGTGCCTGGGCATCTCCTTCCCTTGCACACGTCCTAGCCATGTCCCTCTCAGATTTTTCTGCCCCTCAGGCACTGTAAAAGCCAGGCCCCCATTACCCAAAACCATTGCCCCTTTCTTTTCTTTTCTGTCTTCAAGAGGTCTCCTTCTTTTCTTTCTGCTCTTATAGCATCTGTTTTAAAACCACACAGCTGTCCAAGTGGATGGAAGGATGGATGAATGTGATAAAGCAAGTATAGTAGAATGTTTATAGTAAAACCTAGATGGTGGGGAATGGGTATTCACTGTACAATTCTTTCAATTTGGTCATATGTTTGAAATTTTTCATAATCAGGGGTGGAAGAAAATGCAACTCTCTCCCCAATCCCTAACCCTCCATGCTGTGGCTTTTGAAAACAAGAGCCAGGAAGGGAAGTGGAGCACAGTGGGGTACTTAGCCCTATGACATAAATCTCCCCAAGACAAGGGAAATGATCTGGCTAGCAAGCCTTCTTGGAATCCAAGAGGCAAAAATATAGATAGGACAAAACACTCTTTAATAGCTCAATGGATTTTCCTACCACGCTTTCTAAATGAAAGAGAAGCAGGTGTGATTGTCCACTTCAACACCTCATGACCACTTCTATCTGAAATCTAGTTGCCCGCATATCGTAACCACCTTTTCACTCAAAGATGTTTCAGAATGAAGTAATATCTAACCCTCCTCACTTCTGCATCCCACAGCCACAATGTGAAGGATGGGCTCTTGGCTGCAGGACACACAAACTGAAGACAGCCCAAATTTTTGTAGCCAAGAACTCAAAGAAACTATCAAGTAGCTCTTGGCCTCTGGATATATCCCAACAACAGGTTTTTAGGGCTGTATTGAAAAGATCTTAGTGTTGCTCTGAATGCTGAGAAATGTTGAGCAGGCTCCAGAGGCACCCGTCACTCCTACGGTTTCAGCTCTAAGCAGCTATTAGAAACCTCTGAACACACAAAGCAGAGGGTAAAAATCAAACGCTTCTCATCTAAATTAATAAAATCGCGTTTCTGTCTGACTGTCACCACATCACATGGAAGTGATTGAATGGATTGTCATCAGATATGGAATATCTATTTTGGATCGCCTGATAAATACATGCTGAGTGGTGTATGGGAAATACATACTGAGTTACCCATTAGAGCGCCTTCTCCATGAGAGAAGTAGTCTCTAGAGAAGGCAAAACCAAGGTACGACAAGATACCCAGAGGCTTTCAATGAGAAGACAGATGGATGAAAAAGACTGATTTCAACTTTGAGTCCTTAACTGGGTTCTGTGATCTACAAGCATTGATTTGTAATTGGGAGGTTTCTAACTTGGACAACTCCAAGAAGAAGCTCCATGATGAGAAGGAGCGGGGATTAATTGATTTATTTAAAGATGGCTAGTGATTCTTCTAAGAAATGCTGGGAGGCTGGATGGTTAATACGACAAAGAAAGACTGTAGTTAGACCAGCAGTAATAGATGGCATTGCAATGAAAAACAACAACAACAGCAACAAAAGGTATTTCACTTGTACCGAGGTATTTTATTTCATTTATTCTTGTCCTCAGCTACATTCCTCTATAATATTTATCAATTACAGATTATCTAACCACTTTACCAATATTAGAATAAAAGCTCTCTAAGAGCACCTGGGTGGCTCAGTAGGTTGAGAATCAGACTCTTGATTTTGGCTCAGGTCATGATCCCAAGGTCGTGGGATTGAGCCCCATGTCTGGTGCCACACTGAGTATGGAGCCTGCTTGGGATTCTCTCCCTCTCCTTCTGCTTCTCTCTCTCTCTCTCTCTCTCTCTCTCTCTCTCTCTCTCAATTTAAAAATAATTTGGGGCACCTAGGTGGCTCAGTCGGTTGAGCATCCGACTTCGGCTCAGGTCATGATCTCGCGGTCCATGAGTTCGAGCCCCGCATCAGGCTCTGTGCTGACAGCTCAGAGCCTGGAGCCTGTTTCAGATTCTGTGTCTCCCTCTCTCTCTGACCCTCCCCTGTTCATGCTCTGTCTCTCTCTGTCTCAAAAATAAATAAACGTTAAAAAAAATTTTTTTTAATAATTTAAAAATGAAAATGAAAAAATTTTTAAAAAGCTCTCACTCCCCCCTCACCCCATCTTTCACACACACACACACACACACACACACACACACACACACACACAAACACACACACACACAGCTTCTCTCAGCTTCTCCTCGGGCACAGGTTGTTTTAGATACGTCTGTGAACCTCTTCTGGTAACTCTATGAGTTTCAATAATAATAATGATGATGATGATGATAATAGTAATAGCCTGTGATGACACATGCCCACTCCTCCAATAACACTAATTCAGATACAGCCCCTCATCACAGTACAGTCCAACTGGTCCCTCCCCCAGGGATAGAGTAGGCATTTCCCCTTCTACCCTAAGCCCCTCTTTCTGTTTCTCCTCCACTACCTCAGCCTTCCCTAACCACCATCCACAAAGGCTGATTTTGCTTCCAGCCTTGTTGCTTGGATAAGCCAAACTATCCAAATCAAAGACAGAAAGATTTTCATTACTATGACACGAATACTAGAAAGAAATGCATTGTTGAAATTGTTCCCCTCTAGGCAGGCAGAGGCAGAATAAAATCGCAAGCCTACTATTAAGACAAGTGAGAATGAAATTAGGTAGCCTCCAAATGCAAAATGCAAAGAAGAGTGTTCTATACACTGTGTCTTTTTTTTCACTGTATTAAGCTTACACCCACTCAGCGTCTAGGGATGCACATTTCAATCTCCTTCCTGTTTACAATCCCACTTGTATTCATTCCCATTGGTAGCAAGCTCTGGGAGCCAGCACGGAATATAAACCAGAAGGTGCAAACTCCTCAAATGAGGTCAGTGAGCATGTTAGACAGAATAATTTGGATTATAAGTAAGCTTTGTCATTGTAAGAATAATGTTTCAACTAGCAGATCACGCTCTGAATCGTAACATGTGATAAAGAATAAAAAGAAACAAGAACCACCTTGCTATCAACTATAAGATTTCACCTTTCCAGAGATAAAGATTCCCCAGTTCATCAAGGAAGCAATAGTGAGTTTGCACTCTTTGAAAAGACCACCTCCTGGCCACAGGACCAAACTGTTTGCCCCCGATTCAACCATCATTAGTGAAGTCACTTAGAAGCACAGACTCCAAATTCCTCTAATACGGATCAGAGTATTGCTAGAAGAATTAGCCAGAACTCTTTCAGTTGCAAACTACATTTCCAACAGCTATAATAGCGGGCACTCAAGAAATACTGAATGACTGAATACATGAAAGAATATGCATTCGTGTATATTCACGGTACCGATGCATGCTAAAAAGTAAAATATACTCACCACATATCCTACCAAACCAGAGCTCTGAGAGAATAAAATGGCTTGCTGAAAAGAATCACAGGGAAGAGGCGCCTGGTGGCTCAGTCGGTTAGGCATTTGACTCTTGATCTCCTCTCAGGTCATGATCTCACGGTCATGAGATTGTGCCCTGCATTGGGCTCTGTGCTGATAGCATGGAACCTGCTTGGGATTCTCTCTCCCTCTCTCTCTGCTCCTCCACCCTGCCGCACTGGTACACCCTCTCTCAAAATAGATAAGTAAACTTTAAAAAAAAAAAAAAAGAATCATGGGGCAAATCATGGCAATAAGTAACCTTGAGGCCAAACCCAAACCCAGAGACCCAGTTCATTGTGTGAGTCCGATGGACAGAGAGTCTGATTGCCTGGTGCTGACGGCCACACCAGTATGACCCTGGCACTGTTCTGTCTTCTAACCAGGAGCCAGACAGACTGAGTGGCAGAGCTGGGCCTCTCACTCTCTCCCTTTACATCTGTGGCTCCTTCTGCTAATAACGAACCCACTGAACAGGAACACTTCCTCGCTGGCACCCTGGTGGGGCTCTGGTGTGCCCCGGGGGGCCTCTGCGTGGCAAGCACATCCACCTGGCAGGATTGAAAAAAAAGGGGGTCAGGGCAGGGGGTTAAGGAAAAACCCCGTGTAAACAGCTAATCTGCCCAATCCAGCCATAAAGCTGAACAGTGCCTGCCCAAAATCACCACCACGATTTTCCATAAATGACTTTCAGGCTGGCTACAAAACCCCATGTGAGTCTCAACAGTAAAGGGCCTCTGGGTAATTCACCAGCTGGCTAGCTGATTTTAGCACAGTTAGTAAAACACTGCATTAACATTTAGCTTTTGTGTGTAGAACAAGTTGTGCAGTAAATTTTTCTAAATGTTACTGAAATATATTACCTGCACTATGGGCTGAGCTGAAGCAGTGATAGGAAGTCTCTGTTCTCAGAAAGTCCACATTTTAGAGGAAGTTTAAAATGTGTTTGGAGGGGGGCGCCTGGGTGGCTCAAGTGGTGGAGCGTCCGAGTTCAGCTCAGGTCATGATCTCAAGGTTCGTGGGTTCGAGCCCTGCGTCGGGCTCTGCACTGGCAGTGCGGAGCCTGCTTGGGATTCTCTCTCCCTCTCTCTGCCCCTCTCCAACTTGCACTCATTCTCAAAATAAACAAATAAACTTTAAGAAATAAATAAATAAATAAAAAGCACCTGGAGGATGCACACAAGAAACAGTTCTTAGTAACAAGTGATAGGCGCACCGGACGTGAGGTGCCCACTGCTTGCAATAGATTGGATGTTTGTGTCCCCCCCCCCCAATTCATATATTGAAAACCTAATACCCGAGGGGATGGTATGAGGTGCTGGGGTCTCGGGAAGGTGATTAGCTCATGAGGGTGCAGTCCTCATGAACGGGATTAGTGCCCTTAAAAAACAGAGGCACCACTGGGCTCCCTTGCCCCTCCCACCACATGAGGACACAGCAAGAAGGTGCCATCTACCAGGAGGTGGGCTCTCACCAGACACCCAATCTGCCAGGGCCTTGCCCTTGAACTTCAATCCTTCAGCACTGGGAGAAGTAAATGTTGGTTGTTTATAAGCCACCCAGTCTGTGGCTTTTTTGTGACAGTTGCCTGAACGGACTAAGACACTGCCTGCAAAGGCCTCTACTGGGGCTGAGTCACTTGAGGAACATCGAGACCAAGCTTAAAAGGGGGACATTTTGTGTCTGAAATGGCCCTTAGGACTCTGGTGTTGTATCAGCTGCTGTCAGTCCCACCCATGGCTTCTCAGCACATCTCTGATTCCTATTCCTGCCAAGAATTTCTTGCTGCAAACATCTGCGACGCTGCCTGAGGCCTTTTACTGGCTCAGAGAACATGTTTCCCCCGAGCACTGGCAGGCTGGAAATGCTGGGCAGTTAGCATCCCCAGAGGCATCTCTCAACCAATTGCAGGCTGGAAACGGGGGCAAACAGCCCGGCTGCCTTGCCCCTCGAGTGGTATCAAATGGAGACATATCCCCCACCCCACTGCTATCTCTCAGAGTTCCAGGCACCCACGTGATAAGTGGCTTGGAGGTACACCTATTAGTGTCTGTCTTCCCTTCCCTGTCCCATCTCCTACCCCCCTGTGGTGCTTCCTGGGGTTTCGACCTCACAACATCCTCATGGAGTCAAATTTCTGAGGACTCCATCTTAAGACACACCCTTTCTTGTCTCTTGGGATTTCTCACCCTCACCACACAAATCGTTTTGGAACCCCAACCATGTGCAAAATCTTTTGGTAATGTCCTCAGACTCTCCACTGAAACTTAGCTGTTTGATTACTTAATTAAGTTTCTTTTCAGGAAAGAGCCCCAAATTTATTCAAGCTGAGGTGTGGCTGATGCAGGCGATCAGAAAGTGACCCCTGCCCCAACTGGACCAGAATGGCAGCCTTAGCCTCGGGATACCTTCTGACACCATAGAATTCCCACCAAAGAGAAACTTGTAACCACAGGCAAGAACGGGGGCCAAGAAGGGGCCAGAGTTCTAGTGTGGAAGGTACAAAGGGACCTTGTGTATCATGAGACCTGGGCTCCTGAGAGGCTAGAACCAACATAAATATCTGCACAAACAAGCACAAGGCAAGGCAACCTGAAAACAATCCGCCCACTCTTAATTATCCCCAGGTGGATTATCTAGCTGGTGGACCCTCAGTAGCAAAATTTACACCCTAGCCTGGTTTTCCTCTCCTATTCACCCTGTACCCAGTGACCTCCCCGAACATGGGCTGATATAAGGAAATGCAAAGTCATTTTAGGAGAAGTCTGATGAGGAGATAAAGAGATTTGTGTGCGTGCAAAAGCCCTGGAGAAATAATTTATGATTATTCTGACTTTTTAAAAAATTATTTGGACTTGTGGAGGTCTCCTCCACCTGTGTGGTGGTTCAGGAAGGGACTCCATGCAAAAACAGCTCTGCCAAGAGACAAACGCCATGGGAAGGGTTGGCCCCCTTGCGGAGTCTTCCCGCCCAAGCCTGACTGCAAATATGCAGCTGGATAAATTTAGAAGCCACAGCATACATAAAAGAAACGGTGTATATTCTGTGCGGTCCCACTAGCATGCTGGCTGGGTGGTTTGATCATTCAACAGATACTTCTTAAGTGTCTACCATGTGTGGCGTGCCTGGGTGTCTCAGTCGATTAAGAGTCCAATCTTGGCTCAGGTCATGATCTCACTGTTTGTGAGTTTGAGCCCCGCATTGGGCTCCGGGCTGATAGCTCAGAGCCTGGCGCCTGCTTCTGATTTTGTGTGTGTATCTCTCTCTCTCTGCCCCTTCACTGCTCAGGCTCTGTCTCTCTCTCTCTCAAAAATAAATAAACATTAAAGAAAAAGGTGTCTACCATGTGCCAGATGTGGGACTACCCGATAAAAGGAGGTTGCCTCACCCACAGGTGTCAGAAGGCCCTCTTTACCTCCAGAACTAGAACCACACATTAATAAGTGTTTTAAAGTATCTTGGATTGTGATGATCATCTCATTACTCTTACTAATGATGTAGAAATAACCAATTGGGAGATAAGGAAAAGCCAGAAATGGATGAGCTACTGTCTCTGGGTGTTAAAAAGTTACCTTAAATTTCATATAGGTCTGATACCCTAATAAGAAACAACATGTTGGGGTGCCCAGGGGCTCAGTCAGTTAAGTGTCCAACTCATGATTTTGGCTCAGGTCATGATCTCACACTTTGAGAGATTGTTTGAGCCCCACATCAGGCTCTGTGCTGATAGTGCAGAGCCTGCTTAGGATTCTTCCTCTGTCTCTCTCTCTGCACCTCCCTCACCCCTCACCCCCGTACTCTCCTGCGCGTGCTCTCTCTCCCTCTCTCAAAATAAATAAAATAAACTTAAAAAAAAGAAATGTCATGTAGTGTCAGTGGCCTTTGCTCCTCTGAACCTAATAGAGGAGGTGATAAGAACATGGCTTTTTTAAAAATCGAAGCACCATATCACCAAGGCCTTCCCAGCACTAGAGAAGTATGTTCAAGACCATCAGCCTAAAATATGAGTTATGGCCCAGTTTCCCTCTTATGTCAGAAAGTGATGTTTCTCTGAAATGCACCAGCTCCCTTGGTTACATTGGTGTTTCCCGTCTACCTGCCTACCATGGTCCTCCACCTGGATGCCCAATAAACATCATAAACCGGTAGCAGTCCAAACTACATTCTGGATTCCAACACTCACTCCAAACCACTTCCTCCCCAGTCTTCTTCCCAGTCAACCACACTTTACTCTTCCGGAGGTTGACATCAAGACCTAGGTGTTGTCCTTGATTCATCTCATTCGCTCACACCCCACATTTAATCAAATGTGCAAAATCCTGCTGGTTCTAGCTTTCAAATATATGGGGTTTCAGCTACTTCTCCGCACTTCCACTGCTACCACCCTGGTCCAAGCCACCATCATCTCTCCCCTGAAATACTCAAATGGCCTCCTAGGAGGTCTCCCTGCGTCCACCCACACCCCAACCCAGTGCATTCCCCAAGCAGAGAGCATGACATTTTTAAAACACAAGTCAGTTCATATTAGCCCTCTGTTCAAAGTCTTCTAACACCAGTGGCTTCTCACTTCACTCAGAGGAACAGCCAAAATCCCCCAAATAGCTTTTAAGATCCTACATGACCTGCCCCCCAATCTCCTCCCAAACTACTCTCCTCTGCTTACCTCTGTGGCAGCCACACTGACTGGCCTCCTTGCTATTCCTCAAACATTCCAGGCACCTCAGAGCCTTCGTAAGTGCTACTCCCTCTGCACACAAAGCTCTTCTTCAGATACCCACACAACTCACTCACTCAACTCTTCCAAGGCTCTTCCCCAAATCACCTAATCATTAGGCCTTCCCTGACCACTCTATTGAAAATCGCAGCCTTTCTCCATGTCCATAATCAGTTTTAGTTTTGTCCATAATCTTCATCATCTCTCATCATAGTACGTGCTTGTATTGACAATCATCTTTCCCTCTAACTTGAATGCAAGCTGTGTGAGGACAGGGGTTTTTGTCTTCTCTGTTCGTTTCTGAGCACAGCAGCAGCTAAAGGGGTATCTGGCATGTAGTAGTTACTCAATAAATAAATAATTGTGTTAATCAATTAAATAATGAATGGGTAAGCTTCTGGGATAATGATATTTAATACAGCAAAAAGAAATGTGCATGTTTTAGGGCTGAGGAGCGTGCCCTAGAATTTACTTGATCCTAAAATACAATTTAAAGTATAACATGCCTGGCACCTGGGTGGCTCAGTCAGTCAAGTGTCCAAACTCTTGATTTTGCCTCAGGTCACAATCTCACAGTTTGTAGGATCAAGCCCCACATCGGGCTCTGCAATGACAGCACAGAGCCTACTTGGGATCCTCTCTCTCTCTCCTTTTCTCTCTCACCCCTTCCCACGCTCATTCTCTCAATCTCTCTCAAAATAAATAAATAAATTTTAAACAAATAAAGTATAACATGCAAATTGGGTCATCAATTGGGGTTAATTCATTTGCTTGTCTAAGAATTTCGACCATGAGCTTTTAAGAAGCAAAATATAATGGTTTTAGGCAAGGTCATACTTGCAGAGGATAAGTTTAAATATTGGGACCAACTCCTGTCCTAGGCTGCTCTGGTCTACTGAAGAAGTAGGTGATAGGAAGTATCCTTAAAACTGTCCTCTGTCCATTGGCCTATCCAGATGTGCTCACGCATTCTTTCATTGACTGAATAAAACAAGCAACGAACCCTGCTTAACAAACTTTGCATTCTCCTGGGAGACAATAAGATCTACAAAAAAGTACAGAGTATGTTAAATGGTGACCAACTCTAAGGATTATAAAAAAGAAAAAAGGGAGACCAATGGGGAGGGGAGATGGACTATAGGGAAGACCACCACGAGGGGAGAATGTTGTAGACACAAGAAACAGGAAGTCCAAAAGCAGGGTGTTGGGATCATGCTTGGCAGGGTTCCCAACCAGCGAGTGAGTGAGGGGCCAGTAGGAGAATGTCATCAGAAGGGTCTCAGAGGATGGGGCCATGGAGGGCCTAGTAAGAACAGGACACGGTGTTCATGCTGAGTGACGTAGGAAGTTTAGAGGACTTTTGAATGGAAGAGTGACCCGCTCCGATTTACATCTTAACAATGCTGGCAATGCCCACACTCTGTCATTCTGTTGGGACTTTCTTCAAAAGGTGTATGTGTTCAGAGTTTACATTCCCTTGGAAACAAAGAATGCACCTCTTTTCTTCCTGAACCCTAAACCCTCAGCATCTTCCACACCTAGTTGGTCCTCAACAGATGTTTATGGATTCACTCACTGCAGTCACCTGGACAGGGCTGTCCAGTGGCTAACTTATCAGCAGAGATTAATGGATCCAATTAGGCATATGGTTGGCATAGCTCCAATGTTCACCCATCGGCTACAATGGGAAATTCTCTCTCCTTGGGCAGGTCATCCAAGACCCTCTTTTCACAATATTAAAACTTTGTATCTGCCCAATATACACAGGAATTCTTCACACGCAAAATGTCATGTTCAAGCAATGTGAGATCTCTGGCCATCAGTACAAACACAGCCGGTACAGGTCTGTCATTAAAGGAAGTAGGGTAAGGAGATGAGGCTGACATCAGGGGAATTACTCAAAGTTACCAAGTAAATCGCTAAAAGGAATTTGCTGTCTCTCTGCCTCATTGAATCATTTTGATTCAAGATCTTCCATAACCTTAACTTCAAAGAAAATAGATCATTAACTTGACATTCAACTCAATACAGCATCACATCTTATAAGACAATCCATTCCCTGTGTCCCTTTTATCTGTACCAGAAACCTAATAGGAAGCCCCTTTGCAACTCAAATTATTTTCTTACTGAGAAAGAAATTCCCCGAAGCCAAAGAAAAGGTGAGTTGTTTGTGGAACAAAAGTGCACCAAAATTAAAGTTATTAAAAATCTTAGGTCACCATGCCCACAGTTCCTATTTTTCCTGTGCCACCCACTTTCACAGTCTGGTACTGGAGGAGATCAGGGCAATCTTAGCAAATGAATACACACGCAGCAATAGCACTATGTTCTCGGATGGAGTGTTCTACCTGATTTTTATTTGACCGTGTTGGTTTCAGTTTTAAGGACAGAAAAGGACAATGAAGCCCGAAGCAGTGAGCACAAATCCTCCTAAAGCAATGGTTCTCAAAACTCCAGCATGCATCAGAACCCCCTGGAGGGCTGGTGAAAATGCAGGGTGGTGGGTCTCATCCCAGAGTTTCTCACTTAGTAACTCTGGGCTGAGGCCTGACAATCTGCATTTCTCATAAGTTCCTGGTGTTGCTGCTACTGCTGTTGGGCCACACCTTGAGAACCACTGGCCTAAAGCTAGAAAATCTAAAGTATCTGGTTGTGGTTTCAAATCCCCAGCCATTTGGACGTAGATGCTAGCTGGATGAAGAACGGAGCCATAAATACAGAGAACAAACTGGTGGTTGCCAGAGGGGTGGGGGAGGAGGAGTCAGGCAAAATGGGTGGAGGGGAGTAGGAGGTACAGGCTTCCAGTTACAGAATGAATCAGTCATGGGGATGCAAGGCACAGCATGGGGAATATAGTCAATGGTATTGTAACAGGACTGTAAGGTTGAAAAAACAAAAAGAAGCTGGTTGGACAAGAATCTATATAAGGCCTAATACATATGTGCATATTTTAATATATATGCTGGAGGATCCACTCCAGAAGAGCCTAGAATTGTCCTTTCTTCTTTAGCCTCCTATATGTGTTCAGATCTCCTTAACATGTCTGTCTTGTTGTATACTGTTTCTTCAGCTCCCAGACTCCCCTACAAAAGGGTTTGGCACATGGCGGGTACCCTTGGCCAGAGCCGTCTGGGCCCACAACAACAACAAAAAAAGGCAAAGCCTTCTAAAGACTGATGTTTCCTGATCACCATTTTGTTAAGACTTGCCCAGCTGGAGGCAGGAAAAGACTTTTGTTTCCAGCTATTTTATTAAATCAGCGTCTGAGCACTTGTTGATACAATGTCATGATCAAAGGCTGAACCCCCCTCCTCCATCTTCTAAATTCCCCCCACACCCTTAAGAAAACATCTTAAAAACATATCTGTTGAAATGGATTCAGCATCATCCCTGGCCTCCTCCCAAGCCCTCAAGAACATTCCAGAGCATACAAAGAGGGCAATTGTCCAGAGTTCGGGTATTTTCCTACACACACACACACACACACACACACACTTGGAAAACACCCTGGGAAGTACCCCCGGTGGAACACAGTATCCACTCCTTTCTGGCTCTGTGGCGGTCTCCTTTTATCCCACGGTACCTGGGGGCCTGGCACACATACTCTGCTTTTATTTCCTGCTCCAGGGTGAGTGAGAAGACTTCTATTCCAGCTGTATCATCATCGCGGTGTCACGGCTGCACAGGAAAGAAAAGGCAGGAATCAGATGTGTGTTCCCTGAGAGAGACCTTCAGCTCGTTACAATTAACAGATAATTTGAGAGACTTCAGTGTGGTCCGCTGCCAAAAACAACTTAACAGGAAAAATGCAATACTGATTCGAAGAAGAAAAAAAATCCCCCCTCCCCCCCACTCATAGGCATTGCTGCTCTTTGTGTGGGCTTTGTTATGCTTTATGTTATCTTAAGGGAAAGTGCAGGATGCAAATGAATTCTTCCAGGCTGGGAAATACTGGTGGGGGAGCAGCAGTGAACAGCGGGTGTAAACAAACATGACAGAGGCCTGGATTTTTGCATGGTTGTCTAAAACTGAGATGCTTAGAAATTGGGAGCTATCAGGAGATCTCACTCACTTTGCCGATTGAGGTACAGAAAAAGGGCTGAGCAGGAGGGTTTCCAAATGTCACAGGAAGGCTTCATTTTACCTGCTTTGAAACTGGAGAAGGAAACGCTACAAAATCAAGACAAACATCTGATGGGGGAAGACGAGCATTCTGTATCTGACGTCCCAAAGGAGCCGAGGAGACAGAGAAATGCTATCTCCTCTGGAATAAGATGGGCCAGGGAGGGGGTGGAGGAACATGATCATTCTGGTTCACAAAGAACTCTTAAGGGACTACAACCCTTTTCAGAGGCAAGCACTAGAGAAGGGATTCCCAGGGGGAGGCTTGGGGAAAGCTAATTCCAAGAGGGAGTTCAAAGCGTTGAGATGAGAATGCTTGTCTAACCCTGTTTTAAAGAGACCATGCATGGCTGGGTTTATAGCGTCAGGATTGATCTGCCCATAGCCAGTCTCAGCGGTGGTCATCAGAGTGGCCTCAGCCCCGGGACCTGGCCTACAGTAGTGGGCCTACCCAGGGGACAAATGGGAAGACAAAATATCTGATCCATCCTGGAAATCCTGCATTGAAGGAGAAACCAGCTCTGAAACACACAAGCTCTTGTGGTTCATGAAATCCATCCTGCGTCCTGGTGTGCCCCCAGAATGAACCAAGGGTAGTGGCCTGGGTCTAAGCTATGGGGACCCTCAGTCCCTACATGGTTTGAAACTGTGTCAGGCTCCCAAAGCCTGCTGGAAAGACTCACAAGATGAAGATCAGTGTGGCAGATGGAAGGGAAAGTCGATTTTGATATGGGGGTGCCAGGTTCTGGTTCTGGACCCACCTGAAAACATGTGACCTGGGACACATTACTTCACCCTCTTCTAAAGTGAGGGTGACTAATGACCTTTAAGGGTGCTTTCATCCCTAACATATTTTTGTTTTAGAAAGTGAAAATGTGAAAGCACACCCTCTCTAGAAGACACTGGCTTCATCGTCCCCTCCGTGGCTCTCGAGTTTTGGGGTCCAGAAGAGCCACACCTTCATTTTACGTAGAGTGTTAGACTCTGCAATCAGCACATAAGGCAAAAATGCCATGTTGGGAAAATAACCCTCGGAAAAGCACTTTAAATTTTCCACAATGAACAGGATAGGTGATTTTGTATAGACACCACAACCCAACATACTGGTATAACTCTCTATATGTACCTACATACAGTGGTGGAGAATTGTTCATAAAGAGCAGATGTAAAATGGAATTTTAAGTATTTTAAATTTTATGAGATAGACAGACTGCCTAACTTGGAAGAATGTAGCAATGTATATAGTTGATCTCACACAAGTTAAATGCCCTGTGGAACTGGTTTATTAAACAGGCTGAACCTGACTGAGTCTAAACAGGAAATGGATGTATTTTTCTTCATTACTGCCTTCAGCCTTATTACATCAAACCAGTTTCCCGGCCTCTTGAAAACATCTTAGATAAATCTCCTGACTTTTAGTTCTTTTAAGAACAAGCCCTATTTTGGTATTTAAAAATCCAGGCTAGGTCAATACTTAATCTCATATCGAATCCAAAGCTTCCCCTTCCCCTGGCTCAGGCCTGACCAACCAGGCTCAGAGAACCAAAAAATTGAGTAAGAAAAGTTGAGTAACCATTCTTTCCACTCTACTGTGTGGTGCAACCACTTAACTAAGCTGGAACTATGTTTCCCAGAATTCCCTGCCATGAGTTAGGGGGAGCACAAGAGAAATTTGCACAAGTGGGAAGTGAAAAGGCACCATTTTTATGCTCTGAAGGTGGGAATAGGGTGCCAGGCCCTAGAGCAAACTCACATACATTGCTGGCTCACCTTGTTGGTGTGGACAGCACCCAGGCCTGAAGCCCCTCCAGCCCCCACTGGGTCTCCTTCTTCTGCTCCCCGAGGGCCTGGGTCAGACAGCCCTGTAGCAGATGGCCCCAGCCTTTCCCAAAGGTCATCCTTACCAGTTTGTCCTCATTTGTTCTAATGTGCACCCAACTTCCCTTCCTGACTAGCTGGCCTTGCTGACCTATAGAGTCATTGGCCCCAATACCAGACATAGAGCCAACAGTCTCTCATAGATTTCTCCATCAGCTTCCATAGGATGCAAAGGGCTATTCCCTGTAATAAATCTATCATAGTATTTCACTGGTAGTAATTCTACTCCTCTCATTGAACCCAGGCTGACATGCTCCCTCTTCTTGCACACTTCTGCTTGCTTCTCTAGAATAGAGAAAAGATTATAGGAAAGAGGTAACATCTCAAGTCAATGATGCTATTTTAGTGTGTCTCTGTCATGGCAGTCACCAAAGTGCAAGCTCTTCTATGGGCTGCAGATGCAAGACGGGTGGGACCTTTGGACCCTTGGATATTCCACAAGGACCTCTGAGTGACAGTCTCCTGGCTCTGATAACATACACTCTGGCTGACCAGTTCTGACCCCATGAGCTTTTCAACCCAAAAGAAATCCTGAAGCCTCTTACTTCTGGAATCCCCTTGCCCCAACACGTCACCCTCTTGGGCACAGTCCTTGAAAGATGATGCTGGCTACCTTGCCCACAGTCCTGTTGGCCCCCAGAAACGGCATCCTGGCCCACTAAGTGGTTAGAGTATAGCCATCTCATTCCCCTACCCTTGGACTATTCTTGTCCAGCCAGCCTGTTCCTTCAGACTTCTCCAGGTGAGAAGCAGGCATCAGTCTCTTCAATCCCGAGCACCCCTAAATTCCAAGGGAGG
Organism: Panthera pardus; assembly: GCF_024362965.1. Lineage (NCBI taxonomy): Eukaryota > Metazoa > Chordata > Mammalia > Carnivora > Felidae > Panthera > Panthera pardus. Next base: position 88,261,111 of record NW_026526843.1, read on the forward strand.
CATGTAAATTGCTCCCAAGAGTGGCATCACTGTGCTCTGCTCCATCCCAAGGAAACACTAGGAGGACTGGAGAAAAGCCAAGCACTTGCCACTCCCTTAAATTGCCTTCTTGAATTTCTAGTCTCATCTTAAATATGCTGCTGGGGGTTATAGGCTCTGGATGGCTTTCATTAAATTTTAATGACTTTTGTGTATGTTCTTTGGAACATGGGAGTTTTTGTCACCTATTATACTCAACGTTGGATCTTTGGTTCTATTGAATACCTTTATACTATCCCCTCAAACCTCAGCTTTGAGCAAAACCGTCCTTAAAATTAATAAGAATAGGGGCACCTGGGTGTCTCAGTTGGTTAAGCATCTGATTTTGGCTCAGGTCATGATCTCACAGTCATGAATTCAAGCCCCATGTTGGGCTCTGTGCTGACAGCTCAGAGCCTGGAGCCTGCTTCAGATTCTGTGTCTCCCTTTCTCTCTCTCTGCCCCTCCCATGCTCATGAGTCTCTCTCTGTCTCAAAAAATAATAATAAATAAATGTTAAATTTTTTCAAAAATTAATAAGAATAAAAATAGCTTATTTCATGGTACAATTTTAGGAATCCCAGGAAGGTGTGCATGCCCAAATATTCCCTCCCACCTTCCCTTCTATGATGCCTTGGACTCCATCATCAGAAATGCATTTTACCTGATTTGACAGATTAGGCCTTCAAGGGTCCTCAGTGACACTTGAATCTATGATCCTTTGGCAACACTTCGCCATGGATAAGTTAGATTGCTTTCCAGAGAGACAACTGGCTGAGGACTGGATGAGAATGAAATCCAACACAGGTAAGTTTTGATGAGAGAAAGCTAAGCTGGCCCCACAGCCTGTTCCCTTACCGAGTCTGAGTCATCAGGGACCAGCATGAGAGCCTTGGAACCAAGACCAGGTGTGCAAAGAAGGATACCTTCTAGAAAGCTAGAAAGAGAAGGTTGCCTCATTCAAATTTTTCAGACAGTCTTTGGTGCCAAGAATATGGTATGTGCTAAGTAAATGCTTATTTACTTAACAATTGTTTAAGAACACAATAATCCTATTTATGAGAATAAAATACTTGAATGTCTTATTTTTTTAATTTTTTTAAATGTTTATTTACTTATTTTGAGAGAGAGAGAGAGTGAGCAGGAGAGAGGCAGAGAGAGAGAGAGGGAGACAGAGAATCCCAAGCAGGCTCTGTACTGCCAGTGCAGAGCCCAGTGTGGGGCTCAAACCCATGAACCATGAGATCATGAGCTGAGCTGAAGTCAAGAGTCGGACACTTAACTAACTGAGCCACCCAGGCACCTCTCGAATGCCTTTTTAAACCTCACATTTATGGTTTGTCCTCCTTTGCCTCAATACTTGTTCCCCCAAATTACTTAATTACCTAATGATATTTGAGCAAAGGTGCTGAAATGTTTTAAAAACAGGTTTATTTGGTGGCTGTGGGGTGACTTCATGGAAATTCATTTCTTGAGGGAGCTCTGTTTCTCTTAGCTACAGAAACGAGAGGGAGTTCAATGTGTTGAACTAGATTTAGACACATAATGTTATGCTTTCACTAATTATTTATGCTACTGATATGGAGGGAGAGAGAATTGTATAAAGATAACACAGACCAGAGTCATGGTACTCAAACTTGAGTGAGTATTAGAATCACCTGGAAGCTTGTTGAGAACATTGATCCTGGGACAACCCCTCCCCCACCGCCACCCAAAGATTTTGATTCAATAGATCAGGACTATACTTTGAAAAACTGAGCTAGGGCTTACAAAGGTGGGCCTGTATGTCTGTCCCCACCCACAGCCCCCCACACACAGGTACCTCCATGCGCAAGCGCACGCACACACACACACACATGCACACGTCAAGCATTTGTTGAGCTTTCTGTCTAACACCACCAGGTCCTTACTCAGTGCATATGAACTCCCAAAGTTGTTTTACTTCACCTCCCTTTGACCCAAAACTTTCAATGGCACCTCCAGAAAGAGTTTGTGGATTTGTCTTTCCAGGACAGACTGCTGTAACCACATTTTTCAGTGAGACTGATAGCAAAATAGGAATGCCAGATTATTACTGATTTACAATCAGTAAATTACAACTACAATAATTACTGATATTTCTGTCCACAGGTGGGGCTGGACACTTACACTACTGCATTCTCTCCATAGAAGAAATCTGCATGGGAAACAGATTGTAATCAACAGTTTGTTCATTGGACATAAATTCAGGCAAGGGCTTTGGGTGGAGGAATCACTGATGGGTGCCATGAAGTTAAGAGTGTCTGGTGCATCTATCTGCACAATCAGGATCTACTTGCTCCCAGGACCCAACAGGATAGGGCAGCCTCTGCCCTAGACAGCGCTTGGAGGAAAACAATTGTCAGCCCAAGTGACATGTCCATGAGGGAACCGACTTGCCCTCTGGTGGATGCATTCCCTCTTTTGGAGTTACAAAATAAATATCTGTTGAATTATTAATTAACTTATAATGACTGATATATTATCTAGTGGCTTACAGACCTGCACTCATCTTCTCTCTTTTTTTAATGTTTATTTATTTATTTTGAGAAAGAGAGAGAGAGAGTGCAAGCAGTGGAGGGGCAGAGAGAGAGGGAAAAAGAGAGGGAATCCCAAGTAGGCTCCACTCTGTCAGTGCAGAGCCTGATGTGGGTCTCAATCCCACGAACTGTGACATCATGACCTGAGCCGAAATCAAAAGTCAGACGCTTAACCAACTGAGCCACCCAGGCGCCCCTCGTCTTGTCTCTTTCAGAGGATTTTCTCTCTGAGATTTAAACTGTAAAATCATCATGTAAAGGATCAGAGGAAAGAGATGTGACCTGTCTTTCATTAATTGCTAGGGAGCAAATTTAAGTTCTGGTATACAACAGTTGCAGGGTCCCCATACCCAAGACAGAGAAGGAAAAGAAAATTCTCAGCAGAGGGCAAGGAAGTGGGGCAAAAGCAGCCACTGATCTGTATGTGGACCCAGGGCTGTATGGCCAGAGACAAACACGGGAACCCCTGGAGGACCATCCTAAAACCCTTCAGAGGGAGGTCCGAGTCTTTAGAGATTGAAAAAATACAGGGCCAAGTTACTGGGTTGATTTTGCATTTGGCTTTGGTACTTTCTAAGTTCATCCAAAACGGCATTCCGTTACTTTGAAATTATAGTCTGTTAAAATTTTCTTCTCAAAATGATAGATTATGCCAGTTATGTATGTAATAAGAGAAAATTCAGTAGTAAATGCACCAGGTTAAGGTATACATTTATTGGCCAAAGTGCAGCTAAAAGGGACAGATATTTTGTAAAAAAATTTGCAAGGGTGAATGAATCCTCACCTCTGCTGACCCCGAGTTTCTGGTTTTCTTTCTGGCTCCTGGAATTCCTTAATTCTAGACTGTGGGTCCTATGAATATGTCTCCCTCCCTACCCACCAACCTGGCTGAGAGCCCACAGGCACAAATATTCATAGGTTTTTGTTGAGTTTCTGTTGTGTCATCCAAGATGACACTTTATCAGGGTGCCTGGGTGGTTCGGTCCATTAAGTGTCTGACTTTTGCTCAGGTCATGATCTCATGGTTCGTGAGTTCAAGCCCCACATCGGTCTCTCTGCTGTCAGCACAGAGCCCACTTCGGATTCTCTGTCCCTTTCTCTCTCTGCACCTCCCCCACTTGCTCTCTCACTCTCTCTCTCTCTCAATAATAAACATTTTTCAAAAAGATGACACTTTATTATCCAGAAAATACAGAACGAAAATTAGCTTCCGAACCACCCTAGAAATGTCTTGTTTTCTAGTATATGACAGAAACTAAGACCACTGTCCCGTTACTATCAACAGGATCTGATATCAAGAGTTTTTAAGGCCATGGCTACTGACATCATCACCTCCCTCACCCCCTTACCCTCCCAGCAGCCAATGCCTTAGCCTGTCACTATGTGCTAGAAGCTACCACGCAAAAACCAAGCCCTCATTAAGGTACTTAATGAAAAATCAATAATAACATCGGTATCTACTGAGGCATATCCGAGGGCACACTTTCTACCCCTCCAAACAACCCTCTTTTGTGAAGATCAATAATAAAAGATCCTCTCACCTTTGATTCTAAGACTAAAAAGGTGAGTTAAAATTCAAGGCCTCTCTATATTTGAGTCATATTCTGCTTTGCTTTTTCAATGACTAAGTTACATCTGTAATTGAAACATGCAAGGAAACAGTTACAAGGTTTTTCTGTTCAACATAGAGATAGAACCTTACTTCTCATTTATACTACGCCATCGTCAACTTTCTGTGATGTGCAGACGATTTCCCCTCTCTGGGCCTCTGATTTCACACCTGAAAATACAGGGATTAGCCTGGGTGATCTTTAAAGTCTCTTTCCAGCCTAGTAATCTGTGTTTTATAAAATAAAGGCTAACACAGAGAGGACTCCTAATATTAACAGTAGTGTAGTGCCTGGAACTTAATAAAAACATTTAATCCCTTCAACATGAGGTACACCATTTCATTTAATCTTCTCGCCAAGCTTGTGAGGAATGCATTGTTTACCCCATTATTCTAGTGACTGTTGAGGCATAAAACAACATTTTGGGGGGCACCTGGGTGGCTTAGTCAGTTAAGCATCTGACTCTTGATCTCAGCTCAGGTCATGATCTTGTGGTTCATGATTTCAATCCCCACATTGGGCTCTGCGCTGACAGTGGGGAGCCTGCTTGGGATTCTGTCTCCCTCTCTCTCTGCCCCTCCCCCACTGCTCATGTGCGCACACACTCTCTCTCAAAATAAATAAAAAATATTTTTACATATAAACAAATAATAATATAAGAATTATAAATATAAAATGATAACAAGATATTAAAGATATTTTTCTTTAAAAGCAAGCTGATTATATCTCAGTTTCTCAGGGTCAGGAATTCGGCGGGCTCTCTTGGGCTGTCTGCATGGGGTCATTCATGCAGCCACGGTCACACAGTGAGTGATGCTGGAACTGTAAGAGTCTGCAGCAGCTGGGGGCTGACTGGGCATCCACTCTGTTCATGTACAGTCAATTCTCATTACTAGAGGTAGTTATGTTCTATAAAGTCACTGGGAACACTAAATTAGCAAAAGTTGAACCATTGCTCCTGAGGGAAATTCAGGGTTAGGCTCCTGCAAGCCTCTTGGTCACAATGTTTTCAACAACCGATCAATACAGTACCTTGGTTTTATGTGTGTTCCTGCTTAAAGACATCTTATTTGATATATATCGTTGGTTCATTAACATTGAACTCACAGCCAACAGCTCTACAACTCACGCCTGATGGAAGCTTATCTAACACATGTATTTTCTCCATAAGGCACAGCACAGACTTCTTGCACTAAGGAACACTAGACAGCCCTTCAGCATTGCACTTGAAGGCCATTTTAAATAGCAAATCACCAACCAAAAGCACAAAAATGCCAAAAAAAAAAAAAAAACCACACACATGGAAACTAAATAGACCACAAAAAGGACATTTGTTTACAGTATGAGAGCTGAAACAAGAAAGCAGAGCATCTCCTTGTTGGACCCCAGCTGGGAATGTGTGTATGGTGAGACTCAAGTATTTGCCACTATGTGCATGTCCCCAAATGGCCACAAAAGCACTGCAAGCACTGATGGGGGTTTACACACAAATTATGGCAACGAAGGAGATTCACCAATACAAAATTCACATAGAGTGAGGATTGACTGTATTTTTGGAGCTTCTCAGTATTGTTTCTCACATGAGCTCATTTGGGTTTCCTCACAGCCTGGTGGGTTCTAGGCAGCCAGACAGCTTAACGGCAGCTCATGGCTCCAGTGTGAGTTCTAGCAAGTGAGGCAACAAAGTTGCATCACCTTTTCTGACCTACCCTCTGAAGTCATGTGGCATTATTTCCACTGCACTCAGTTGGTTACAAGCAAGTCGCAAACATCCAGATTCAAAGGCCAGAACTTCCATCCCAGCTTCTGAGAAAAAAATGTGGGATGGGAGGAATTGTGGCAGCCATCTTTAGAAAATACAATTTGCGACACCCATTTTACAGATGAAGAAACTGAGGTTTGGAAAGTGAAAGAACTTGCTCAGTGTCACACAGTTCATATGTGGCAGAGCCAGAATCTGAACCCAGGCTTCTCTGACAACCAAAGCCTGTGCCCTAACCACTCTGTGTCCTGCTATGTAGCATCCCTTTGGTTTATAATCTATAGTTTCAATACAGCGCGAACAAAAACTCAAGATCAGCAGTGCAACTGAGCAAAGGGCTTGATGAAACAGATGGGATTTTAGGAGAAACCTATAGAAGGGAAGGGAAGTTGCTTGGCAACTGCTGTTGGGGAAATTGATTAAAGCATGAACTTAAATATGAAGAAGTCAGGGAGAATAGAATAAAGGTCAAGCAAAGCAAGGATTTGGCTTAGACACAGTATGAATAAGAGATACAAGAGAAATGATGAGCCCTGAGACCTAGGAAAGCACACAGAAAAGGACAGCCACACGGACAGAAATGTGGTGGAACTTGGACACCAGTAACAGTTGCCCACACCCACAGGTGAGCTGGTCAGCACAGAATGACCTTCAGCAGGTTCCAAAAATTCTCTTCCAAGACAAGCTCTTACTTTTACCCATCATTTGAGAGGCAGAGTCTGGCTCTGGGGCCCCCAGAATAAACCAGGAAAGTAAAAATGATGGTGTAGAATTCAGGGTCTACCAGGAACATGCTACCCATGGAGCCTTTGCTTATAAAATGGGGGAAGGGAGGACCTACCTCTCGGTGAAACAGAAGCTAGCACTGTGTTCTCCAGTGACAATGTACCCTGGGTCAGGCAAAACAGCCTGTTGATGGTAGGGCAAGCCAGGAATCACTGGCTTCATTACAACAGTCAACAGCAATAATCCCTGGTAGAATTTCTCCCCCCAAAAATGATTCCTTGAACATTCCGATGATGCCACCATTTGGGACACTCAAATGTAGGTTTGTCTCAACTGGGTGTCTCAGCACGAAGGAACATCACCCAACTTCCATGGAAACCTAGAAACACAGGACCTCTGATGAGGGGCTCCATAAAGGCCATCCTCCTGGTGATGATTCTCCCTGAGTCTTGGAGCTCCCAGTGCTCTTATTGGCTGACCAATATTCATTTTCTTCTTGTTGTTGATTATTATAGTTTTCTAGTGCTGGGCAACAACTTACCAAATTTAGGGGCCTAAAAAACAATAGTTTGATTTTGTTCATGATTCTGTGAGTCAATAATTCAGGAAGGGTTTGTCTGAGCAGTTCTTGTTTGGAGCCTCTGACGTGGTTGCAGTCAGAAGCCAACTGAGGTTTTAGTCATCTGAAGGCTCAAATGGGCAAGATGTCCAAGATGGCACATTCACCGAGCAAGCATTAATGCCAGCTGTTGGCCAGAAGCTCAGCTGGGACCAAAGATTGGAGCTCTTATTCATAGCCTCTCCAGGATGGCCAGACTTCTACCGTGGTGACTGGCTTCTTCTAGAGCATCCTGAGAGAGCCAAAAGGGGGCTGCAAGGCCTTCTATGACCTAGTTTTGAAGTCACTTCTACCATATTCTAATAATCAACACAAACACAAGCAATCAGATTCAAGGCGGGGGGAGCACAGACCTCACCTCTTGACAGGAGGAGTGTTGAAGAACTTGGAAGCCATATTTGAAAACTGCCTATTATAGGTTAAACTATGTTCCCCAAAAGGGTGTTGAAATCCTAGCCCCCAATACCTGTGAATGTGACTTGATTTGAAAGTAGGGTCTCTGCAGATGATCAAGATAAGATGAGGTCATTAGACTAGGCCCAATCCACGTAATCCAATATGACTGATGTCCTTACGAAAATGGGAAATTTGGACACAGGTGTGCACACAGGGAGAACACCATGTGAAGATGAAGACAGAGGTCAAGGTGATGCCAAAGAACAAGTCAAGGAATCCAAATGTTGCCAACAGACCACTAGAAGCTACAAGAGAAACAGAACAGGTTACCTCCCACAGCCCTCAAAAGGAATCCACCCTGCCAACATCTTGATCTTGGACTTCTGGCCTCCAGAACTCAGAAACAATAAATTTCTGTAGTTTAAGCCACCCAGTTTGTGCTTTGTTATGGCAGCCTTAGGAAACTAATAAGCTCTCCTACAGACTAAAAGAACCTTAATTTTGTTTAAGAGGACAAGAAGCCCAGGTGAGAACACATACCTTCCCAGACTCCCTTGCTGCTTAGAGATAGCCATACAATACTGATCTGCCAGGGACTTCTGGCAGAAAGGTTGTACTTTCCTCTTTCTCCATTTGTGTTTCTTACCTACCTATAATGTGGAGATGAAGGGTAGGAATGGATCAGCCATCTTGCAGCCATGAGGACACAAGCAGATCTGGAAGCTAGAAAGAACCTGAGTCCCTGAGGGCAGTCCTCTCTGTTCAACAAACAGGCCTCCAATGGCAGAGCATCTCTTGTGCCCCAGGCTCCATGCCAGGTGCTAGGGACAGTCTCCCCTACCTGCCTCTAATGATCTGTCCTTAATCTCAGTGGCAGATCGTTTCAACTTAATGAGATAAAATCAGGCATAAGGTGTGGATGTGATGTCATGGACTCCCAGAGGGAAGCCTCCTACCCATCCTGACAGGAGAGCTTCCTGGAGCTCCCCTCTGGGAGGGACCCAAGGGATGTATGGCCTTAATAGTCCCTGTCAGCCCCTGGGGAGCTGAGAGCCAGGAAGAATGTTCTCCTCTCCCTCAACAAGAAACACAACTTCTTGGGGTATCAGGTGGTAGGACCAGGGCTCTCTGAAGCCCCCAAGTGCTGAGTGCAGTGTGACTGAGCCTGCCTGCAGTTCTCACGGCAGCCACCACCACCTCAGAACTCCCAGGCTGTCCTGGGAGACACTTCAGGCTGCTGCAGAGTAGCAAGCTTCCACTGTTCTCAAGAGGGCTAATCAACAGAAACCTGAAAGAAGCCACATCATGGATAAGACCAAGTGAGCCTAGAACCTGGTAACTTCCATTAAGCTATAACACCCTCCAATCAATCCATTTCTCATTATCACCAAAACCGGAGTCAGAAGCCACAGTTGCCACAGCAACATGGGTTCCAAGGTTTTCCACAGAAAGCTAGGACACTAGGTTTCCTGCTGAACCATGTCTGGCTTTCCTCACGCCATAGGTAATCCAGTCAGATCATCAACATGGCCCTAAAGACTCTGACAGAGGAAGTCACTTGAGAAAGTTCTCAGCCCTTCCTAAACTTCTGCCAGTCCAAGGACAACATCGCCCTCCATGACCCAGACGAATGTGTATGATTCCTTTCAAAGGCAACAGCTTACAGGAACCCATGGAAGAGTTCTGCTCATCACTTCACTTCCATAACCCTTACTTGCCTCTGAGAATAATTAAAAATGAGCCCCTCAAAACAGCAGGAGAGGGATGAACGTGGGTCCCCATAGTCCCTTGGCCAACAAATTGAAAGATACTGAAGGCCGAGTGGGGTCAAACATCAGCCACACAGACTCGTCTTAAAACCTCTACATTTATGGCCTTGCACCAGTTGTCAAAAGTCTCTGAGCCAATTTCCTCACCTGTCAAATGAAAGGATGACACTCACCCCTGTGGTTGTTGAGGGCATTAAATGTGAAAACGTAGGTACAAGTGTCTAGCACACTACCTGGCATGTGACAGGAGGTCCCCCAACAACCAGGGGACTCCTTCTCTTCTTCCTTTGTCATGTGGTTTCCAAAGTCTTCTGGGAAAAGAAGCAAGGAGGGATTGGAGGTGTTCTGTGTTCTTTGAAGAGTGAGGTTCATGTTGTCTCTTTAATATACCCCCATGGCACCTGCCATGGTGTTTCCCCATGGTACACACCCAACAACACAGTAATAAAGGAGGTAAGAAGAGTCAGGGGAGAAGAAAGGGAGAGGACAAGAAAGAGATGGTCTCATCAAAATGGCATTTGCCATTAAAAGAACATTTTTGAAGCTGGGATGAAACCAATGGTGCAGTGAGCTAGCAATAAAAGCCAGTGCTCCCTTGCATTCTGAACAAGCCCAACATTTTTCCCACAGGCAGGGTCAGTGTGGAGGAGTTCAGCATCCCCCAGACTTGGAAAGGAAAGTGCACAGAGGGAAGCCCCAAGCATACTGGCAAGGGAACCTTGACCTCACCCCCTCCCGCCCCATCCACGCCCTCACTTAAAAATGTTTTTTTCCACTCTCTCTCATTTTAAAAACATTTTTCAGGGCACCTGGGTGGCTCAGTCGGCTAAGTATCCAACTTCAGCTCAGGTCATAATCTTCCGGTTCATGAGTTTGGGCCTGAAACCTGCTTCAGATTCTGTTTCTCCCTCTTTCTCTGCCCCTACCCTGCTCACACTCTGTCTCTATCTCAAAAATAAATAAATATTTTAAAAATTTTTAAATAAATAAATAACAATGGTATTCAACTTATATTCCACTTATTTTTAAAATGTAACACATAAATAGTATGCATTCCTTAAGCTAGGTTGTATAAATTTTTTTCCAGTTTTATTGAGATATCATTGACATCTAACACTGTACTAGTTTAAGGTGTATATGTGTATATATTGCTAAATGATCACCACAATAAACTTAGCTAACATCCATCACCTCACATGGTTATAGATGTTTTTCTTGTGATGAGAGCCTTTAAGACCTATTCTTTTCACAACTTTCAAGTATACAACACAGTATTGTTAACTACTGTTGTCATGTTGTACATTACCTCCCCAAGACCACCTTCATCCACTGCTCATTTCTTTTTCTTTAATGTTTTTATTTATTTTTGAGAGAGAGAGAGTGGGGGGGGGTACAGAGAGAGAGGGGGACAGAGGATCTGAAGCAGGCTCTTTGCTGACAGCACTGAGCAAGATGCGGGGCTCAAACTCATGAACTGTGAGATCGTGACCTGAGCTGAAGCCACCCACTCAACCAACTGAAACATCCAGGCTCCCCACCATTCATTCTTATACTTGACACTCTCCCTTCTCACTGTTACCACCAGCATCTCAGCCCTTCCCATCTTGCTTTCCCCACCTTGAACTCCTCTGTCCAGGACACTGCAGATTCATTATCCTGATGGCGGACATTGACCCCCCCAAAGAGACTAATCACATAAACCAATAACATTTTATAACACACATAATGTATAATCATCATAGAAAAATTTGAAAACCAAACATGAACCTCCCCCAAATTTTTCATAGGATCACTCCCCCCAGAGATAAAAGAAACAGAAGCATGGAAAGGCTCAGTCACCTTTGCATCTACAAAGTGGTAGACCCAGGCAGGATTCATTCCAAAGTAGCCTCCTCTAGAGCTGTGTCCCTATTACTCTCTACCACGTCCGAGATGGAAACAAGATTAAAAAGAGAATTTGGGGTCATATCGTAAATCACAGATCAAGCACCATCATCAGAAATGATCATCTTGTTATGTTTGCACAAAAAAATCATTGTAGATTCCAGGGAAGGGTGTGATAAAGCCAACGCTCTTTACAGGAGATGGCAACCCAACTTTTTGGAGGGTAATATAGTATTATAAATTAAAAGGCCTAGAAAGGGCCTTTTGGTTCATTGATCTCATATTATTTATATTCAGAAAATAGTTGGAGAAATGTATAAGGACATATGTGTATGACTGCTCATGGCCAGAAAATTTCAAATAGTGGGGGGGTGGGGGGCACAGAATAAACATTCTAACCTAAACTAACCTAAATATTCACAGTCCTCTGCCTCGGCCTGCAAGGTCTTCATCCCACTTTTCCCCAGGTTGCTTCACAGTGTCTCTTATTCTTCCCTTGAGTCTTATCAGCTCCTGCCTCTCACCCTAGGCCATTTCTGCCCTCACATTCTGTGTCTAACTTGCCCCACCCATGGTCCCCAGCACAGAGGGAGTACTCACTGATACTGAATTGAACTGCCCATGCAATTCGATTTTATAGAACATTATGATTTGAAAAGCACATTTGCAGAAATTTACCTTTGATTTTTAAGACATTAAAAAGCAGCAGAATAATAAAATCGCTGTTAATTTTTTTGTATGTGTTTTGTTTTTAATTTTTGAGAGAGAGTGAGCAAGCACAAGCAGGGGAAGGGCGGGGGTGAGGAGAGGACAGAGGATTTGAAGCAGGCTCTGTGCTGACAGCAGACAGCCGACGGCCTGATGCAGGGCTCAAACTCAAGAACCGTGAGATCCGGACCTGAGCCGAAGTTGGATGCTTAACTGACTGAGCCACCCAAGTGCCCCTAAAAATTTTTTTTAAGCAGCAGAAGCAAATATTTTCGTTTCCAGTTTCGAGTTAAGGAAGCCCAGGCTCAGAACAGGGCTTTCCGAAAACCACACAGCCAGCGGAGGACAGATGCAGGTCTATCATTGGTCTTCTGAGTTGAACACAGTGATGTCTCCACAACACCAAGAAAGAGAGAATGGGGCTGGGGTGGCCCCCTAGCAGGTGCCGGGCCACCTTCACTGGGGGAAACTTTAGGGCACTGAAGGGAACAAGAAGGGATCTCCTAAGGAGCCAGAGCTCTTAAGATTAAGTAATCTTTCCACCTCCCATCCTAACTATCTTTTCTCCTCATGCAACCTTTCAGGGCAGTTCCAAACTCAGATTTACCCCCATTACATACACACAGCCCCAATCTTTGAAACTGGCTTGAAGTGGCATACCTCATTGCTCAGGTTTTTTTTTTTTTAAATGTTTTATTTATTTTTGAGAGCCAGAGAAAGAGACACAGAGCATGAGCAGAGGAGGGGCAGAGAAAGAGGAAGAATCAGAATCTAAAGTAGGCTCCAGGCTCTGAGCTGTCAGCACAGAGCCCGACACAGGGCTCGAACTCACAGACCGCGAGATCATGACCTGAGCTGAAGTCGGAAGCTTAACCGACCAAGCCACCCAGGCACCCCACGTTGCTCAGATTCTTAAAAGCTCTCCATCTTCTACGTTGGGCCACCTCCCCCCCCCCCACCCCTGCCCAGCACCAATATCAGTTTGGTTTCTTGATTTTTCTAGCCTTCCCACCTTACTCTGGCCCTGGCTGAAGCCTGAGCTTTTATTCTTCAGCACAGAGACACCAGGAAAACAGAATCTCCTTCTTCCAGGCTGAGGGACAGACCTCACCCTGCACCAGTTCAGGGCCTCTCAGATCAGCTCTCCAAAGTGGCCCTATGTTGACATGCTTTGAAGGGCTGCTCCAGTCACCTTCTAAATAAACCCTGGTGCCTTATCCAAGGATCTTCCCAACCACTCTGCTTCTTACTGTGCAAACTAAAATATGAGAAGATTTTCCACCCTGCATGCAAGAGGGTTTCAAGGGACTCAAGTTTCAGACTGAAATCTGCCTAAGGACATGCAAACCTACCTTTGCTACCTCCCTTTTTGCAGCTGCCCCTCTTCCACTCTGCTGAAATGAGGCCCACCTCTCATCCTTCCAGAACCTTATACTGGGGCACTGTCCCAGACAGTAAAAATGTCTTAGGCATCAAACTGAGGTTCAATTTCAAATTTGGGGCTGGTGTTGACAAAGTAAATAACTCTCATCATTCAGTAACGAAGCTTGTTGCAAGCCAGGTGGTGTCCAGTTCTTTGCTTTCACCAAAGCTGCAGGAAGACCTGATAATCAGAAGTGATTTTTTTTAAGTGTGTATTTATTTTTGAGAGAGAGAGAGACAGAGTGTGAATGGAAGAAGTAGACACAGAATCTGAAGCAGGCTCCAGGCTCTAAGCTGTCAGCACTGAGCCCGATGTGGGGTTCGAACCCATGAACCGTGAAATCATGACCTGAGCTGAAGTCAGACACTTAACCGACTCAACCACCCAGGTGCCCCAGAAGTGATTTTTGATAATAGTTTACTACTACAGGATCCGTGGCAGAGGATGAAGAAGGGGTTTAGAGAACCAAACAACGCTACTGTAAATAAAATTCTTTCTACTCTGATCTGCGTTTTTCTGTGAGCAAGATTTCTGGGCTCTTAAATGGGAACACAGTTGATTCTGAAATCTGGCTTTTCCTAGTGATAAGTAATATTCATTCACACATATGTCTTATAAAAAGATGCGTGTGCAATAAAATTTTACTTTTATGCTTAGTAATTGACATTTTGCTTACCAAGATTTGGTATCTATGCTGTTTTGATCAATTTCGTGCTAGCTTCATCAAGACAAGATGTTAACTTAGAGTCTTACTGATCATAATTTGCTCTCTGTAACATGAACATCTCCCCCCAAATCTAGACATGTTTATCCATTTGCCTATTTGATACTTCTACTGGGTGTGCAATAGGTATCTCAAACTTAACATGTCTGAAGCCATACTTCTGATATTCCTCCTCAAAGCAGCTCTTCCCGCAGGCTTCTTATCCTTTCAGCTGTGCAGGTCAAAACCTTAGGGTTGTCCTCTGAGGCAGCCATGAGAATGTGCCTCACAGACCTCCTATACAGGGAGTGTAATCGAGAACCCCACATGCTGTGCTTGAACCCATGATTGCACTTGCATTGAGGCCACCCCTTCCATGGACTACTCCCCACCAATCATTGAGTGTGGCAGGGATACTGAGTCAGACCCTTTCCTGGGAGACACAAGATTCCTCTGCTGGCCAACTTTGGCTCAGGAACTTTCCAGGGGCTTTGCTGAAACTTCCTTAGACTGCATGGTGGCCTTGGACCTCCGTCCAACCTTCTCTCCCTCTCCCTTCCATCCAGGATCAGACTGCCATCACAGTCTGATGGCTGGCCCAGCTTTCTCTGGCTCCTTCCTGATTTCCTTTCACACTGGAAATAATATGAATACAATCCTTACGTGTTTAATTCCATTTGGGCATCTGCTTCTCAGAAGACACAGATTAGCACAACTCTTCTCTTTCTCTCACACCTCACTTCCAGTCAGCAAACCCTGTTAGCTGCCTTCAAACTATAAGCAGGGTCCAGCCTCTTTTACCCTGGTTCAAGCCATCATTGTCTCTCTCCCGGATGATGGCAGCAGCCTCCTGTCTCAGTTGGCATGGTGTGTTAAAGATGGCCATAGATTCATTGTGCTCCTTTTTACCCCCTTGAATCTGGCGTTGGCCTCTGACCACTGTAGCCAATTACACATAGAAGCAGCAATGCTGTGCCAGTTCCGGACCTAGGCTTTAGGAAAGCTGGCAGCTTCTGCTTCCTGCCTCTTGGAACCCAGCCTCCACGCCGTGTGGAAGCCCTAACAGCCCACTTGGAGGAGAATCAAAGCCCCCGGCCGACAGCCCCAGCTGAGCTCCTAGACAACAGCTAGCACCAAGCTGCCAGTCATACAAGTGAGCCATCCTGGAAGTGAATCCTCCAGCCCCGGCTACCCAGGCCACATGGGGTGAAGATGAGGTATCCCTGCCAAGCCTTGTCAAAATTATAAAATCGTGAGCAAATAAATGATTCTGATTGTTTTAAGCCATGATGTTTTGGGGTGGGTTTTGACCCAGCAATAAATAACTGAAAGAGCCAGAGCCCCAAGAGGAAATAGAGGGCACGATGAGGGTGGCTAAAGAGAGTTTAATTAAGGGGCTATGTTGGCAAACATATGGCCAGGGTTAAGGGATGATGAAGCACCAAGGACTCACATGAAGGGGATGCCATGGCTACCTCTAGACCTAAAGGAGCAATGGAAGAAGACAATTACCAGAACCCCAAAAGGGTAGCTATAAGAGGAACACTACTACCCAACAGGAGTTATGGCCTTAGGTAGAGGGACACAGCCAACCTGCAGTGATTCATTAGGGAGGGAACCAGTGAAACAAATGGAATAAATGCCCCAGTCTCATTCCCCTCCCTCCCTCTCATCTCCTACTGGTCCCTATTAGCTGAACCTCCTCCCTGGAAGCCAGAAAACAAACAGCCCATTGATGTAATCCTTAGAGATCAACCTCCCAGGGTGCAAGCAGGGTAGAGAAAGGTGGAGAGTAGATCTGAAGAGCAAATGAAAGACATCCAGCACCTTCCCTAAAAGCTGTCCATACCTTGGCTCATACTCCCTTCTTGCAGTCTATTTTCAATATGGCTACCACAAAAGTTTTGTGAAAATAAGTCAGATGACATAATCTCTTTGATCAAAATCCTCCACAGTTAGTCAAAGCTAAAAATACTTAACATGTCCTACAAGGCCCTACGTAATCTTACTACTCGTGCCCTCTGAACCCATCTCCAGGGCCCCCCATTCTCCATCTCCCGGCACCAGCCATGTTGGCCCTCTGATTCTTCTCCAAACATAACAGTCACAGTCCAGTGTCAGGGTTTTTGCATCAGCTATTTCCTCTGTGTAACATGCTCCTTCCCTCATGTTCACATAACTGGAGCCTTCACTTCCTTTGGCTCTTGTGTAAAAGTCACCTTTTCAGGGACTGAAATGCCCAACACCACCTCCCATCTGACATTATGTATCTCCTTTCCTTGCCTGGTTTCTCTTCTCGCCATAAAGTAAGTTCCATGGGAGCAGAGAGTTTTGTGTTTTGTTTACTAGAACAGCATCTAGACCGATGTCTGGCACATAATGAGCACTCAACAAATATTTGTTTAATAAATGAATGAAAGGACACAGAAAATGGAGATGTGTAATTTCTGTGTGTGCGTGTGCGTGCAGGAAAATGTAATAGAGCGAGAAATAAAAACCTCTCAAGCATGAAGTATATTAGGACAATTTCTTGGGGAGAATAGAAAGAAAATTCAAGTTCAAAGAGGAAAAAGAAATGACATAAAATTTCTATTAAGAAAGAGCTTGTTCACGTATTTTTTTTAAATGGATGTTCATGAGCAGCAAATGGCTCCGGTATTTAGATTCCACTTCCAAGTGTGACATAACAATTTGATTTTAAAATGACAATATTTGCAATATGCTGGAAATTAAGTCCTTTGCAGTTTTTTTAAGGTATGATTAAAAATATTTCAGAAGTGAACCTCAAAATAAGTGAAGGGAGTTCACAGTTTAAAAAAAATAATTTAGGGGATATGCAAACAAAAATGTTTGAAGACCACTGCTCTTGTATGTATTTTTTAAAAATTCTTAATGTTTATTTTTGAGAGAGAGAGAGACAGAGCGTGAATGGGAGAGGGACAAAGAGAGAGAATCTGAAACAGGCTCTAAGCTCTGAACTGCCAGCACAGACCCCCACGCGGGGCTCAAATCCACGAACCATGAGATCGTGACATGAGCCAAAGTCAGACACTTAACCAGCTGAGCCACCCAGGTGCCCCTGCTCTTGTATATATTAAAAGAAATCTGGCCTAGGAACTAGAAACTCTTAATTCTTAACTTGGCTCTACCTCTAACTAGCTGTGCAACTTTGAAAAAGTCATTTAACCTCTCTGGACCTCAGTGGTCCTCATCTGTGAAATTAAAGAATGAGAGAACATGAAGTCTAAAATCATGTCTAATTCTACAACCCTCTGCTCTGTGACCTCTAAAATTGGTTTTCTGTCTCTTTATAATTTTTATTTCTTCTTAAGAATCTCTTTCTCCCTTCTTCTCCTGCTTCTATGGCCACAGGCCCACCCCTAACACTTGTGGACTGAGGAGTGAATACAAATCAAGGCTCTCAGCCTGCAGCAGTCCCCCACTTATGTTCCCATGAGGAGACTTGCATGCATGAACACAGGCAACTCAACCTGCACATCCAAGGTCCATGTGCCCTCCCCACACCCGCAGACCACCAGCCTTCAAGCTTGGGGGTATAGCATTGTTGTCTTAGTCCATTCCAGTGGCTATAACAGAATACTATAGACTGGGTGGCTTATAAACAACATGAATTTATTTCTCACAGTTCTGGAGGCTGCCAAGATGAAGACACTGGCACATTTGGTGTCTGGTGAGAGCTCACTTCTTGGTTCATAGACAGCCATCTTTTCACTGTGTCCTCATGTGGTAGAAGGGACCAGGGTGCTCACTGAGGCCTCTTGTAGAAGGCACTAATCCCTTTCATAAGGGCTTCACCCTCAGGACCTAGTCACCGCTCCAAAGCCCCAGCTCCCAACACATCGACGATTAAATTTCAATATATGAATTTGAGGGGAATACAGTTAGTCTATAGCCACCATACACCCACAGGAGGACTGATCTAGGGGAAAAGCTTATGCAGGCCTGGCAGCAGATTCAGGGCCATTTGAGCAGGGGATTATCTGGTTCTGGGTACTTAGGCAAGGTTCCAGATGGCCATGTCTCCTTGGTCCCACAGCCATTTCCCCTCATGAGGAAGGACATGTCTGAAGGAAGGACAAAGGGAGGTCCTCCAAAGCCCACGGTCAAGGGAGGAGTCCTCGCTGCCCAGGGCTAAGGTAGTTCTGTATGACTTTAACCTTTGCTGAATGATTGCCCGTCAGGATGAATGGGTTAACAGGTATGGGTATGCACACAAGGATATACTACAGGGCAAGAAAAAGGGATAAACGGCTGATAAACAAAACAACACAGATGAATCTCTGACACTATGCTCAACAAAAGAAACCAGAAACCAGAGTACAAAGTGTATGACTTCATTTATATGAAATTCTAGAACAGTCAGATTCTATAGAGACAGAAGGCAGGTCAGTGGTGACTTATGGTTGGGAGTAGGGAAATTGGCCACAAAGAAAAGCAGGAGAGAACTCTCTGGGATGATAGGAATGCTTCATAGTTTAATTATCGTGGTGGTTTCACAGCTGTATACATTTGTCAGAACTCATCAAACTTAAAATGGGGGCATTTTATTATATGTAAATTATACCTCAATGAAGTTGATTTATACAGAAAAACAATAAGAAAAAAAAGATTGCCTAGCAGAACTAACATCTGTGGAACTATACATTCCACATCAGGGTATGATTTTTCTTGCCCTATCCGAATAGAATTCTCCTTAAATCTATGCATTCATGTTCTCAAATAAACAGGTATGTGTGGCTATATGGGGAGCGGGGGATTGTTACCCATCAATCAAACTTAGCTGACTCTGAACCCCAAACTTTTTCCTTGACCCCAGTCGATCTTCATTTTGGAATCAAAATCCCCCCACCCCCACCCCATGGAAGGCAGCGTAGAATGCCACAAGCTGTGAGTCCAACAGCCCTGGGGTCAAGTCCTAGGCTTGCCACTTGTGAGCTGCCTGGCCTTATGGGGTAGTCAGAGCAGGAGCCAAACATACAGGATCTTATTTCAACCTCACCCAAACATAACCGACATAGGTGGCTTTGACCATTATCATCTCTTTTTGCACTGATAAAATTTCATGAGAAAACTGAGGCTAAGATCCCACACCTAAAAAGCCATACACCAGTATTTGAATCCACAACCCTTCAGCTCTGCATTTTAATGCTCCTCCAGAGCACATTATTTAACTTCTGAATCTAGAGTGCCCTTCTTCCTAAAGTTACAATAACACTGCTTACATTTTAGGATCATTGTGAAAAACCAAATAAGGTGCCTTGTGCTATTGAGGTGGTCAATAAATTCAGCTATCTACTATTAATGGCTGCTCGCCTTTCTCCTGGCAGGCTCCCCAGCATGGGAAACTTGGGTTCAATCCCTGAGGGCTCTGAAGTGACTAGAAATTTCGTTACAGCCACTAACCAATGTTTAGTCGATGTGAGAATGTCTGTGCAATTTGCTCTTTAAAGCCAATTGAAGGAATTCTTCCATTCCAAGGGGCAAGGTACTAACATGTTAAAGCTCTTTGGAAGCACACTTAAGTTCAAACAAAAGACGTTTAGATGTTTCATTTGAAGTTTCTCTTCTGATCCCTCATCCTTTGCAAAAGAGTAACTCCCCCACAGCAAAGCCCCCACACGTGGACACCATCCCTGCTTAGAAGTGCAAAAGGATTTTAAGGGTGGGTTCTTTTCTAATACAGTTGTGCTGTGTTACTTAAAAAAAAAAAAAAGGCCTCCAGTAACCCTGTGCCTTTACTTCATGCTCCAAGAAACGAGAGGAACTGTGATGATTCCATGTACAGGAAAAAAAAAAAGTGATATCTAAGTAAGAAGTTACGTGGCTACAAACCCACTCACCACATGGGACTTCTCTCTGCTGTGCATCACATCATCACTATGAGATCAATAGAGGAGGGTGACCGAAGGGTTCCTAGCACGGTGCCTGGCACATAATAGGAGCTCAATGCAGGCTAGTGCCCTGCCCCTCTCTGGGGGTTGAGTGGGCAGGATTTTCTCAGAAGTACCAGACTCTCTTCTTTATCGAAGCAACCAAGTCAACAGGGGCTGCCTCGACCTTAACTTCTGGGAAAACAGGGCAAGAAAAAATGCAGTGAAGGTGCCACCATGTCTAGGCTTAAATGCCCATCGGTCCATCACAGGAAGCAAAGCAAAGGAGGGCTTTCCTGGAGGCTAATTAACAGACAACTACAGTTATCTGAGACTTAAAAGAATAAAAACAAACCACCAGCTGTCACAGATCCTTTTCATCTCCTTTTGGAACAGTGTAGCTAAGGGGAGGATGTTCCTAGCAATAGCTGCCAATAGTGTCCAGAATGGTTCCTGAGGACAAATTTGGCCTTATAGGTAATCAGATATTAGGTAGAATCTGCATGCAGGGTGCTCTCCACACAGAAGCTCACCTCTAGCGCAGTAGAGGTGACCACTGTCTCCTCTCCATGCAGGGCTCCGCTCAGAGATAACCTACCGACAACCTCTTCCTGATTGGCCAAACTTTCCTACAGCTCAGTGTACTAGGGGAGGGTGGATCCAAGCTGGGCTACAGCCTCTTGACCAAAACTTGGAAGCAGGACTCAGCTGTTTCAGTACTTAGCTACAGGGGATGGATGTGTAAGGTGATACAGACTTTGGGGCCGAGGACACCCTTTGGGGGTGCCATGTTGGGCCCATGTGCTCAGAGACATAAAAAAAAAGCCATTCAACCTGAAAAAGAGAAAAACGTTTCAGAGCTACAGAGAGAAGCAGGGAGAAAAGACAAAGAAACCCAGAGAAGAAAGAGGAGGTGGGAGGGGGAGGGTCTTAGATGGCTCTTTATGTAGCCCTACTGCATTCATCCCTTTTTGACTCAAGCTGATTTAAGTCATATACAACTCCCCTTTTGCCAATTCTAGACATTCTGACCCTCATGGCTTCACTCCTTTAGTTTAAATGTTAGACAACTGATGTCCCACAAAAAGACACCTTCATGTGGATGACTCTGTTAGAATCTTTCCCAAAGGCAAGTTTTGATATGGAGGTCATCACGGAGAATCCAAGGATGGGCCCTTGGATGGGCAAAGTGACTTACAACCAAGAACGTGGAAGAGCCCAGAAATGAGGTGGGCCCCGCAATCCAGCCAGCCACTTTGATACACAGCGAAACCCAGTCCAGAGCCTGCTGGTGCTTGGCTCTCCTGTCAGCCTCTCTCCGTTCTCCCTCACCCAGTCTTCTCCCTCTTCCTCTCTCATCCGGACTTTACCTCAGTCTCATAATTGGCTTCCCATGCTGCAGCCTCACCCACTCCACCCCATCCTCCCTTTGCCAATGTATTCCCTTGGTTAGTTGTTTATTCCTTTATTGACTATCTCCTCCCTTGGGATGTCCACTCGTGAGAGCCAGGAACTTTGCTATGTTACTTGCCAGTCAGATTTAGCCACTCCTAATGTGGAGTTTCCAAAGCTTACTGTGCATGCCTTCTTGCCACTCTTTTATGTTTTCTATGGTTTGAGCTGTTTTACTCGTGCCGGTTTTCCCCTTCCCCTATTCTCTGGACACTTTGCAAGGCCATGGACAGGGACTGATTTGTCTTTAAGGCACCAATTCCATGAGAGTCATATCTTTTAAAATGCTGGCTGGATGGAGGAATTGGATGGACAAATAGAAGAATGGAGAGAGAGAGTGAAGGAGCATCAAGGGGAGACAGTTACCATCACTATGGCTGAATAAGAAAAAATCTCAAAACTTATTGGCATACAACAATAATTTATTTGGGCCACAGAAATGTAGAAGGGGAATTTGGATCAGGAATTTGGGAAGAGCTTGGCTGGACAGTTCTCATTTGGCATCTGTCATGTGGTAGCAGGCAGATGCTAGTGGGACTTGCAATGATCTGAAGGCTCCCCTGGGCTGGACATCCAAGATGGGGACTACCAAATGAGTGTGACTACGAATAAGCCATGAAAATTCTCCGAACCTTGATTTTCTCTTCTACAACAAAAGGAAGTAGACTAGATGAATCTTAAGGCCAGGCCAGCCTGAGGCCAGGTCAGCCTCCACCTACATCATTACTTTGGGGAGGCTCTGTTACTCAAAGTGTTCTCACTTTTAAGCAACCGAAACCAACTTTGACAAAACTAACGGCAAAAACAAAAGGTAGAGTGAAATTTAATTAAAAAATTCTTCACGCATCTTTCAGAATCAAATGAAGTGTTAGCTGACCGCATGAGGTAGACCCCAGGGTAGCCTGAGGGCCCTTGGGAGAAGGTGTTTACCAAGTTTCTCAACAGGCACTTGGTGTCAACACCTTTCCAGTGTGTCTCTTTCTATTTCAAGGTCCAAATTTCCAAGAGAGAGAGAGAGCCTCAACTGGCCCAGTGGGGTTGGGTTTCTACCTCCCCATCAGCCATGGCCAGGGAGACCAGGTTGAAGAGTACAGACATGGCCAGGGAAGGGCTTCCCTGAGTTTCAGGACATGTCCAGGAAAAGGTACTCACCATGATCCTGAAAACACTGTGAGCCTGACTGTGCCTCATCTCAACAGAGAGAAACCACAGAGACATGTGACCCAAAGGGCCTGAAAAATGCATCCACATCCCCATCGGATAGTTGAGATACAGGCTTGACAGACACAATGTGAAGAACTAGAAGCTGGTCTCGTGTCCCTAGTGACCACAGTGCTGCGATTGTTGAGCTGCAGATGATTAAGGACGACTCAATGTGTCTCAAACTCCATATGTTCCAGCACTTCTTGCTGTCAGGCCAAGTGCAAAGAATTTGAGATTCCACAGCACAAAGCAAGGCAAGATGCAAAGAAACAGAACAAACATGCCATCGGGGCAGTAAAGGATTCTTGCAAAACATGTTGGAGCTTTGCTGTCATCAATCAGTGTTTCTCAAGCCATGCCATGCTAATGCATTGAAGTCAGTTTTGATGCAAGCCATGAGAAAATTTATGTTTACTAATAACAGTTTGAGTAGCAACTTGTAAGAATAGTTTCTTAAATAAAAAAGAATATCTGTGAACATATATATCCCCATAACAACATCAGGGTCACACATATGCACATACATTCTCTCGTGAGAGAAAAAGGGGTGGTGTTAGAGTGCCCAGATAACCCTGGGCAAGCCCAGGGGAATGTGTCACACATGTGGTTGTCATCTGATATCATTGTCTTGCTAGAGAAAAACTTAAAAACAGCTGCCAAAAGTGATGTCTTGGCTGATCTGCCAAGACCAGGGAAGTTTAAAAGTGTACCGGGATCCTGATGCTTGTTCAGGTTCTGTGTAGAATTAAGAAAAATTATCCAAAACTCAGAACCAAAGCAGAAGAATGACTGCATTATCCCTTAGCTGTCATTTTAACCAGACTCATCCAAGAATTATTTGATTGCACAGGAGAATGTGCTTGTGTTTGGCTTTGCCATTTCCTATCTCCCCAAGACAGTGAAGTTAGATTTTAATTTGTGTATTTTTGTCCAGTAGAAAAGGTGACCCTTTTCAAGTTTCAGTTTTACAGTCTCATAAGACATTTACCAGCTTTGTCTCTATTAGCAAATTCATTTCAGCGTCCCTCTGACTGACTATATATAAATATCTATTCTTTGAGCCAGCCTCACCATCTTGCTGGTTCCCTCATTAATTAATGAGAGGAATAAAATCCTTGATATGTGTTCATTCTGTATTATATATATATATATATATATATATATATATCAGAGTCATGTTTTTAACATTTTGAAGATTACACCTCAACACTAAGAATGAGTCTGAAGTTTCTCCAGTCTCCTCAAATGCAGGGTAGGGGGTGAACTGGGTTTCAAGATCCCCTCCAATGCCAATATTGTAGGATTTCTTCAATAAAAGTATGGTATAAAATATTCACTGGGGTGGGTTATTTGTTAGAGTAAGAAACATTCAAGGGGAAATTTTTCAGAAAGGTTTCGGAATGGTTACATATAAAAAACATGTTCAGATAAACAAAAATCTCAAAACTATCACCACATAACCTGAGTATTCTAGCCCCTCCTTATCCACGGTTTCCCTTTCCATGGTTTCAGATACCTTGCAGTCAACTGCGGTCCAGAAGCAGACGATCCTCCTTCTGACTATTGTGAAAAGGTCAACAGTAGCTTAACTAAGGCTATGTCAACAATGCCCATGTCATTCAGGTTACTTCATCTCACATCATCACAAGAAGTGAGAGTACAAACAGTACAATAAGATATTTGGAGAGAGAGAACCCATTCACATAACTTGTATTACAGTATCTTGTTATAATTGTTCTATTTTATTATTTAGTAAGAGTTGCTAATCTCTTGGACGCCTGGGTGGCTCAATGGGTAAAGCGTCTGACTTCGGTTCAGGTCATGATCTCACGGCTCGTGAGTTCGAGCCCCACGTCGGGCTCTGTGCTGACAGTGAGGAGCCTGGAGCCTGCTTCCAATTCTGTGTCCCTCTCTCTGCTCCTCTCCCACTTGTGCTCTGTCTCTCTCTGTCACTCAAAAATAAATAAACATTTAAAAAAAAAACTAAAATAATAATAAAATGTGTATCTTCTGTAATTTACTGAATACTGCAGTGAAAGTGAAAAACAGAATGGTTGTATCATTTACCCTTGTGATCACGGGGCTGATTGGTAGCTGCAGCTCGCTGCCTCTGCCCAACATCATGAGAGAGGATTACATCCCACACCACTAGCCTGGAAAAAGACCAGAACTTAATGTATCACTTTCACACCCTCTGAAAGTCCAAAACTCATTTAAATCAAACCACCGTCAGTTGGGGACTGTTTGCGTAGGACAAAACACAGTATATAATAGGGTCTGCTACTATCTGCAGTTTCAGCCATCCACTGGGGGTCATGGCACATAAACCCCTTGGATAAGGGGGTATTTATTCTACCCAGCAATTAAGAGTCAGAGTGTGGCAAAAGTGTCCTACCTTGTCTGGAGATGGTTGTTCATCCTTACAGTGCCTGCCTGGCAGAACGGAGTTAGATCCCCTGATGAATAGGAGACGAAGCAAATGATTCCCGACTCCCCTTCTTCTGCCAGATGACAGCCTGTACAGGCCAGTGATGAAGAGCAATCTGACCAGGTCATCTGGCTCCTTGCTACCCAAAGTGTGGCCCCCAGGGTCAGTAGCAAAGATGTCATCTGGGAGCATGTTAGAAATGCAGAATCTCGGGTCCAGCCCAGACCTAGTTGAACAGATTCTACATTTTTTTTTAAAAGATCTCCTGGTGATCGATAGGCACAGAGAGTTTGAGAAGCACTGGATCTGGCTGCAGGCTCCCAACGTGGTTCTCAACCCTGACTGCACATAAAAAGTTTCAGAGCTTACAGAGATCGGGCATTATTAGTGTCCCTCCTGGCAGGATGGGAAGGAAGGTGACAGGTGGAAAACATAAACCAGTCTTATCAAGTCATGACTGTGTAAGAAGCCCAGCAAAGTGGTTTTGCAATACCAGGCTTTTTTCAGTTTGGGTTCTAGGAAAGGAGACAAGTAGAGGGAAGCTTAAGGGCTATAGGGAGGAAGTTGAAGAACAACAAGGCTGTAGATTCTTTTCTTGACTCTTTCCTCCCTGGGGGGCCGTGAAGGACTTTGTGCCTAGCCAGGATGCCTGTTCCCTGTTCATGCTAATTTTTTTTTTTTTTTTGAGAGAGAGACAGGGCACAAGTGAGTGAGGGGCAGAGAGAGAGACAGAATCCCAGGAGGGACAGAGGGAGAGAGAGAGAGAGAGATTGGGAGAGAGAAAGAAAGAGAGAAGCAGGGCGCACCTGAAGGCGGGCTCGTATTTTTACCTGAAGAGGGGTTCCTGCTCACCCAAGGCAGGGCTTGTGCTCACCTGATGTGGGACTCCAACTCACGAACCTGTGAGATCATGCATGACCTGAGCTGAAGTCAGATGCTTAATGACTGAGCCACATGGGCGTGCCCCCCCCCCCGGCCATTCTTGCTAATTTTATTCCAGGAGTTTATGCAGAGTTTCAGAGCAATAATCAGGGGCCATAAGACCCCCAAGGGTCTCAGAAACTACAAGTAAGGGGAAGGACAGGCTGTGCTTTGACCATCCCTAACAAAATCCCTTTCCTTGTTCTTGCATCCCTGGCCAGGAATTTCGCTCTATTCAAGATTCTACAGTAAGAAATCCCCATGCTTGTTAATCAAGTTATCTCTCACTATCCCAACCTATAGTTGCCATTTTTAGAAACGCTGTGCTGTGAGCACAAGACGATTAGGTTAAGTACCGGTGGCCTACAAACACGGGCCCAAATACTTGTCAGAGATATATTCTGACAACTGCATCCAACAATCTGTTTAACAGTTTCTGGCGCTTTGGTTTCTACAATTACGGAGTGCTGCTTTGTGGGTCTAGTGGGTTCAGGGGAAACAAAGAGGTGTCGAGTTCTATAGAAAGTCTCTACCTGGAAAATTTTAAATTAAAAAGGATGACATATGTAGTTGGTGAAAACAGAGTCAACCGATGAGTTTAATTGGGGTTGTATTAGTTGGGAGAATGCAGGCTGCTGTGATAAATCCAAAATACATAGTGGTTCAAAATAATAGAAGCCTGAGGCACCTGGGTCGCTCATTCGGTTAAGCATCCAACACTTGGTTTCGGCTCAGGTCATGATCTCAGGATTTGTGAAATTGAGCCCCACGTCAGGCTCTGTGCTGACAGCTCAGACCCTGCTTGGGATTCTCTTTCTCCTCTCTCTCTCTCTCTCTCCCTCTCTGTGCCTCCCCTGCTCGCACTCATGATCTCTCTCTATATATATCACAATATAAATAAATAAACATTAAAAAACAAAGGAAGCTTATTTGTCCCTCGCATAAAGTTCAAAATAGGTGTTCTAACCAGAGACTCAGGGGCTGGGGCTCAGTCTCACTCCATCTTGAGGCATTGCTATCTTAAACATGTGCCTTCTAAGATCATCACATTTGCCTGCATCAGGTCAGTGGACTGGGGAAAAGGCTTGGTGGCTCCCACATGGAAGGTTGTTATGGGTCAGACCTGAAAGAGGCACACATCGTTCCTGACCTCATTTTATTAGCTAGAATTCAGTGCTTTGGCCACGTCAAACCACAAAGGAAGCTTGAAAATGTAGACTGTCTGTGTACCCCGAAGAGGAGATGGGTTTGGTGAACAATTTTATCACAGTGGGTCAAGAGCATCATTTTGAAATGGGATAGAAAGAATACAATAGATCAAAATGAACTGGCATATAGGAAGGATTAGTATGGTTTTGGAAAAGCCTTGTTTCAATAACTTACATATTTGTGTATGTGTATGTAAGTACTGGGTTGAAATATAAAATGTATTTCTTACACTGGGTCATGATCAAAAGCTAAAGCCATTCTACCAAAGAAAGATCCCTATAGATAATAGCAGAAGAGACAGCAAAAGGATATGGTGAGACTCGGGCCCTGAAGCAGGGGTTAAAATCTTTGAGAGGGGCGCCTGGGTGACTCAGTTGGTTGAGCATCCCACTTCAGCTCGGGTCATAATCTCATAGTTCATGAATTCAAGCTCTACATCTGGCTCTCTGCTGTCAGCACAGAGCCCAGACCCTCTGTCCCCCTCTCCTTCTGCCCCTCTCCAACTCACGATCTCTCTCACTCACTCAAAAATAAACATCTTTTAAAAATTCAAAAAAATAAAATCACTGAGAAACTGGGCAAATGTGAATTTGTGTAAATATTTGTAATATCAAATATGAAAAAAACCAGACACAGCTGTGTGAATGGGGCTGATCCTGAGAAACACGGGCACATGAGTCAGCTTGGATCTAGATGCCTATTCACCCCCTGACAACAACCCACCTCCAGTTTCCAGCGAACTTACCTGTGGCCATGCTTGCCGAGTCTGAGGGGATAATTTAGTAATTCCTAGCAGAACATGCATGGAAAAACCATCATGAATCAGAAGAATGAGTGTTCAAGTTGAATAAAGGGCTGCTTTCCCCACAGCTTTGGGGCAAAGACTCTTGTCCAAGAACAACTTCAAGTCATATCACATATCACATAAAGAGCCACTCGCTGGATGCTCTGTGCTGCTGTGTGTGAGTGTGCACATGTGTTCATTTGAGCACATGCTCACCTCCGTGCTGAGACACAGGAGAGGTAGAATGATAGAAAGTTCCAGAAGTATAGAGCATTCTTAGCATAAATGGAGTGAATGGAGCCAGGTCGATGTATTTTGAAAGGGCTTCGTGTAGGGAACTATTTTGGTTGGCTTCTTAAAAGAGAGGCAGGACATCATTTAGAAAAATACAGCAGAGATGACATTTTGAGCCATAGAACGTGCTTTAGAGTCTGTCAGCAGACCTGTATTGGAATAGCGAAGAGATACCTTATGCTTCCCATTATACAAATTAGGAAACTGAGTCATAGAGGTTATACCCAATGACTTTTAACTCATAGGTGGAACTGGCACTCACAGAAGTAGGCTCAGGAATGGGAAAAGACAAGAATCTACCAGGCAGGATCGTCTAGCTGAGGACAGAATACACTGGGGGTGCAGGAAATTCAGATGGTGGCTGAGGGCACCCTGAGAGAGAGGGTAACTCAGGCTCTTGAGCATGGGGCAGAGACAGCCATTCTTACCAGGGTGCCCTGAGCCATTGTTCCCCAGCAGAAAAGGATGGCGCAACCCCAAGATGCAAAGGTGGGGGACATTCTGTAAAATGTCAGCAGCGAGATGCGGTCCACCTCTTCCCTGCCATCCGAATAAAAAGAGCTCAATCATCTGGAAGACAGGCACCCCTCTCAATTGTCCCATGCAGATCTATAACTCCAGCCCCTCCCTTTCCACGACCCACCAGAACATGGCTGGAGACAGTCACTTCTTAGAAACACTAAAAATATACATGACATCATTCCTCCCCCACAGCCTCCAACCCCCACAACCAGCCAAGTAATTTGAGCCCCTCTGCAAGGCCTGCCATGGCCTCCCTTTGAGGTCTGTGTTTTCCCTATTTATCGTACCTGGGAGACTGACAGACATATGTTTTATGATACATTATATATTAGGCTTGGCTCAAGACTCCATTTCTATTAAAGATGACTAAAGCATTAAGTTATAGCTGCCTGGACCTCCCCTGCCATTTGTCCTCTGAAGCTAGTCTCTAAGCTGTATTTCTGTCTTTTAGTATGACATTTGCTCACAAAATGGACAGAGCCTGGCCATTAAAAACCAAAAACTCACTGCTTCTATGGTATTTTTTTTAGAACAGAGTGCTGGAACTCTTTTCTTAAATTCCTCCAGTTTCCAGTACTGATAACTACCCAGAATAGACGAGGGCTCCCCAAAGCTGCAAAATCCCATTTCTCTTGAAAACACCGGTGAAGACAGAGAAAGGGAAAATAAAAACAGATCTACTTTTTCAAAATGGGGTTATGCTCCCCTGGGGCATTTGTTCTGCAGTTGGGCACATGATTCTGGCATAATAATTGGTTAAACACTCAACCTCATCCATAAGACACACGCTTGTGGGGATTACTTTGCTTCTCAACATTGTTTTTAAATTTAGAATGATGCCTTTAGACCAATTTAGACACCATCTTTTTGCAAGACAATTAGTAAAATAAGCAAAAGGTAGTGCATGAAAGTGGAAGCAACATCCGAAAAAAAACAACCTTCATTAGCATTATAACCTATGCATTCAGGCTGGTAAGGAAGAAACACTAATTCCATTTATTCTATGTAAGAGGCATTGATTAATTGAAAATGCACATCAAAAAGCTTCATTTGCATATTGCAACTCTGGTACCCCAAGAAGCTTTCAGTGGGTGAGAAGGGGCTCCCTGTAACACACACACAGACACACGGAGATGCCACAATACTGTAAGAGTCATCACTGTCTCTAATTAAGGGTGTCCATGGACAAACAGACACAGAACAACTTATATAAATATGGAAAGAGGAAGAGAAACACATCCCTTGGGAATGTGTTTGAACCGGGAAGTTTCCTCCATAGGTGGTTTTCCGTCTGCACATTTTCCACAATTAATGTCTTATGAAGGAAAACATCCCCTCCCCACTCTCATTTCTTGGTTCTCCACTCTGAAGACTATTCCTCAAATGGTGTGTGGACTCCCCATCCACACCAGCCTTCACGTTTGCCAGTGGCAAACTTCTGGGGCACTGGTTGTTCATCCTCTCTTTGAATACAGGAGGCTTAGTCCCCTTGTAAGTATCCTTTGAAAGCTGATGAGACACTAAAGAGACATATTAATGGAACTTGCTCCACCCTTGCCTTGCCCAAGACATACAGATACTACTCTGAATATGAATCAGCTAGGTTCTTTTTTTTTTTAAGTTATCTATCTATCTATCTATCTATCTATCTATTTATTTATTTGAGAGAGACAGAGACAGCGTGAGTGAGGGAGAGGCAGACAGAGAGAGAGAGAGAATCCCAAGCAGGCTCCACACTGTCAGTGCAGAGCCCGATGCGGGGCTCAAACCCACAAAACTGTGAGATCATGACCTGAGCTGAAACCACGAGTCAGACACTCCACCGACGAAGCCAACCAGGTGCCCCTGAATCTGCTGTGTTCTGAGAAGCCTCCCAATCTGGGTGTGGTCTGCGGCAAGCCCAACCATGGAAGGCCATGGGGCAAGGCTTCCAGAATCACTGAGTGAGGAGCTCTGTAAATCCTCCGCCCCCAAAGCCACAATAAAACTGGACAAAATTGTCAAAAGTAACCATTTCTGGAATCTGGAAACTGACCGAAGGCAAAAAACAAACTGATAAGCATTTATACCCCCAAAAAACCTATTAAATCTCAGTAAGAATGGGGAGAGTTTACTGTGGTTTTTTGCCTAAGGCTGTTGCATTGCCCAGCCCCCAGCTCCGACACACAGGGAGTTCTACCTGGGCAAGGCAGGCCAGGAGCACCACTGCTGCTGGGGCTGTCAAGATTCGGAGACTGGTGGATGAAACCAGGGTAAGCTAAAATGCCACAAAACTCTTGCCAATATTCAGTCATTTTTCTTGAATAAGCACTCCCTGGGGTGCTGCAAGCTTTTGGTTAGTTTCCAGAGTTCTGAAAAAGGTACATCTGCCCGTTTCTGCCATGTTTTTCATAGCTTTTATGAAGGGGAAGACTTTCTGGAGTTCCTTACTCCACCATTATCACTGATGTCACTGTCTATTCTCAGATAACATGACCAAATATGTAGAAAATACCAAGGACTCCACTAAAAAAAAACTATTAGCACTAATCAATGAGATCAAGATTGCATGATATGAGATCAGTATACAAAAATCGAATTATTTCTAGGTACTCATAATGAACAATTGGAAAATGAAATTAAGAAATGTAATCAAAAAATTTTTTAAAATCAAAAAAATCAGGGGCGCCTGGGTGGCGCAGTCGGTTAAGCGTCCGACTTCAGCCAGGTCATGATCTCGCGGTCTGTGAGTTCGAGCCCCGCGTCAGGCTCTGGGCTGATGGCTCGGAGCCTGGAGCCTGTTTCGGATTCTGTGTCTCCCTCTCTCTCTGCCCCTCCCCCGTTCATGCTCTGTCTCTCTCTGTCCCAAAAATAAATAAAAAACGTTGGAAAAAAAAAATTTTAAATCAAAAAAATCAAAAAAAGAATAAAATGCTTAGGCATCAATGTAACAAGAGAAATCTGTGGTCTGTACACTAAAAACTATAAAACACTGTGGTGAGGAATTAAAGAAAATATGAATAAATGGAGTGACATTCCATGTTCACAGATTGGAAGACTCAATGTTAATAAGATGGCAACTCTCCCCAAACTGGACTACAGATCTCGTGTAGTTCCTGTCAAAAACTCCCAGGTGCCTTTCTTGGAGAAATTGAGAGGTTGATCCTAACATGTATATAAAAATGCAAGGGACCAGGAATAGCCAAAATAATCTTGAAAAAGGAGAACAAAGTCAGAGGACTTATACTTCCTGATTTCAAAACTTGTACTAGAAAACTACAGCAATGAAGACCCTGTGGACATATAGATTAATGGAACAGAATTTAGAGTCTAGAAATAAAATCCTTACATAAATGCTCAATTAATTTTTTACAAAGGTATCAATGCAGTTTGAGAGAGAAACAAAAATCTTTTCAGTAGATGACTCTGGGACAATTGGATATCCACATGAAAAAAAGGTGAATTTAGATACTTCTCTCATACTGTCCACAAAAGTTAACATAGACCTATACATCATAGACCTAAATTGTTTTAAGTTTATTTATTATGAAAGAGAGAGAGAGTGTGTGTGCATGAGTGGGGGAGTGGCCCAGGGAGAGGGAGAGAGAGAATCCCAAGCAGGCTCTGTGCTATCAGCACAGAGCGCAAAGTGGGGCTCAATCTCATGAACGGTGAGATCATGACCTGAGCTGAAGTCAAGAGTCAGACACTTTCCAACTGAGCCACCCAGGCATGCCTAGACCTAAATTTAAGAGTTAAAAGTATAAAACCTTCAGAAGAAAATACAGAAGAAAATCTTTATGGGCTTGAATTTAAAAAAAAAAACACTTGATAAATTTCACTTTATAAAAATCAAAAACTTTGTTCTTTCAAAGGCACACTTGTAAGCATAGAGAAGTTGAATCACACTGTGTTGTACACCTGAAACCAGTATAACATTGTGTGTCAACTATACCCAAATAAAAAAAATTTAAGAAAATTTAAAGATAAGCCACAGACTTAGAGGAAATATTTGCAAATCATATATCTGTTGAAGGATTTGTATCCAGAACCTATAAAGCACTCTTATGACACAATAAGAAGACAAATAACCCACTTGAAATTTTGGCAATTTAAATAGACATTTCAGCAAAGAAAATATATAAATGATCAATAAATACTTGCAAACATGCTCAACAGCATTAGTCATTAATGAAATCCAAACTATAACTACAATAAACTACCTCTTCACACCCACTGGAGTAGCTATCATCAAAAAGACCAGACAGTAATAAGTGTTGACAAGGATGTACAGAAACTAAACCCTCATACTTTGCTGGTGGGAATGTAAAACGGTACAACTACTTTAGAAGACAGTTTGGCAAATTCTTTAAAAATCTAAACATAATATGAGCATATGACCCATAAATTCCACTCGTAGTTTTCTCCCAAGAGAAACAAAAACATACAGCCATACAAAGACTTGTACACGAATGTTCATAGCACCATTGTTCATAACAGCCAAAAGGTAGAAACAGTCACATATCTATCAGTGGGAGTGGAGAAACAAATGTATATCCATACAAAGAACCCTATCAGGCAATAAAAAGGAAGGACTGATACATGCTCCAACATGGCTGAACCTCAAAAACATGCTAAATAAAAGAAGCCAGACCCAAAAGACCACAGTATGATTTCATTCTGACAAGACTACCAGAAAAGGTAAATCTATAAAGACAGAGAATAGATCAATGGCTGCCCCAGGGCTGGGAATGGGAGGGTTTACAAATGGGCATCAGGGATCTTTTGAAGATGATGGAAATGTTCTTTTTTTTTTTTTTTTTTTTTCCAATTTTCTTTTTTTTTTTTTTTTTTTTAATTTTTTAATATATGAAATTTACTGTCAAATTGGTTTCCATACAACACCCAGTGCTCATCCCAAAAGGTGCCCTCCTCAATACCCATCACCCACCCTGCCCTCCCTCCCACCCTGCCCTCCCTCCCACCCCCCATCAACCCTCAGTTTGTTCTCAGTTTTTAACAGTCTCTTATGCTTTGGCTCTCTCCCACTCTAACCTCTTTTTTTTTTTTTTTTTTCCTTCCCCTCCCCCATGGGTTTCTGTTATGTTTCTCAGGATCCACATAAGAGTGAAACCATATGGTATCTGTCTTTCTCTGTATGGCTTATTTCACTTAGCATCACACTCTCCAGTTCCATCCATGTTGCTACAAAAGGCCATATTTCATTTTTTCTCATTGCCACGTAGTATTCCATTGTGTATATAAACCACAATTTCTTTATCCATTGATGATGGAAATGTTCTAAAACTGGATTGTGGTGACGGTTAGTTACCACCATAAATTCAAGATTCATTGAGTTGTCCATTCAAGAATCATTGAATTGTACAATTAAAATGGGTGAACTTACAGTATGTAAATTATGTCTTCATAAATCTGTTGAAAAACAACTAAATGCAACCATGATATTAAAAGGCCATCCCTAAATAAGTTACTAATAATCATGGTAAGCACCCATAGGAGAGCTTAGTGTGGATGAGTATACTGGAAGCACATCCTGAAGGAGAGAAATTAATTCTTAGAGGCAGAAGGCTGACTTCAACACATGGAGAGACCCCCACTGGGAAAGAGGGACACGGCCATGTACAACCCATACCAATCGCTGCATCTGCTACTCCTAATCTCATTCCTTTGGGACAGGGAATGGAGATCAAAGTACAATTTATGCTATCCTGAAAATCTTAACAATTGTGTTCCTATTGAGGGAGTCTTGATTTTTTTTAATGTTTATTTATTTTTGAGAGAGAGAAAGAGAGAGAGAGAGAGACAGAGCATGAGCAGGGGAGGAACAGAGAGAGACAGTCACAGAATCCGAAGCAGGCTCCAGCCCCTGAGCTGTCAGCACAGAGCCCAGTGCAGGGCTTGAACCCATGAGCTGTGAGATCATGACCTAAGCTGATGTCAGACGCTCAACCGACTGAGCCACCCAGGTGCCCCGAGGGAGTCTTGATTTTCAAGCAAGTGCTTCAAAATAAGGTATCAGATGGCATTCCAGAGAGAAGACCAATAGTGAATATTAGGGAGAATGCAACAGGACCATACCTATTTTCTACACCAGAAACAGGCCCATGGAAATTATTTTCGTTACAACTCTTCTGCCACATCCAGCCACCACAAATTAGTAACCAATTTCCACAGATGACCATAATAGCTGCTATTTTTTGGACAGTTATGTGTCAGGCATTGTACTCAAGGCTTTAATCCTCTCAACAAACTTAACACTTTGAGGCAGGATGTAATTTTATCTCCACTTTACAGATGAGGAATCTGAAGTTCAAAGAGGTTGCAAAACTCACCCATGGTCAGGCAACTGATAAGTATGGAGTGGACATTCTTCTCTACAAGCCTCCTAACAGCAGAGGCCATATTCTCAGTCCCTACTCTCTGGGGCAGTGTTCCTCAAACTTTCTTTTTAACCACAACCTGGAGCAAAAAAAATACATTTACACACCATGACCCAGGACATATAGGTCTATCTATAAAAGAAGTTCCATAAAACGATACCCTCTCTGTGTGTAAGGCACACCGATGCTTTTATTCTATTTATCTTATTTTACTCTTTAATATCTTTGTCAATACCAGTAAATCCATTTCATGACATATTAGTGGATCACCACTCACAATTAAAAAAAAAAAACACTGCTAATAGCCTACTGTTGACTGGAAGCCTTATCAATAATATAAACAGTCGATTAACACGTTTTGTACGTTATATGCATTATATACCATATTCTTATAACAAAGTAAGCTACAGAAAAGAAAATGTTATTGACAAACTCATAATGGAGAGAAAATACATTCACAGGACAATACTGTATTTATTGAAAAAATCCACATATAAGGGGACCCAACGTAGTCCAAACCCACGTTGTTAAAAGGTCAACTGTACATTGGCGGACTCTAACACTTTTAGCATATAACACATATGAATTTCTAAAGTAAAATTTCTAAAGTTAAGCCAAAAAATAAAAATGAAAACTAAATTAAAAGTTTTTAATTAAAAAAAATACCATTACTGTACATAAAACCTATATATGTTCAAGATCTCCATAGGCCTGCCCATCAAAATCAAGTGCCTGCCAGCCTGGTCATCCATCCACTCTGGCCTATGGAGATCTTGAACATATATAGGTTTTATGTACGGTAGTGGCATTTTTTTTTTTCTCTTGAAGAGAAAGCTAAGAACCCAAGTGAGTCAGCTGGCAGGTAGCCCCTTCTCAAGGGTGCATTCCAGAACCTGGCTAGAGGGAGGGCAGGAGAAGAGAGCAGCAATTCATTCGCCTGAATCAAATGTGCCATAACAGAATTTTTAGCAACGTACCCAGAGACCAAGGGACTCTAAAAAAAATTATAACGTTCTAAAATTCTAGGAGTAGAGTATCATGGGTCACTTTGCCTTAATACCACCTCAAGACACCTCAGGGAGGCCTGTGAGTTCTCAAACCTGGCAGATTCTAGCACTCATACTTTCTACTCACATCGACAGCATAAAACTCAGATTGCCAATTCAGAGACGCCCAAAGTCCTTTCTGTTTAATTTATAATTAAAAGTATGTAGATTTTATTTGAACAGCTTCACCAAGTTAAAAAAAATTTTTTTAAATAATTTCCTGCCTACATATTTCCACTTTATTAAAATAAAAACATAACCCTAGGGTTTGGATTTTTTTTTCTTTTGATTTGTTCCTGGCATCATTTGGTATTTCATCTTGTGCTTATTTGAGGACAGCTCTTTTCTTTTCCATTAATCTTGGTAATCCTAGCAGACTTCTCCACAATTCATTTCTCTACAAAGTTGCCTCTATTTGCTTAGATTTTCTGCCGATGTAAGCACTTGGACTGATCAAAAAGGTGAAGAGGGGATTATGGAAGCCCATCCTGAAGGTCTTAAACATGTGTGTTCTCAATTCTTTTCTTGATCAGGGAGATTACATTGGAAGAGTTATCTCTGTCTACTTAAGAAAAGAGGCTGCAGGAGGCACAGCATTGTGCAGATTCTATTAGTGAGGGTCTGTTAAAAATTGTTCCTTTGGCTTCTGTCTTTAACCGTTGCATTCCTAAGATGACTCCTTTGTAAAGCCCCTGCTTCAAAGTAGACTTTCAAGGTGTAGATGTCCGCAAAGCAGCTCAGATCTAACATTTCCAAATCAGAACTTCTGACTGCCAACCACCACCCCACCCCAAGCGCTTCTCCTCACCTCCATCTTCCGTTAGGAAAAAAGTCACCCCTTTCTGCCACTCACTTCAGCCTAAAACCAAGTAGCCATGCTTAATTCCTTTCATTCCCTCACCAACCCCTATGTACAGGTCATTAGCAAGTGACTCCTCTTCCAACATAGATCTCAAATCTATGCACTGTTCTCCATCACCTGGTTCATAAGGTATTATCTTCCCTCACCTACATTATGGCAATAGCCCTTGAACTGATATCCTTGGTTCTGGTTTTGCCCCCATCAATCCATTCTCCATCCAGTAGATTGAAGATCTCACAAAAACTTAAAGCAGACCATGTCCCTCCACTGCCTAAAACCTTACATAGATTTTCACTGCAGTTAGAATAATATCCTTGTTCTACAAGATTGTATACAGGCTGCCCCTTGGCCACCTTTCCCAGCTAATCTCCTCCCACTCTCCCCCAACCGGTTCACTACATTTGAGCCACACTGGCTTTAATTGTGTTTAAATGTATCATGCTCAATACCACCAAAGAGCATTTGCACTTACTGTTCCCTCTGTCTGGAACACTGTTCCCTCAGATCTTCACAATGGCTAGCTCCCTTCTGGTCTCAGCTCACAAGTCAAATCCTCAGAGAAGCCTTCCAGAACTGCTCTACTCGGTGCTGTTCACCACAAACCTCCCTCCCCGTCCCACCCACCCCCCCAACTATCACATTATCTTGTTTCCTTTTCTTTGTAGTGCTTATCACTACTTGAAATAGAGTTTGCTTACTTGTTTACCATCTGTCTCCTCTATTGGAATGCAATCTCCACGGAAGCAGGAACCATTCTTTCACCATGTATTGTGCTACCTAGAAGAGCACTTGGCATCTAGAGGACACTCAGTTCATAGACAGTGAATGAGTTGGCATGCCACACTACTTCTGACTTCCTTTTGTACATCAACTAATGTACAAATAATACAAACTATCAATCGCTTTAAGTATGCTGTTTTCCAATGCCCTCCTTAGTAACGTCAAGGATATTAAAACTATGAAAATCTAACTCTGAGGAATTAATTCTACACTAGTCTATTCTGGCTCATTTATGCTCCTTATCATAATTCATTGGTTCAAAAAACACTTACTGAGTAATTACGAAAAGCCAGGCACTGTGTGAACCACAGCATATCACCCAGTCAGAACCTTCAGCTTTACTTTTGTTAGCTACTGGTGAAAATTGTATCCTTGATACAGCCAAACACTGATTGCAATTATATATTTAAAAAGACATCTACCTTATTTTATATTGGACAATCAATCAGAGGGCTGGTAATAATTTCCTGTTACTTAGATGGAGCTTTGTGCCAAATAGAAAGGTTGATTTTTTCTTCTTCTTTTTTTATTAAGAAAAACTGAATAAGAATTACATGGAAAAAGGCAGTCCTATTCAAATATAAAATTTAACTATATGGGGGGAGGAGGAAATAGCTGATTTTTCCTCCAAGGTTGAAAGAAGTGGAATTTTTTTGAAATCCACAGCACATAATTTACTGCCTGAAAATACAAGCAGCCGGTTCTCAGAGCCAGAACAGCTCCATTAGGGCATCTGTTTCGATTACAAACAAGTTTTGGTTTAGCCATGAACATTCAGGAAGTTATTAAAATTGCACAAAACCAAAAAACAGGAGCTAGAAGGAAACTTGGCGCTTTCCTCAATTTATACATGAAGTCACTGCAGCCAGGTCATGTCAAGTGGCGTGTCCAATGCATCACAATAAGTTAAGTGGCCAAGTTAGAACTCACAATCAGATCTCCTGGCTCATTGGCTGTGACAGACACAGTTTGCTGTCTATCCAATTGCTCATCCAACTGTCCTTCCCCATTTCCACTTCCCAGCTAATAAAACCCTGATTTGTTCAAGAAACAGGCAGAGATTCTGTGATTTCAGAGGGGAAAGTCCCTTTCCTTAGCCTCAGGAAATAAATTATTATTGGATTAAGTGGTTCTCATGCTATTTGGTTGGTATTGGTCCATGATGAGCCTGTGATCTATTTCTGGCTAATGACGTCTAAAGGACAGGCATCCGGTAATGTGTCATCTCCCTCCTCCCCCCAAAAAATAGACCCTCGGAAGGCAGAAAAAAAGTTTCCCTTCAACTTTCTTTCTTCAACATAACTTTCCAGTTATGAAATGAATAAGTCACAGGGATGAAATGTACAGCACGGGGGAATATAGGCAATGGTATTGTGTGGTGACGGATGGTGGCTACATTTGTGGTAAGCACAGCATGACATACAGACTTGTCTGTTCACCATGTGGTACACCTGAAACTAATGTAACATTGTGTGTCAGCTATAATGCAATTTACAGAATTTCTCCTTCAACTTTCTTTCTGCCTTGAACTCAGCTGTGACCTTTAGAGATGCTACAGTTCTTTTGAGACCATCAGGCAACAAGTCAATAGAGGAAGCATAGGAGAAATAGACAAAAAGCCACGGTGACTGAAACAATGGTGCTCACCCACGTCCAGACCTCCTGATAAGTAAGGTAAAGTGACTCCCAATTTCTCTAAGCCACGGTTGTCCAATTTGCTAGTGCTGACAGCAGGACACATCCCTGACTTCTACTACACAGCAGAGATTTACAAACCGTGATCTTAGGAGCTACACAAGGTGTGTTGACAAGAGTCAAGGAAAGTGGAGAGATGAAGAGAAGTCGAGAGAAGAATCTGCAATTACAGGTGCCTATCCCCAGCTTGAAGCTGAGCGGCAGTTTTCCATCTGACTCATTTACTGAACTTTCACAAAAGCTTTCATTGAAACAAAATATCCACAGTCTAGAATCATTTTGAGAACCATTACAGCATGCCATGCAGGCCTCCGCTTTCAATAAAATGAAACCACAAATCAAATGCCCCAGGGGAGCTCGGTAGGCAAATTAGTCCCCTGGAGACTCCTTTTGTAAAGAGATGAACCATCTTTCTTTTATATAGAAATGTGGATTTCACACACAGGTTCACTTAGAATAGGGTGAACTTCTCTTTCTCACTAGGGGCCTTGAAAATGACCTCTGAGACTACGTTGACCTTGTTCCTTCCGTTTCCATCCACTGGGTCGTCCTCTGATACTGTGGAGCAGAAGCAATGATAAACATCACCAGCCATGATTGGTGTTGACTCTCTCCTCTTGGGACCAGAGAGTGGAGGCTAATGGTTTTAATGTGTTTTCCTGTCCACTGGAGTGCTGAGGGCAGGGGCATTGTTTGGGGACACCTGGCCAGACACTGAGTCCTGGTTTCTCCCATGGGATAAGGATGTGGCCCTTGCTAGAGCTATTTGTTCGTGATCCAGGAAAAGTCTGATCTGTACAAACTTTTTTTTTTTTAAGAGGAGTTCATTGATTACTGATGTAACCTATTCCAGGATGGTGACGTGGGCCTTGAGGAGAGTGTCCCTGGCAGCTGCACACCGTCTCAGTCAGGAATCCAGTGGAAGGGAAAAACTGAAATAAGCTCTACTACATCTGTTTGTGCCGTGTAGTGCCTTGCTTGAAAGCCTGTGTGTTTGGCTTAGTTAATGGAGAAGTTCAAGCACGTGCATGCATATCAGGTACCTCTTGTGGCCACCTCACGTTCTCCCAGCCCACCTTTTACCCCATGCGTTGCTATGGCAACCAGCTTCCTGCATGTGTAATTTGACAGCACCTCAGTTCTGCTCACCGTGTGTCTGGCTGTCTAGCCCAGGATCTGTCTGATGCTACAATATAGGCTACCATCATGGCATAGATAGCATGGGTAGAGCTGGGAGTAAGAGAAAGCCAACATCCTGTGGGGCAGCCCCTGGCCAATGGGAGGTAGGAGTTGGGTGTTTTTCTTCTGCCCCTCAGACAGACAATTCTGAGGTGCAACCACATAGCTCTTCAGAAGATCTCAGCAAGACTGAGCTCCAGAAGCTCACAGCAGTGACCAACTTGACCATGTACCCTGAGAATGGAGTTTCTTTCTTCCCTGTTTTACCCTTCACTGTCCCCTGCTCCTGTTCTCTGGGATCACTTCCCAAAATAAACCCCCTGCGCCCAGGTCTCAGGATCTACCCTCTGGGTAGGGGAATCCATCTGATGAATACATAACCCACATGGCATGCCGGAAACTTCCTCGTTCCAAGAAATGCTGGGCCTAGGAGGGCAGCACTTCCTTAGCATCCATATCATCTGAGCTGTCATCAAGGAGGCACATCTTTCTGCCAGATGGCCTTTGTAGTGGTTTTTAAAAAAAATAGCCACAAATTATTTGACACTCTTCCCATCTACAGGTGGGGTTTACCATCTCTCCCCTTAAATCCGGACAGAACCAAAGATTCATGACAATTTCAACCAATAGAATAACAGAAGTAACACCATGTGACTTCAGGCTGGGGTCATGAGAGCCCATGCACTAAATACCTTGTTTGGCAGATCAGTCACTCTTGGACCTTGAGCCAGTACATAAGAAAGTTGACTATCCTGAGGCCACCAGGCTCAAGACGCCACATGTAGGTTTTCTGGTCCTCAGTCCCAGCTGAGCCCAGCCTTCCAGCCACCTGAACACGGTGTCAGACATGTGAGTGAAGCTGTCTCGGACCTCCCAGACCAGCCCATCCACCTGTTGAATAACAGCAAGTGATCTCCATTATGGAACAGAAGAATCACCCAGCCAAGTCATAGCGAAATTCCAGACCCACAAAACTATGAAACGTGATAACATGGGTTTCTGTTTTTTAAGACACTAGGTTTGGGCATCATTTGTTTAGCAGCAGTAGATAAGTGAAATGCCCTGGAAATGCAGGTCAGGCCTGCAGAAGGGACAGCACTGGTGTCCTTGAGGTCATAGTAAAGAGCAATTCCCCACAGACTTCAAGAGTTCAGGGCTTCCTCAACTCTAACTTGATATTATGTCTTAGGTCTATTCTGTCCCTACATTCTGTGTCTCTTTTACCATGTAAGTGATTAAATATTGATATCCCTAAACCCACTGCCTCGCTCCTCATTTAAATAAAACTCCAAGCATTGGACCTTAATATCAAAGTGGCATTTCTGTGTCTTTGTCTCAGTCCTCTTAAAAGTTTATGTCTACCAAAAGACGTTTGAGAGTATCTGTTGGGGGGGAGGCATTATGCCAACACATGCATAATGTTTAATGCATTATAATCTCCATGTGTATGCAAGGGAAGGTAAAAAGAGCTGTTCAAAGGCCATCACAGGATGAAAATGCAATAATTGGGAACTAGCAGGGATTCTGAGGCAAAATGGTTGTTACTGCCTTTTATGCTTCTGTTTGTCACATTTAATAATAAAAATATTTTATTTGTATAATGCCTTACAGTTTAAAGAGCACTTTTATATACATTAGTTCACATTCTACAAACCCTCCATTGTGATCTCACCTACACCTATGGCTTCAAGACACATCACCTCCATGAAGACAGCTCCCAAATTACCCAAATCTCTCTCTCTCTCTCTCTCTCTCTGTCCTTATACTTCTAACTGCTTCCTAGACTTTTCCACGGAAATATTCTGAAGGCACCTCAAATTTATTATTCCAATACCCAAAGCACTTTCTTCAGAAGCCCACTAACACACACGTGTGTGTGCATGCCTGCCCTCCATTTCTTCCATCTTTGTTCCCATCTCAGATAGTGGTACCATTGTCCTCCCAGACTACAAAGTCTGCAGTCATTTTCTCATCTTCTTCTCCTCAAAGTCAATTGGTCATCAGGTCTAATGAGTTCTATTTCCCCCAGATATTGCCACCAGTTCAGGCCCTCCTCTCCCATCTAGAACAGGGTCTGCAAAGTACTACAGCCCCGGGCCACATCCAGCCCACTATCTGTGTTCATAAATAAAGTTTTATTGGAATTTAGTTATTCTCATTCCTTTTCACATCACCGAAGGCTGATTTTACACTACAGCAGTAGAGGTGAGTGGTTATAACAGGGGCCACATGACCTGCAAAGCCTAAAAGCTGGTCCTTTCCAAAAATAGCTTGCCCATCTCTGATATCTATAGCCTCCTACTGCATAAATCTGAAGGAGAAGAGACAGTCTTCAACTTACACCTGCATAGAGGTATTTTTTGTCACCGGGCAGAATATGCTAACAATACTGCCTTCATAGTGCCTGCTGGTGTGCCTTGCATACAGCCAGAGTTTACATTGTTGATTTATCACAGTGTCTGTTATTTAAAACTTTCTATAAATAAGCTTCATCCCCAGCAGCCTTGTTAACTGATCATTTACCTGTAATTCTGCACCATGCATCACAGGTTGAAGACCAAAGCTAGACTTGCAGCTGAACGTCCATAGTTAAAGGAACTCAAGACCCGATGTGATACCCTGTGGTTTCCTCGTTGCTGTTGGATTTTTATTATCTACTTCATATTCTTTGACATTCCAAAGCTCTTTAGGACATAGCCCTATCTTAATGCAATTCAGGGTCATGGAATAAATAAAAATAACAATTTTCACTTCCACCTATCCTTACTCCAAAAGGCAACAATGACAGCTTCCACACAGTTCTAATACAACCTGTTGAAAAGAGAAATGGTTTCTGTATTTGTTTTCTATTGCCATATAATTAAAAAAAAATGTTTTAATGTTTATTTATTTTTTGAAGGGGGGGATAGAGCGTGAGCAGGGGAGGGACAGAGGGAGAGGGAGAGAGAGAATCCCAAGCAGGCTCCACACTGTGAGCCATCAGCACAGAGCCCAACATGGGGCTCGAACTTGTGAACTGCTAGATCATGACCTGAACCAAAGTTGGATGTTTACCTTACTGAGCCACCCAGGCACCCCTATTGCTATATAAATTATCACAAACTTAGTGGCTTGAAAAAGACAACAAATGTTTATTATCTCACAGTTCTGTAGGTGAGAGCACGGTGTGACTGGATTCGCTGCTCAGGTCTCACCAGGCTGACATCAAAGTGTTTGCCAGGACGGTGGTTCTCCTCTGAGGCTTGTGGTCCTCTTCCAAACTCACCAGAAGTTGGCAGAATTCATTTCCTTGCAGTTGGCAGATTGAGGTTCCCTTTTCCTGCTAGCTATTGGCTGGGGACTGCTCTGGGCTCCAAAGGGCCACCCAAAATTCCTTGCCATGTGGCCCCCGGAGGCACTTTGTGTGGATGTCTGCTTTCTTCCAGGCCAGCCAGTGTGTCTCTCTCTGACATTCTCTTCTGTGATCATTGGGAGAGAATTCTCTGCTTCTAATTAGAGGGCTCATGTGATTAGGTCAAGTCCACCTGGATAATCTTAAGGTCAACTGACTTGAGACCCTAACTACACATGCAAAATCGCTTCACAACACCACTGAGATTACTGTTTGAGTGAGTAACTGGAAGAAAGTGTGTGTGCACCAGGGCTCCAGAATCTTAGGGGGTCATCTTAAAATTCTGCCTACTACAATTTCTTCCTCAATAATACCAAACACTGATTTAACTAACTGTTCAATGACTTTAACTGTGTTTTATAAAGTTTATTCATCCTGTCAGTGATTTGTGGGGAGTCAAATTATGAGAAACTTGGGAAGTTTTCAAAATTCCTTCCAAGTCTCCCTTTTACATGAAGGTTAGGGGCATCTGGGTGGCTCAGGCTGTTGAGTGTCTGAC
Source organism: Panthera pardus (assembly GCF_024362965.1). NCBI lineage: Eukaryota > Metazoa > Chordata > Mammalia > Carnivora > Felidae > Panthera > Panthera pardus. Next base: position 88,305,823 of record NW_026526843.1, read on the forward strand.
TCTTGATTTCGGCTCAGGTCATGATCTCAGGGTTGTGGGATGGAGCCCAGTATCTGGCTCCACACTGAGCATGGAGCCTGCTTAAGATTCTCATTCTCTCTCTCTCTCTCCCCCCCTTCCCTCCTTCTGCCCCTCTCCCCTGCTCATGCACTCTCTCTCTCTCTAAAATAAAAATAAAAATAAAATAAAATAAAATAAAATAAAATAAAATAAAATAAAATAAAATAGATAAATAAATGAAGTATAAGTTTATAGAGGTGCTTCCTGTTTTTGTTTTTGTTTTGTCTTGCAGTCACCAGATATTCATAGCACTAACTTCAAACATCTCTTTATGAGAACCACTTCCAAAAAAAAAAAAAAAAAAAAAAAAAAAACAAACCAAAACAGGCAGGATACATTTAGCTTTATTATAGGAAAAAACCTCTTAATATTTTCCATGCTATTTGATTTTGTCTTCAGGTCTCTTTTTTTTTTCTACTGGGGGGTGTTTAATGGAATGGAGAAATGGAAAGTAGAAGGTGTCTGGAAAACTAATATAAACTTCTTTCCTGGCTCTAAATGTTTAATAATTCCTTAGCCAGGAAACATATTTTTTTTCAATTTCACAATTTTTTGTTATGTAGTTCTCTTTATAATTGGCTAAATGTACTGCCAACACGTTTCTCATTTTTTAACTTTTGTCTGCAACATTTAAGCTTCTCATGCTCCCTCCCTTGTGTTCTCTCTTATATGGAATCTGACTTTGAAAATCATCATGCAATCACCTAAAATGTGTTTTTCAAATTTGACTCAATACAGAGACCTCTTTTAAAGGAGAAATATGCCTGTAGACTCCAGTGTTGTCTCATTATTTCTATTGTAATATTACTTAAATAGTCACAAACATACAACCAAAAATAAATTCCTTATGCTGATCATTCTTATTCAACTATAAAACTAACACTAATTTATAAATTAAATGCAAACAAAAGTATAGAGTCAATAAAATTCAAATGATCAGTATTAATTCAATGTTGGATTATGTTGCTTTGCTAAAACTAAATCACCATTGTTGAGCTTAATGCAGAAAGATGTAGTCTTAGCTGCAATTCTATATTTAATCTGTTTTTGTACTTTAACTTCTACACAGAGAATGTCTCTTTACATAAAAACGGCATGCAAAGATAATTAATAACTTCATGGCTTTGCTTGCTAGTTGGAGATAATCAGACAATATATGTAAATAAAACTTCCCTAGAGCAATCTTCAAATGCCACTTTTAATTAGGTGTAATGACACCTATGTCAACCTGTTTCACAGGTAGAAGGAACCACAAGTGCACAGGTGCTAAGAAGGAAGGCTGCTTAGGGAAGGGGCTCAGACGACAGTCAGGCAGCCAGTGCCAAATGATAACAGAGACGGAGGTGAAGAATGGTAGGAGATGAAGCCAGAGAGTTAACTAGGGGCCTGCCATTTAGACCTTGTAGGTCACAGCAAAAACTTTGAATTTTGTTCTGAGCGAGATGGGAAGGCATTCAGAGGCTTTGAGCAAAGGACAGACATAATCTGTACACCTGAAACGAATGTCACGCTGTGTGTCAAATATATACCAATAAAAAAATTAAAAACTAAAAATGACACAATTTGACTTATGTTTTTATAAGCTGCCTGTAGCCACTGTTTGAAGAGGGGGCCATAGTGAAAGCAAGAGATGACAGTGCCTTGGAACAAGTGACAGTGATACAGGGGATAAGAACTATTTGGATTGGGGGCGTATTCTGGAAATAAGGCTAAGAAGATTTCCCGATGGATTGGATGTGGGGTATGAAAGAAAGAGGGAAGTTAGGATGAGGCTGAAGTTTTGGGTCTAAACAACTGGATGAAAGGTACTGCCATTCACCAAGGTGGTAAATATTGAGGGAGAAGCTGGTTTGGGTGGGAATGAGAATTTCAGTTTTAGACACACTAGCTAAGTTTGAGATGCCTCTTGGACATTCAATATTTGAATAAATATACATTAAGGGTTTAGAGCTATACCTGGTATATAGGAAGCATTCAATCCATTTCACTATTGTTACTCAAGTGGAGATATCAAATAGGTGGTTGATTATATAAGTCTGGGAGAAAATGCTGGTATTAGAAGTTACCAAACTGGATGAAATCATTTAGCAACTATGTGTAAAAAAAATGGAAATAGGTCTGAGGACTCAGCCCTGTAGCTTTCCAAAATTTGGAGGTTGAGAAGATTAGGAGGATCCAGAACAGAAGCTTGAAGAGGAGCAGCTGTTGGTGAAGGTCATTGAAGAGACATGACCGTCAATTGACCTGTGAGCTAAACTCAGGCATTCAGAGTCCCTCCCCTATCCTAGGAATGTGGGTTCTGCTTGCCTTTCCTGTGCCCAGAAGCTGCTCAAAAGGACAGAGCCTTGAGATAGTGATGTGTTGAGAACACTTGCATGTATACGTGACTGAAGCCAGTGAAGGCCTCTCTCTATATAAATTCTTAAGATTTCACAGGCAAGTGCAGGGATCTGTTTGTCTTGCTGCCACCCAAGATAAGCCTCATATGTTAAGTTCCTTTTGTTTATTAAAAGTGTCACCTACTAAGCTGGAGTGGCTTCCCTCTTTCTTCACTTGCTCCCTGCCCTCTGCATTTGGGGGCCAGTTTCAGATTTCACCCAGAAAGTTCCCGAAAGGACTGCAAACCAATAGCAGCCAGTAAGATAAGAGGGGAACCAGGAGATGATGGTATCCACATAATCGAATGAAGAAAGTGTTTTAAGAAAAGAACAATCACACATGCACAATGCTGCAAATCAGCCAAGTAAGCCAACATGGAGATACTAGAGACCTTGACAAATGTAATATCAGTGAAATAGTAGGAGCTCTTGGGCAAAGTTTAAGGGAGAATGAGAAGAAAAGTAAAGAAGTGGGAAAAAGGGGGAGTCAGAGGGTATAGACAACTCATTCAATGAGTTTTTCTGTAAAACAGAGCAGAAAAGGGGTGATAGTTGAAGAATGATGTGGGTCAAGGCAGGGTACTTTTAAGATGGAAAACGGTGCCCATGTGTTTTTATGTTAATGGGAACAATCCAGTGCACAGAGGGAAAATGGCAGAGAGAAAGGGGAAAATTGTAAAAGGGAGGCCCTTAAGTAGGGAAGAATGAATGGAATCCAGTGAAAGAGAAATTGGACTTAGAATCATCAACAATTCACCTGTGTAGCAAAAGGATAGGTTCATGTGTACATTGCTATATTGGTGGAAGAAAAATATGGAAGTTCTCTAATTGCTTACATTTCCTAAGTAAGTCACAAGGTTATCAGTCAAGAGTGAAGATGGGGAAAATGTTTTGGAGGAACAAGGCAAAGGTATGAAATAGGGAAACGTAGTAGAATTGTGGGCAGAACTGAAGCTCACTTGAAATTGATGGTGATGAATTTAAAGTAAGACTATTCAGCTTGGTTCTAGGTTTCTTTCCAGCCTCAATCAGCTACAGACCTGGAGAGTTGGCCCCAACTAGGTAGAGTGGATATTGTGCTGCACTGTCCAGATTCCCCATTTAGGGCTGAGATGTCCATTCTCCCAGTGTTGGGGGCTAACAGCTATCAGCTAAATCACTTTCCAGGTACTGCCCTTAGCTGGAGAGAGCTGACTCATCCCATTCCCAGGGTTTCCCACATTTCATGATTGGCCAATTGAAAGGGGTTAAAAAAAAAACAAAACCAGTCACCTTATCCCAAGGTGAAACAGTTCCAAAGGGTCTTCCCAGCTCTTCATCATACCCCAAGGACCAGTTGAAGCCGCTACTGCAAATGCACCACAGTTGAATACTGCTTCACTCTTCCCATGTGATGTTCTCAAAAGCACTCCCCCCACAAACCTCTTAAAGCAAACCTGAGTCTATTTCCTAGAGATGGTGACCTCAAACACAAGAGTTGCGATTTCACCAAGTCATCGTGACAGAAAAAAAGAGGGATAAAGGAATCGAAGGCTTAAGCAAAGGGAAGATAGTAATCACATGCCATGAATTATAATTAAGGTTTATCAGAATATATAAGGAGGTGAAAATAGGGTATGGACTTGGGAGGTCCTAGTGGGGTCAAAGAGTTGTTGGAGCGAGTGTATTTGAAGAAGCTAAAAGCAGAGGAGGTAGTAGTCAGACCAAGATGCTTGAGACTGAGAGCTTAAAGAAGGTAACGCCATTGAACATGACCATGACAAAATGGAGTGGCTAAGATGGAGTGGAGGACATAATAAAACCTTATGAAATCTCAGCCCTGAAGCAAATTTTGTTCTATCTAACGTAGATAGAGGTTGTAGTCTATAGTTCTAGTCTTAAATTTTATCTAATCTAGTCTAATCTTTATATTTTATCCAGTCTTTAACATTCCACAGGTGAGGCAAGTAAAACCCCAAAAACATCTATATATTTCCCAAAGTCATGCAGTTAGTCTGAGTTAAGAGCCCAGGTTCCCTGACTTCTAGTGATATGGGTGGATTCCTCTCCCTATAATCAACAAAAGACAACAAGGGCTACATTCTATTTCCCCAAGACTAGATGATAATGTTCTGCTATACTTTTTCATTTTTATTCCAGGTGTTCACCTATTGGAATAATCTCTGGAAAGGAAAAGAAGATAGTTTAAGAAAACAATTGTCTCTGCCTATGGAATTCACATGTAACACCCACAATGCCTAAAATACACCCCAATTCATATCTATAAGTATCTGTTTCAAAGCATTTCAATAAATGCTTTTGAAAAATATATCTTCAATATGTATTATATCATATATTATTATTTATATTATACATATATTTATTATGTATTAATATATATTTATTATATTCAGTTAAGCCTCTTAATTATGATGTGATATGTCTCCATTTGCTACCTGTACATATTTACTTTGTATCTTCTGTGTACAGTGGTGATCCAATCCATCATTGTCAGGAAAAAACAGTGTATTACATAAGTTCAACTTCCAGATAACCAAAACATAATTCTTCGAGAAACAAGGCTTTTGATGGAAATATTTTTTAAAGGCACAATGTCCTTCCCTACCTTCTAAAAGAGATATTAAACAGAATTTAATCTTTTTATGACTGAAAGCTGCCAGTAGCAACATCATATAGAGCAACAGAGTCATGCACTCATTACTAAATGGCCCTATCCTGTTGGTATTTGGGCCTACTCCTACTGCCCATGTCCTTGCAGGTCAGCAATCTTTTTTTCCTGGTCCCAGGCTGCAGCCCCTTCTTGCTGACCACTGATATCACCTTATAGTTGGTTGTTTCTAATCACCCATGTGCAAGAAAACCATGTACCCAAGTGTGCTAAAAAATAAAATGGGCTTGACTACATGGACTTCGTGATAATAATTTCAACCACATGGAGACACATTTAGTATAATTCCAAAGTGAAAACTAAAATGTTTCAGAAATGAAAGAAAACTCTCAAAAGTTAGAACTTAACAACTGTTTGCCATACAAGGAGTGGTATATCATACTTAACTTGTAGCAAAGTGAATCCATCGATGATTATTTGATAACTGGCCATGTTATCTATCATGGATGGACATTTGACATATGAATGAAGATCATTAAACCTACTCAATATTAAAAAATTGCTCAACTGGGATCACCTGAAAATCTACACCTTAACATTAAAAATCTTTTCCGATTATTCTTTTTATCTTGTTAATTCCAGGAGAAAATACCAGGGTGAAAACTCACTCTGTTCCAATTGCCACATCTGATCTATCAGAGACTTAAGGAGCCTTACATATCTATTCCACCTCCTCTATTTTTTTTAAATGTTTATTTATTTTTGAGAGAGAAAGAGGAGCACAGAGAGAGGGAGACACAGAATCTAAAGCAGGCTCCAGGCTCTGAGCTGTCAGCACAGAACCAGACATGGGGCTGGAACTCACAAACCATGAGATCATGACCTGAGCCAAAGTTGGGTGCTTAACTGAGCCACCCAGGCACCCCAACCAACTCCTATATTTTAAAAATGAGGAAATTGAAGCCCAGAGTAGTGTGATGCCTTATCCAAGATCACACAGCAAAGTGTCACAAATAAGACTAGAACCCACTGGCTTCTGGATCAACTCTCACATTCTTCCATTGCTTATGCATCTGACCTCTCCTATATCAGACCGCATGGCTTTAAAGAGTGCTTCTCAAACTTTAGCATGAGTCAGAATCACCTGGAAGGCACGCTAAACATGCAGATGGCTGGGCCCACCCCTGTCTATTCCAGTAGGTCTTGGATGGGACTTGAGAGTTTACATTTCTAACAAGTTCCCAGGTGATACTGATGTTGCTAATCCAGACACCACACTTTGAGAATGCTCTTTTAGAAGGTAGGGAGCCAAGTGAAGTTTTGCTTTTATTCCAAACTGTGGCAACTGGAACAAAATGAATTTTCACCAGGCACTTTCCCCTGAAGTTACCAAAATGAAAAGAAAACTCTAGAAGGCTCTTTAATGTTAAGATGTAGTGTTTGAGGTGATCCCATCTGAGCACAATTCTTCAATTGACTAGATTTATTATCTCAGTAAATAAATACCTAATGGGCATTTTTTTTCCTTACACAACAGTTCAGTAATTAAGCACAATTCTCATTGGAAACAAAGAAAAGAATTAAACATAGTACTTGTTAATATTGATAAGCCTATTGTCCTATGAAAAAATTAAAGTAGGATTTCTATCTTATCTAAAGGAAGGAGGTGGTTTGATTATTTGGGTATTAAAAATAATCCCCAACTAAAGTATTCTTTACCTGACCAAGTAATAGATGCAATGCTTCTAGAATAGTTATTTGAAATCTTAAGATATAAAATGGGGAGGGAGGGCACTGCATAATTGTATATATTTGCTTTTGAGAAGTCATAACAAGCAAATCTTCCAAAACCCCCTTCTTCCACATGAGCCTATTTTATCCCCAGGCTGGACAAGCCCTTCTCAGACTTTGGTCTGCATTCAAGTCACCTGGGAATCTTGGTAAAATGCAGATTCTAATTCATGGAACCTCAGTGGTCTGAGGTGGAACCCAAGATTCTGCACTTCTAATAAGTTCCTGTTGAGGCCCATGGTGCTTGTCTATGGAGTCTTCTTTAAGTACAAAGGGTTACACAGCTCTGCTATCACAGGTCACTGAGGCTTGTTCTATGGCCACATTCTCCAGAACTCACTCTTCGCTCTTTTGTCTTTACTGCATCTGAACCACATCAGCTTGAACTCACCAGCAAGTCAGGAGCTACTAGCCTTTACCTACAGAATGATGCTATGTTTCCCAGTGCCAGCCAATGAAACTTACAGAAGCATGTAATGATCCTCCAGGTATGCCCTGCTTTGGCCTCCCTTTGAGTTTCTTTTTGCATCTCCTGGCTTTGGCCCTAGCCAGCAATCAGGGCCTAGTAAGTCACTCCTATGTGATAATTTGTTCCACCCCTACCTGAAGATATCCTCAGTTTATTTGCTCTCAGACAATAGACTATCTGTTTATACATTCCTTCTCTGGGTTCCCACACTCTTTCCCAAGTCATGACTCATGGTTTTGTTTAACAAGGCAAGAGCCTGGAATCCCAGATGCTTTTTCACTGGCTTAGCACAGGTGCTAGACTATTGTGGTGTGGGTCCCAACACCTGTCCTCGGCTTCTCTGGGAGTGCCAACAGCTGTTGGCATCCATTTCACCTCAACCCATCAATAATGGTTGATATCTCTCGATTGTTATTCTTCCTCTGCAACCTCCCCCAATATTCACCTCTCTGCGGAAGTCATTAACATAACCAAAAGCAATAATGGTCAACATGATTGAGCAGTAAACATGTATCAAGTACTTTATCAGTATTATCTCAGATCTTCACAACTAACTCACAAAATAAGAACTATAATTATCCTTTTAAGGATATGGAAATTCAGTCTCAGAGATTAACTTGCCCGGGGTTACACAGGTGAAAATGGTAGAGCTAAGATTCAAACCCAGCTCTGCCCAATTGCAAAGTGCATTGTGCTATGTTGCCTTCCCCGAGGCATTTTGAGGAATGTTTTCTTCAATCTAGACCCAAGGACATTTGTAGCACCTTGGATAGACTGCATGGTACAGTCAGTCAGTGGTTCTATCATCCTGACCATTTATTGACTTAGCATCCTCCTTTTTATTTAGCCGGTAACTACTAAGAATCTAAGTATTTACAAGTTTGCAGAAAGGAGTAGGAAGTGGGTGGTCCAGACTCTGTAGATACAGTGCCCTCTTCCCTCATGCCCACCAAGATACAGCCCACAAAGATAAGCTTGGTGGAGAAGCAAGTTATTGTGTAGGGCATAGGCAAATACCTAGAAATTCATTAATTAAAAATAATAAGGGGTGCCTGGGTGGCTCAGTCAGTCAAGTGTCTGACTCTTGATTTCTGCTCAGACATGATCTCACGGTCGTAAGATCAAGCCCCACGTCTAGGCTGCACACTGAGTGTGGAGCCTGCTTGGGCTTCTCTCTCTCTTTCTCTCTCTCTACTCCTCCCCTGCTCTCTCTCAAAATAAATAAACATTAAAAAAAAACTTTAAAAAATAATAAAATTAAATCCTTCACATCATACAGAAATATAAATTGCAAGTCAATAAAAGGCCTATAAATAAACCAACAAGCAAATACATATTTAAAGTTATCAGAAAATTTACAGTGATAACTGTATAACCTAAGGGTAGGAAAGGCCTTCGTAAAAAATACTTGAAAAGCAGCAATGAGGAAAAAATCAATATATTTGACTACAGGCAAATTGGAAACTTCTATATGGAAAAAGACTTCATAAACAATTTTAAAAGACAATCAAGAGGCTGGGGGAAAGTATTTGCCATAAATATAACAGTCAAACATTAATAACCAGTATAAAGAACTCTTGCAAAATAACCATAAAAAGACAACCCAATAGAAACAAAATGGGCAAAAGATTAAAAAGTGGTCACTTAACAGAAGATGAGATATTAAAAAAATAAATAAATGTCAAAGTATGTTCCTCATCACTAATAAATCAGGGGAAAATAAATCTTTATGAGAAACCATCTTTCGACCATAAGATTGGCAAAGTTAAAGTTAGACAACATCAAATGTTGGCCAGCTTGTCAGGAAGCAGGTACTGTCATCCTCTGGATGGCACTCTGCCAGGATGTGCTGAAATTGCAAATATACTCTACATACAGAGTTCATACAGTCTGACCAACAATTCCACTTCTAGGCATCTCCCTTAGAGAAATGTCTACACACATGCACAAGAATGCAACATTGCTCGTAGTATCAAAAAAAAAGAAAAGAAAACTCCAAATGCCCATCACTAAACATACCACATCAATAAAAAGTGGTATATATGCATGATGAAATACTACACAGCAGTGAGGAGTGAAACCATATGTATATATCCAAAGAGATCTCCAAAATTTTATTTTGAGTGAAAAAGTTAGCAGAACAATGTTTAAAAATAAAAGATACACATAAATTAACTCAAAATGGATCATAGTCCTAAATGTAAAATGCAAAACTGTAAAACACCCTGAAGATAACAGAGGTGAACATCTAGGTGATCTTGGGTATGGTGATGACTTTTTAGATATAACACCAAAGGCACAATCCTTCCTAGAAAGAAAGAATTAATAAGTTGAATTTCACTAAAATTGAAAAACTTTTGCTGTGTGAAAGACACTGTCAAGAGAATGAGAGGACAAGCCATAGATTGAGAGAAAATATTTATAAGACAAAGCTGATAAAGGACTGCTGTCCAAAAGATACAAAAAGAACTCTTAAAACTCAACAGGAAAAGAATTAATAACCTGATTAAAAAGTGGTCAAAAGACCTAAACAGACACATCACCAAAGAAGATATACAGATGGCAATTAAGCATATGAAAAGATATTACACATCATATGTCATTAGGGAAATGTAAATTAAAACAACAATAAGATACTAGCACACACTTATTAGAATGGCCAAAACCCAGAACACTGACAGCACGAAATGCTAATAAGGATGTGGAGCAACAGGAACTCTCACACATTGCTGGTAGGGATACAAAAAGGTACAGCTGCTTTAGAAGATAGTGTGGCAATTTCTTCCAAAACTAAATATATTCTTACCATACAATCCAGCAAATTGCACTCCTTGGCATTTACCCAAATGAGCTGAGAATTTCTGTCCACACAAAAACTTACACACAGATGTTTACAGCAGCTTTATGCATAATTGCCAAACTTGGAAGCAACCAAGATGTCCTTCCGTAGATGAATGGATGAATAAACTGCGGTACAGCCAGACAATGGAATATTATCCAACAGTTAAAATAAATTAGTAATAAAGCCACAAAAAGACATGGAGGAATCTTAAATGTATATTACTAAGCGAAAGAAGCCAATTAGAAAAGACTTTGTATTGTATGATTTCAACTATAGAAAATTCTGGGAAAGGTAAAACCATGGAGATAATAAAAAGATCAGTGGTTACCAGGGGTTGGGGGAGAGGGAGAAAGATGAATAGTAGGAACACAGAAGATTTCGAGGGCAGTGAAACTAATTTGTGTGATACTGTGATAGTTGATACATGTCATTATACACTTGTCAAAACCCATAGTATGTACAAAACCAAGAGTGAAGTCTGACATAAGCTATGGACTCTAGTTGATAACAGTGCATCAGTGTAAGTTTATTGGCTGGAACAAATGAACTACTCTGATGCAGAATGTTGATGGTTGGGGAGGCTGTCCATATATGGGGGCAGAAGGCATATGGGAAATCTGTACACTCCGGTCACTTTTTCTGTGAACCAAAAACTGTTGTAAAAACTAAAGTCTAGGGGTGCCTGGGTGGCTCAGTTGGTTAAGCATCTGACTCTTGATTTTGGCTTAGGTCATGATCTCATGGTTCATGGGATGGAGCCCCACGTTGGGCTCTGCGCGGACAGCACGGAGCCTGCTTGAGATTCTCTCCCTTCCTCTCTCTGCCCCTCCCCTGCTTGAATGCTCTTTATCTCTCTAAATAAATCAATTTAAGAAAAACCCTAAAGTCTACTTTAAAAAAGAAAAAGGGCCCATACACAGAAAATTTCCTATATATATATATTTTGAAGTTATTCAGGAAACACTTATTTAATATCAAGTATGTGTCAAACCCAGACCCAGGTACTGGGGATATGGCTATAAACAGGACTATTAGATCTTCACAATATCCTGTATCCATGGGGCTTATATTCTAGTAGGAAGAAGTAGCATACAAATAAACATATGCAAAAAAATATCCAGCAGCACTAAATTGTGTGACAAAAACAAAACAGGATGATACGTGCAAATGTGACTGAAAACTATTTTGATTGGATGGTCAGAGGAGGCCTGAGGTATTAATGACAAAAAAGATGCAGCCACATGGAGCTGAGGACAGAGAGCAAGCCATTCAGAAGGAACAGCTGGTACCAAGGCCCAATGGGGGCGGGGGGGCCGGGAAGAGGAAGCTTAGTGTTTTAGATGAACAAAGAGAAGGCCAGTGTGGCTTGAGCTCAGTGAGCAAGGGGAAGAGTAGTCACAATGAGGACAGAGAAATAGGCAGAGCCCAGATCATGTAGGGCCACTGGCAGTCATGGTAGAAACTTGTATTCTAAAGAAAATGGGATGACACTGGAGGAAGGAGAGGTGTTTCAGTGGGGAAGTGGAATGCCCTGAATTATGTTTTAAAAATATCACTCTGCATTGTGGAGAAAGAGCTCAAGAGGGACAATATAGAAGCTCTATATTAGACCAGTTGTTAGAAAGGTATTGCAAAAGTTGGGAGAAAATGGTGACTTGATCTGGGATGGTAGTGGTGGGGTACAAAGAAGAAAGAGGACTGGGGATCTTGTTTAGATAAAGTCAACAGGATGACTGATGACTATATATATATATATATATATATATATATATATATATATATATGAACATTTTTAATGGCCTGGAAATATATGCACCAAATGTGTAATAGCAGCTACATCTCAGGGTTGGAACTAGGGTAAGGGGAGTGAGGCACAAAATTTAAGGGAGTATCAAAATACTCAGTCAAGATAAATCATATTTTAATGCAATAATTTTTTACAAAATAGAAATTGATGCAAGAACTATTTGCAACAACACGGATAGATGCAGAAGGTATTATGCTAAATGAAATAAGTCAGAGAAAGACAAATACCATATGATCTCACCCATATGTGGGATCTAAAAACCAAAACAAACAAATCCAAAAAAAAAGCAGAAACAGACCCATAAATGCAGAGAACAAACTGGTGGTTGCCAGAGGAGGGGGGGGATGGGCAAAAAAAGGGGAGAAGAGGAGTGGGAGGTATAGGTTTCCAGTTATGGAATGAATAAGTCAGGGGGTTGAAAGGCACAATGTTGGAAATATAGCCAATGGCATTGTAATAGTGCTGTATGGTGACAGACGGTAGGTACACTTGTGGTGAGCATAGCATAACGTATAGACTTGTGGAATCACTATATTGTACACCTGAAACTAATGTACCATTGTCTGTCAACTATACTTCAATTATTTAAAAAAAAAATGATTCCCAACCATGAAACAATGTAAGAAAATCCCTAAAACGTATTTTTCCTTTTTGACCTGGGCATTCAACAGACAACAGGCCTTCAACAAGCCTCCTGCATACAAATCTCCATCTCAGAGACTGGTGTCAGGGGACCCATCTACAACCCACCTGATTTCTCCAAATTAAAAAACAAAAGGAAATTCATGGCCGCCAAACGTGAATGACTGGAATTTTTTTACACTGAGGGTAAAGATTATCACAAGGATTTTCAATGGGTATTAAGCCTAAAAAAGAGGCCGGTGGTGATTTATCTCATTCAGTGAGTATGATGATGAGTACAGTGTTAAATAGTGATGAGAACTGCTACGAGTGGCTGTTACTATAGATGGCAGCTGTGGATCCCATTCGACATGACCTAGAATGAAAGGTCCTATGTGTCTCTGAGTTTAGTGTTTGCAGGAGGGAAACTGTCATTTGCCCACAATTATAGGAAAGGAGTTGGAAAGGGGTCAGCATTGCTCCATTCAATTTGAAAGACAGATTATCTTTTTAGCAGGAACAGCTGCCAATGTTAATTTTCAGTTAAATTAGATAGCCCGCCTCAGTTGACCATCTGTCAAAAAGAATCTCACAACAATTTAGAGGATGTGATACAAATCAAACCATGATATGACATATTCTCTGTATACTAAAAAGATTTCCAAGTTCCAGCCCACATATTTTCAAATGACACTCGATACCAATTCCAATACAATCCAGGGATCTGAAGTTCATTGTTATGAGGTTTACTCATTACATTATCCCATTTTATACTTCCATGAAGTGCCTTTGATTCAAGGATCTCTAAGAGCTTTACAGGCCTTAATTAATTAGACTTCATATACCCCTGTGAAATTATCATTGTCTTAATTTAAGAGTGTCTAATTATCAGGTGGAAAGGTGAAGTGGCTTATAGTATGTCTCAACAACAAGTAAAAAGCTCAGAATGAAACTCAAGAGAGAGGAGATCTAAGACTTAACACAAGAATCACTAGGTCTAGGAGAAACAAATCTTGAATCATGACTTAAGATTTGATTCCATCTCACTGATTTTATAGCATTTCCCTCAAAAACCTCCAGTTATTTTACTAGGGTTTCATGAAAATGGAGGTGGAGATTAGAAGCCAAAGAAGATAGGCACAGGTTATAGAGGAAGATTCCCGGCCTAAAATCCCCCCTCTTCTAGAAGCAGAAACATGTGGAGAACCCATTTCATGTGGTTTCATGCCAACGGGAGACCATGTGCCCCCCCCCCAAGACTGGGCCAGGGACCCCTTCTACCTGGCTGATTCAGGGATGGACACATGTCACCAATCAGGTAAATTGGTATCCTCTCTGGGGCTTTGCTGCCAAAGGTACTCTCTCTGTTGGAGCTGACTGCCTGATAAGACAGGAGTTTGAGGCCAGTAGTGGTCAGCCAGTAAGCCTCCAACATGGAAAGAGACTGTCAGAAAGATGGGAAAGGAGATAAAATAAACCCGAATAACCTCATCTCTGTCCCTGTGTCTTCAGGCTGTTCTCTGAACTTATTAATGATTTTTAAAAAGATGATATCTGGATGGGTGGGTGGGTTGATGGATGGATGGATGGATGAATGGATGGATAGACAGATCCATCCATCCATAAAGTGACCAACAGCCCACCAGAGTGGCATGAAGATTACTTTAAATTGAAAACATCTGAACAAACAGCAGCCACAGAAAGAAACCTTAGCTAAACTTAAGCAGAGCTTCCCCAGAATACAGCCATCATTAACGCCCCTCCAAGGGTGTTTCCTGTTTGGGAGAAGACTGACCCTTAGTATGCAGGAGATGTGAATTCAGCTGCCATAAACCTCCCTCTGGAGAAGCTTCCAGCTAGGAAGGAGACTGTCCATTAGCATCAGGATGAAAAAGACCAATAGAACTTTCCATACTTTCACACTGAAGCTCTAAAACATGCCCCCCTACCGCTTTGTTAAACTGAGCCAATTCTTCTTGAGTCTTCCCCCCACCCCATGCATGTGAAATAATCTTTGGTTAATATATCTGTTGCCTCCAAGCACTTGAACATAAGTTGGTAGAAGAAAATTTCTGCTCCCAACAATAGGTTAATAGTGAGTAGTCCTTTTGTATATTCCATATATGCATAGCTTAAGTTAGCTTGAATTCAGCTTCTGTCTCTTATAACTAATAATAGTGGGTAGGATGGGTTAGTAACCTATCATGGGGCCCCTTGGATTAGAATGAAGGTAAACATAGATTCCTCTTCTCACAACTTTCCTTCCTTCCTCTGGCAGCCAATTTTATCACCTCACTTAAACCCCTGGGAACAATCATATCATTCATTAGGACAGTTCAACATTCATTCACAAGTTTTTAAAAGGAAAAATGGAGACTTTAACTTTACATGCATCTGTCCCTATCAAAGAATCCCTCCTGCTTGTTCAGCAGAGAAAGCACATGAGAGGAGGGAAAATCCAAGTAAATAGGAAGCATCATAAGGTAGGGGTGAAGGGACAACAGAAAAAGAAGCTGATCAGAGTGAGGAAGAGGCCATCTCAAAAAGAAAGCATGGGAAGAAGCAGACCAAAAGTCCCAGGAGTGTTCTAACAGTGACACATTCTTAATAACATCACACTATGAGTAGGGAGGTCAGTTCATTAAAAAAAAAAAAAAACTCAATTATCTTCAGCTTCAAAAAAATAAATGCATTCACAAGTCAAAGGATTTAGAAACCAGAAGATCATTAAATCAAGTGGATGTCATGATCTACGGCTACTTAAGAAGCTGAGAAAATATATTGCAACTTTTATTCCACTTCCAAGTATGATGGAAAATTCAGATTAGACCCATGGGCCACAAGCTCACATTCAAACAGAATTTGGTGCTCACTCATGTGTTAAAACACAGCACTACTTTGTATGGGACCACAAAAGACCCCAAAGAGCCAAAGCAATCTTGAGAAAGAACAAAGCTGGAGGCATCACACTTGCTGATTTCAAGCTATACTACAAAGCTATAGTATTCAAAACACTATGGTATTGGAATAAAAACAGACACATAAATCAGTGGAACAGGACAGAGAGCCCAGAAATAAATGGTCCATTAATTTATGACTGTGTATATGGCCCATTCACTTACGATAAAGGAACCAAGAATATAAATGAGGAAAGGACAGTTTCTTCAATAAATGGTATTGGTCCATCCATGCATGGATAGACCTACAGGGTATTATGCTAAATGAAATAAGTCAGACAGTGAAAGACAAATACCATACAATTTCACTTATATGTGGAATCTAAAAAACAAACAAATGAAAAATAGAAACAGACTGGCAAATACAGAGAGCAAACTGGGCCAGAGGGGAAGGTGGTGGGGAAACAGGTGAAATGGGTGAAGGGGATTAAGGGGTACAAATCTCAAGTTAGAAAATAAATAAGTCACAGAGATGAAAAGTTCAGCATAGGGAATATAGTCAGTAATATTGCCATAATGTTGAATGGGGACAGATAGTGATGACATTTATCGTGATGAGCACTGAGTAATGTATAGAATTGTCACATCACTATGTTGCACACCTGAAACTAATATAACATTGTATGTCAACTATACTTCAATAATAATCATAAAATTCTTTAAATTAGAAAAAACAATCACAGAAAATAATAAATGGTCTTAGGAAACCTGGACAGTCTCATGCAAAAAAAATTAAACTGGACCCCATAACTTACATTCACAAAAATCAACTCAAAATGAATGAAAGACTTGAATATAAAACCTGAAACCAGAAAACTCTTGGAAGAAACAGGGGGTGATCTCCTTGACAGCTGTCTTAGCAATGATTTTTTAGATTTGGCAACAAAAGAAAAAAATCAACAAGTGGGGCTATATCAAACTAAAAAGCTTTTGCATAGCAAAGGAAAATCATCAACTAAATGAAAAGGCAACCTGCTGAATGGGAGAAAATATGTGCATAGCACATATCCAATAGGGGGTCAATATCCAAAATATACAAGGAATTCATATGACTCAATAGCAAAAAAGAAATAATCCAATTTTAAGATGGGCAAAGGACCTAAATAGACATTTTTCTGAAGAAGACATCCAAATGGCCAACAGACCCATGAAAAGGTGCTCAACATCACTCATTGTCAGGGAAGGCAGACCACAATGAGCTATCACACCATACCTGTTAGGATGGCTATTATAAAAAGGACGAGAGGTGACAAATGCTGGCATCGACCTAAGTGTCCATCGCTGGATGAGTCAATTAAAAAATATGGTGTAGAGAGGAGCCTGGGTGACTCAGTCAGTCAAGTGTCCCACTTCAGCTCAGGTCATGATCTTGTGATTCACAAGTTCGAGCCCTGCATCGGGCTCTATGTTGACAGCTCAGAGCCTGGAACCTGCTTCAGATTCTGTGTCTCCCTCCCTCTCTGCCCCTGCCCTGCTCACACACTCTCTCTCTCAAAAATAAATAAAAACATTAAAAAAATATTTTTAAAAATATGGTGTGTATATATATACAATGAAGTATTTATTATTCAGCCTCAGAGAAGAAGAAAGTACTGGCCTTAGCAATAACATGAATGAACGTGGAGGGCATTACGCTAAATAAAATAAGCCAGGCAGGGAAAGACAAACACTGCATGGTATCATTTATAGGTGAAATCTTTTTAAAAGAAAAAAAATCAACTCATAGAAACCGAGGGTGGAAAACTGGTTGCTGATGCCTGGGGGTGGGGGAATAGGGAGAGACTGATAAAAGGGTACAAACTTTCAGTTTCAAGATGAGTAAGTTATGAGGATCTAATGTATAGGATGCTGACTGTAGTTGATAACTCTGTATTGTATAATTGAAGTTTTCCAAGAGAATAGAACTGAAATGTTTTCACTAAATGTATGTATATTTTTTCTATTACATGTGATATATATATGTGAAGTGATGGGTGATTTAACTCACTGAGGGGATTCCTTTCACAAGGTATATGTATACCAAATCATCATGTTGTATGCTTTAAATATTTTATAGTGTTGTCCATTAAACCTAAATAAAGCTGAAAAAAACACCGCACCACTTAACATCCTCAAATCTTTTTGTTGGGTAGGTTCTTTTATCCCAATAAGGACCACAGTTTAAGGTTCAACAACTGAAGACCACAGCATGCTCTAAATGTGAGGTTCCAAGAAACTGGATTTTCACTGCAATAAATATTATTTGGCACAAACTTTGAAAATCTGTAAAAATAAAGACATTTTCATTGTCACTATCTTTCACTGTAAATGAGTTCAATATCTATTGATTACGTATATCAGGCAGCTTTTGCTACGCTATGCTGCAGTAACAAATAACCTGAAAACCTCAGTAGCTTACAACAGCAAAGGGTATTTGTCATTCCAGCTTTTATGTCTGCCATGGGTCAGCTCCACCTCTCTGTTTTCATTCTAGGACCCAAGATGAAGGAGCAGCCCCTCTCTGGGACAGAGGACAATGAGTAAGAGAACTGGCAGATTCACTTAAAGCTTCTGCTCATATTTCATTGGCCAAAACAAGTCATGTAGTGAAGCCTGACAATGGAATGGGGAAATATAGTCCTCCTCAGGGAGTCACAGCAAGGTTACCTGGCAATAGGTAAGCATATATCATTATAGGGAAAGCAGGATGGAATGATTAAAAACAATGATACAGTCATCCATGATGAATAAAAATGAGACCCATTTCGCAGACATTCCTAATATCTCCACTCAACTAAAACATGCACAATAATATGGTAAAGACAATAACATCCTTCTAGGACAAATCAAAACAGTGGGATCAGAGGAGGAGGAGGAGAAGGACGAGGAGAAGGAGGAGGAGAAGGAGGAGGAGAATGAGGGAGAGGGCAGGAGGAGGAGATGAAGAAGAGGAAGAGGAAAAAGAAGTGGAGGAGGAGGAGGAGGAGGAGGGAGCAAGGGGAGGGGAATGCGAGGAGGAGATGATGACCAGAAATAATATATACTGAGGACTTCCATGGGCCAGCTACCCTGTGGTAAGTTCTCTATAAATAGTTGCTCCATAAAATAGAAAAAAAATTTAAACCTCCTACCCTGACAAGGCCTGCAGACCTTTGATGACATCCTTACTCTCAGTCTTAAGTACAGTTTATGCTTTAGTTATTTTCACTTCATAAATCATAAAGTAATAAAGCCATAAAAAAACTAAAAGGTCATCTGTTAAACCTTTAGAACAACTGAACCATTCAGGACATTTTCTTCATTTTTTTTCATAGAAAAAAAAAGACATTCTTCTCTTGCATAATTCTAGAGGTAGAATGACAAACCCTTCCACATTTCAACATTTTATTCTCAGTAAGTTCTTTCTTATGTAACCCCAAATGTCTCTTGTCTTCAAATAAGCCAATCCTCAAAAATTCCCACCAGCATTGTTATAACTACTCTGATTATAGCCACCGAGTATCTGGAGCCACACTTTTATCTGTCTAGACAGCATGATATTTCTACAACAGAAATCTGACCTTGTCATTTTGGTGCATAAAGCCCTTGAGTGACTTCCCAATGCCTATTCTATTGGACAAAAGAGCTGGTCACTTAGTGAGGCCTACAAGACATCCTGTCTCCAGAATGTGAGCTCCTGGAGAAGCGAAATCTTTTTTCGCTTGTTCACAACCATAACCGGAATGCCTCGAACACCACCTGACACACTGTAGACACTCAGAAAATATTTGCTGAATGAATGAGTGGGTAAAAGAATGAATAAATATAAGGCCCTCTGTGACCCAACTTCCTCTCCCACCCTCTCATAAAACTGATATACCAGGATTTTCCTAGACAAAGGTCTCTGTGGGCTTGCTTCACGTTAGATTTCCTGCCTACATCATTCTTACCTCTTTTCTTGGCCTGGCTAACTGCAGTGCACCCTCCAAGACCATGGTCAGGCTATTCTCTCCTCCAAGACGCCTTCCCTGAACCTTTCGGCCAGGCCAAGTTCCCTTTTTCTGTGCTTACCTCTACCATGACTCTTAGGCCTTCAAACAGGTAAGAATGCCTACAATTTTCAAATGACAGGCTGCCTTCCTTCATTTTTTCCACCGTTCAAAAATGTTTCCAGTGTACTAAGTAAGTGGCATACATGTAGTCGTCATTGTTTATGCACGCCATTAAATGCTATTGTGTCTCTTTCAGATATATGATCCTTGGGTCTTATATCTTGCTCACTGGGTACATGATGGGCACCCAGCTCTTGGGACTCTCGGGGGTGCTGTGGAATAGCACGTAGAAAGTTATTTGCTGCCTGTGAAAACGAAGTTGCCAAAACATGTCAGGCTACAAATTGTGGCTAGCCCTCCTGACCCATTTACCACCATGCTAGGTAGATCCTAACCCTCAGTCCTGGCACCAGAAGGCTGAAGAAAGGCCTGACTAACGTAGCCAACTGTATCTTCATTTGTGTTGTAGCCACTACACATTTAGAGTGTACCTACTATGTTCTAAGCACGGACATCCTTACTCCTCTTCCTTTTTACCTCACCTACTTTTCCTTATGCTCCATGTTCATGGTTTGTATAAAGCACATGTTTCTTGACAGCAAGAAACGGATTGTTTAAGTATCCAGGGGCCCTTTATTTACAGTTTTGGTAGCTGTTGGGAGTCCAGAGGCCAGAAGGGATGGCCAGATGGATTAGATTACAGAAAGGAATTTATAAACAGGAGACAGCTTTGTCGAATCAAAAGAACCAAAAGAGGCCAGATTCGCTTAATCATTTTTATACATGGCTGTAAGATTACTGAAAAGAAAATATGAAGCTTATAAAGTTATCTATTTAAAGCCTAGCAAGAGGTCTAGTGTGACCATTGGAGAATTTTCTGACCAAATGCAGCATGAGCCCCAGCATGAAATTGGAAGCCCATCACCTCCATTAATCAAACATGGAAGGATCTGGTTAAATTGAGATCAACAAAAGGACCTAACCCTGTCCAAATAGGCACCAGGAGAACTACAAGGTTTCTTGGGAGCTTCTCCGGCTGTATCTCACAGGAGAGCTAATTCCTTTGTATTGGCATGCCTTTTGAATACAAAAGGGGATTTGAGAATGCTATGGGACTTTCTGCAGGTTGAAATATGACAATTAAATTCTTAAAATGGTGGCCCTGAGGCAGCTGGGTGGTTCAGTCAGTTGAGCCTCTGACTTTGGTGCAGGTCATGACCTCACAGTTCCTGAGTTCGAGCTGCACCAGGCTCTCTGCTGTCAGTGCAGAGCCTGCTTCAGATCCTCTATCCTTCTCTCCCTCTGCCTCACTCTCTCTAAAAAACTAAAATAAATTAAAAAACTAAAAAAAAAGATGGTGGCCCTGAATTCAGACTATAAAGCATGACAATATTTTAGAGTTAAAAGGCTTCTCTCGACCCAGGTTTTTTTGGACAAGTGGGAAGATCCTTTTGGTATGCTTAATGAGGCGTTTACCAATACCCTGAAGGCTCTAACACCTACCAAAGCCAGACACAAAGACTACAGGAAAAGGAAGGGGCGATTCTCCTCCCTGGCCAACAAGGCACCCCATTTTTAGCCCAGATATCCTCATGCTCAGACATGACCAGGCTTCAGAGAGGTCTGCAAAGCTTCTCAGAGACCTGCTGTGCCTCAGATATGACTTAGAAAGAGGATTTTTCTTTTGACTTTTTCTGGCAAACCTTGCTAGAGAGTAATTTATGGAGAAGAAGTCATGGATGAACTTTGTAGTGTTTCCAGTTAATGAGAAAAACCGTATCTAAATTTTCCTCTTGGGCACAGTAGAAATGGGATTTAAACACTATTATTCAATAATGATTGGACACAGTGTTCCCTAACTTGACAAAGAAATTTACCTTTCAGCTAAGACCAAAATCAGTTTCCATTAAGTGGAGATTTCCCCCACTTAAAAGTGGGTGGCAGAGAAAGTTCATCTGTAACCTTTCCTACCAAAAATATTATGTCAAAAATGAATGAAAATATTATGTCAATATTTAGCTGCAGCTAGCAAACTCCATATGTGTTAATTAACTATGCATGACATCTTTCCACTTTTTTTTTTCTTTTTGTAATTATGGATTGATTTTATATCAACTAGGCTGATTAACTAGGCTCCTTCATTTTCCTATAAACTGAGGCAGAGAGAGGAAAAATGGTTTCCCAAAGGAAAGTCAAGAGTACTGAGCTGTTATAATTAACTCTCATTCAGTAGCAAGTTGTGGGTGACTTCCAGCCAAGATCTGCTTCTGTAATGACGCAACTCCATTCTTTCCCAGGAAAAAGAATTTACATGAAGTCAGTCCCATGGCAATAGAAAGTTAATAATACATATTCCCACTGGGATGTTATAAAAGATAAATGAGATAATATATGTGAAATGC
Organism: Panthera pardus; assembly: GCF_024362965.1. NCBI lineage: Eukaryota > Metazoa > Chordata > Mammalia > Carnivora > Felidae > Panthera > Panthera pardus. Next base: position 88,327,768 of record NW_026526843.1, read on the forward strand.
CTCAAGATCCTCAGAAGAAAGGTGCTATACAAATTCAACATTTTGTTATGAATAATAACAATAATTAAAAATAATGCAGCTTTCTTTGATCTACTCACCTACAGTAAAGTGGCTCTTTTTGAATATAAATGCCAGGAATATATTTCTCAATCTACGTTTCTGCCACTCAGCCATTAACAACAATTTTATATGGGCCTACTGAACATGAACCACCGTGGCTTCGTTATTTTCTGCATTGAGTAAGTTGCTTTTTCCGGAACATTGCCATTTAGTGAAAGCAATCTTCGTCCCCCTTCATGTCCAATTGCCTCAAGTTAACAGCTCAGATGCCTAAAGAAATCCTTGGTGGTCCACACTTAAATCATGGAAGAGTCTGGTTTCTTCTCTTCCTTCCTGCCATGTGTGGGAATTACTGGAACACCTGCCTCATTCTACCTGTCAGGATTATAAACTACTCGAAGGTAAAGGCTGAGACTTGCCATCTTTATACCTCTCGTGGCACCCCATGATGAATTTGAGAGCTCAGTTGAGACCTCACAGAACTCAAAGGCACCGAGCACTTCCCCTGAACTTGCCTCTACCTGGCCGACCATACAAAGAAAATAGGCCTGCAAGGGCTCCCTGCTGAGGGGGGCTGATTTCCTTGGGGCAGCTCGGAGAACCTCAGTCACACCTGGAGCACCAAGATACCCTCCAGCTTTTTGTCATTTTGCCTCAAAGGGTCTGTCTTATGCCTGACTCCCCCAGAAGCCAAGCTGGGGGACATGACGTCAAGCGGGAGCCTTTTATTTGGGAGGTGATCTGAGAAGCAGCAGCAGGGGAAGGGGAAGTGAGATGAGAAGGGAAGGCAGCCCAGAAAAGGCCTGTTAGGGAGCTGTGGACAAATGGAGCTCAATCCTGCTAGGGAACTCTAGGAGACAGGATGGAAAACATCTTGGAGTTTTCCCTACCAAGAAACTAGGAAGCTGGGGTATTTGTCTACCAACTCACATCATCAGTCATTGTGAAGGGGAGCTGGGGGGCAGGGAAGGGAGCATGGGAGGAATTAACTTGCTAACATTTCCGGTGTGCTCCTGGTGCATACCAGGCAGACGCCCTCAGTCAGAGAAAACCTGCAGGCAAAACTCACAGATGTTCACACTTGAAAGGCAGCAGGGTCCTGTCTGTGCCCAGGAATGCAGACAGCCCAGTATGGTCACCCAGGGATGCGTAAAGAGAGAGAGAACCCGAGACACCATCCCCTTATCCCTCTGCACAGGAGCCCCAGCAATCTGAAGAAGGAGGACCCCAGGGCTGGATTTTCCCTCTCTCCAATGACCCTCCCACCATGACCACCTCCTCTTCCATGGGGATGTTATTTGGGACAAATCTCCCACCCTTAGTCAGTTGAGAGCCACCCATCAATAGCAAAATCCAAGATGCTTGGACAAATCCCAGGAGCTGAGGGCAAGGAATACATTTACCACGCAGATCTCATTGGTGCTTCCAGAAGAGCTGCCTTCTCCCTCCCTTCCTCACCCTCACCTCGGTTCATTCCTCCAGGCATGAAGAAATAAAAGTGGACCTCCCACAAAAAGTTTATAGACCATTATAGATTAAGTTATGGATTATCATGCTTGAAGACTAGAAGTAATAATATGGCTTTGTTTTTCTTTCATGATTCATTCCGAAGAAAACATTCGAACTGATTTTTGCTCCAGAAATGTTCTGATAGCCTTTGGCTATAAGCTCTAAAATTCTAACCTATCTGGGTTAAGTGTCAGTCGCTGAAATTAAAATCCCATATAAATTCAGACTGTTTCCACTAAACTAACTCAGCAAATTCTTGTGGTGACAGGTCACTGAACATGTTTGAAGAAATATCCCAACAGAGCTTGGGGCAAGACAAAAAGAAAAAAAAAAACAGATCTACAAACAGGGTCCTCTTCTTTCCTCATTTCTGACCATCCCCATGCCCCATGCTCCACCAACCCCAGCAAATGTTTTGGGGAGGGCCAAAGTGGAGAAAAGTTAACAGGGGCTGGAAAAGGGGCTTCAGTGTTCAGAAAATGAATCAAAGAGGCAATGGGTAGAATTGCACTTCCTTCCTCCACATCCTTGGGCAAGCAGCGAACAGCCCTCAGGAGTCTATCAATCTATTGATCAACCCATGCGGATTTAGTGATGGAAACAGCCCGGCATTCTGGAAAGATTTATGAAGGGGAATCTAGGAGGCCTGAGTTTTCCCCTAGCCCTTTGCAAATTGGGAAAACATCATGAATTTGGGACTCAGAAACGATCCTGGACCTTCAGGGTGCTGGCATTGTCACTTACTTGCTTTGTGACCTTGAGCAAGGTACTTCATTTCACTGAACCTCAGTCCCCTATTAAGAAAATGGGAACCAGTAATACCTCTAACACATAGTTGTTACATAAAATACCTCAGACATGTTGAGCACACAGTAGGTGCTCAATAGTTGCCTTCTTCCCTTTTATGGGGACGAGCATATCAAGCGGAAAGAGTCCAACTTCACAGGCAGAGAATTGGGTTCAAATCCCAGTGGTACCACTCACCTTGGAGCCACTGATGAAATTCCACATGCATCATGCCCTAAAATGATTTGATAATTTATGTTTTCCCTTCCTGGTATCTGAGAACTTACAAAAATAAATTCAGTTGCCTTATATGTTCACTAAGTAACAATGGCTTAACCATTCTGATAAAGTTGGAGGAAATTCATCTGTCAGTCCACCCCCACTGGTTCTCCCTAGGCAAGTGGCTTCCTTAGGGAAGCAGATGCTTGTAGCCAATTAGGGGGCCTACCATAAACCAAGCCTGGCCATCCTCTCCCTCATTCATCCTGGATGAGCCCGGAGCTCTGGAAGCCAGAGTCTGACAACATAGCAGCTGCCTGGAACAGGAGAGATTTGATGACAGAGAAACTTAAAAAGGATTTTTGGGAAATTTTACTTGGTAATGTGCTTTGACACCCTCTCCTTAGTAGTCTCAAGAAATTTTCAGTGAAAAACAAAGTTGATTTTCACAGACTTTTTAGAGTCAGATTAGTATCTTTTTGGATGCAATATCACACCATGATGGGTCCAAGGCTGCTTCATGAATGTGTGACTTGTGTAGTCCCACAGGGTACCATGTTCAGAAAGGCCCTGGGCCTTGGTTTAATATCTACTGTTGCCATTTTGAAATTCTTTACAACTTTATCTTTAAACTCATGTTTGTAAATGAAGTCCAATGCAGAGCACATATGTGAGCTGCAGAAATGCATGCAATGTGTACATCCACTATTTCATGCCACCCTGTTGATGTATATAGTTTTTGTGATGCCCCGTGAGCACAGAATTCCAGTGGGCCTATGACACATAGAAGCGCAGTAAGACAGAGCAAGTTTAAGAGAAGTGTCGGATGTCTACGACTGAATAAGTGGGGTTACTTGCCTTGAACACAGAAAGAAAGCAATGACATCCTAAGAAACAAATGACCAAGAAGCCCTATCATATTGTTTCTTACTCATGTGATTTGGTCTGTATTAGCCAACCACTTACAGAGAAAATGATAATGTGGAAGGAAAGGGGAAAAGAGGACAACTCTTTTCCTTTTTTTTTTTCTGCCTTCCTTGCTCATCAGTAAGCCAAAGGGAAAGAGTGAAGTAAAAATGGTTGAGTTCCTCTCGTGCAGCATTTCTGCCATTCTGATAAGAATGAAATACATATAATACAAATTGTGTAATAGAATGATTCCACAGGAGTTAAATGCTCTTGTATTTGCACTTAAAACTGCCATTGCACAATATAAAGATGAATGATAAAATTCATGCTAATAATTTAAATTTTTAATTTCTCTTCACTTGGAAACACATTACATAGCAGATTTAAAAAAACAAAAAAAACAAAAAAACAAAAAAACAAAAAAACACCATGAAAGCCAAAAGAGAGATCATGGAAGAAAGGAAAATGCTTTTGCACCTTTGACAGCACATTCCCCCTGCCTTTTGAATAAAGGACCTTGCTTTTTATGTTGCACTGGGCCAGCAAATTATGTCACAGACCCCAGATGGGTCTTATAGTAAGACCTAGGAAACTCAGACTTATAGGGTTTATATTTACAGAAAATACTATGTATTCCTTACACTTTTGCTGTCAAAGAAAAACTGATATTCAGATATCCTGGCTGATTCTGCCATTACCCCTCTGTCATCATACCCCAAATCTACCAGGGCTAAAATGGGGTCAGAATAGAGGGGAATACTGAACCGAGACATTCCTGAATCAGGTTCTGGGTATTTACCCACTCTTCTCTTCTATTGGTAGCTTTGAAATCCAGTACCCTTGAATAGGAAGAAAAGAGTTAGTTGCCTCTTCTAGTCTTCCCTGCAGAAGGAGAAGGAGAAGAAGGTTGGATGTACTGAGTACTTCCTTACTCTCTTACAGGCACTGGACCTGGTGTATTTCATGTATGTCATTTAATCTAGAAGGAGGAGGATTTCCTGACAGCCCTTTCCTGGGATCCCAGGTTACCTATACGAAGATGGCAAGGAGGGAACTGTCTTAAGCTTCTGTTTCTTTTATTATTATTATTATTATTATTATTATTATTATTGTAGTAAAATATACATAACACAGTTTGTCATTTTAACTACAGTAAAACCTTGGATTGCAAGTACTTGTTCTGCAAGTATTCCACAAGATGAGCAAACATTTCTAATAAATTTTAACTTGTTTTAATTTGATAAACAAGTGATGTCTTGCAAATACAAGTCGTACTTGACGCTGAATATCACATGATTACAACTGAGGCAATGGTTCTTGAAATTCATTTAGATATACAAATGCTTTCAATTACAAGCATGTTTCTAGAACGAATTATGCTTGCAAACCAAGGTTTGACTGTATTCTTTTTATATATATATATGTAATTTTTTAAGTTTATTTCTTTTGAGAGAAAGAGCATAAGCTTGAGCAGGGGAAAGGGAGAGAGAAGGGGAAAGAGAATTTCAAGCAAGCTCCATGTTGTCAGCACAGAGCCCAACGTGGGGCTCAAACTAATGAACCGTGAGATCATGACCTGATCCGAAATCAAGAGTCAGACACTTAACTGAGCCACCCAGGCGCCCCATGTTTTAAATATTCTTAAGTTTGCAGTGCAGCGGCATGAAGCACATTCACATGGTTGTACAACGATCACCACCATCCATCTTTCAACACCTCAATTGCAGCTAAAACCTACAGGTGGTTGTTCCTCTGAAATGTCCAGCTTAGAGCGCACTTTCAAGTTAAAGAGGGTGAAAGAAGAAAAAAATAAAACATGACAAAAACTTTGTAGAAGTGGCTGAATCCACAGAGGAAAGAGAGCCAAGAAAAAGAAAATGTCACCAGCATGAATCTGAGGAAGTGAGAGATAAAAGGGATTTCTAAGAGTATAGTGTCTAACCATCCTCTTTTGCATACTGTCAAGTCCTCAAAAACTTCCCAGAAAAACGTGTCATCAAGCAGAGCAGTTTCTCAGACTCACTGCTGTAAGGAAGAATACCATCTTGACAGTTTCTGTAGTGTCTCAGAAGGAGTACGTTGCAGAAGATCTTTATGGAGTTTTAGGGCCTAAAGCTGAGTGACTTTAAGGTAGGTTTTGCAAGGTGGAAAAATGGTTGAGATTGGGCCAAGTTTATGACAGAATAGCTTTGGATGGATAGACACGGCAAAAAAAAAAAAAAAAAGAAAAAAATGGGCGGGGGCTTTGAATGAGTCCTTATGAGTAAGCTGTTTGTCTTCATCGGTATGTTATTTTGGTTTTATTAGTTTTATTAGTTACTAGTTTATTAGTTTTTATTAGTTATTTAGTTTTATTATTTTAGTAGTTATTTATTTTGGTTTTATTAGTTAACCGTCATAGCTTCTAGGAACTATTATTTCCTGGAGCAAGTAGCTTATGTTATTTTTGGTTGTTCTCAGTATTTTCTAATGTGGGGACAGGAAAGTATACCCACTCCCAGGATTGTTTAAACACAGAAACAGGAACTTACATTGCTTTCAGTTCTCAACATGAAGGAGCCCAGGCAGTGGGCAGTGAATAACTAGTCCCCAATTCCATGGCTAGCTGGTAACAGAGCCGAGGTTGAACTTGGAGCCTCTGATTACAAGTTCACACACACACACACACACACACACACACACACACACACACACACAATGGAATTGCCTTACTTTCTCTGAAAAACTTACAATATATGCACATCACAGAAAATCTGGAAAAACAGAAACCATATTCCAAATTCTATGACCATACTATCAATCACCTCTGTTATTTCTGTACACTTTTTCTTCGAATGCAGTGGTTCTGTTTGTGTTGGTTTGTTTTCATTCTGTTATTCATTTGCTTTGTCTCTACAGAGTTTTTTCTCTCATTCTTTCTTGAGCAAGATGTATGCTCCTCCCTGGCTCCCCTGTGTGTTCCTCATGACTCCCCATCACAGAAAAGAGTATTTGCTTTTGTTGAAAAAGCTCCAGGCATCTCCAAGCAGGCTGGGGCCACAGGGATTCTGCTAGAACTATCTCATCTGGACAAAGCACACAATGAAAGAGCAGTTTTAATAGGCACAGGCCGCAGGAAATGGCTTTTCCCTTTAGCCCAGCTTGTGGGGCCCCCCAAATCTCCAGGAAACTGGCCAATGATACAAGGTAATGTCACTTGGCTCTCAGTCACACTGACCCCCTACACTACTTTTTCTTCTCTCTCTCCTTTCACCCTTTCTTTTCCTCCTCTCTGCTCTTTGCAAGAAGTCTGCTAAGCCCTTCCACATATAATCTCTCACATTCTTTGGTGGCCCTCATTCCAGTAATCAGAAAACCCTTTGCTGGAATTACAATCACATTCTACAATGGGAACATGTAAATGATGATTCATTCTTAATAACCTCACTCTCAGTAAAGGGGTTCTTAAAAAGTTGTAAGACAAATTGCTATTAACTTAATCATATTTAATATGCACTTGAGGACTTGCCAGTTAGGGAAATCTCACCGTGAGACCGTTTGCATATCAAATAATTGCTTCAATTTCTTCATCCTCTAAATTGAGATTTTTCCCATATCAGGTCATGTGACACTGCATTTGAGTGGATATTACAGAAGACATTCTTCTGAAATCTAAAATGCATCCCTAAAATAAAAATGCATCCTCATGGGGTGCCTGGGTGGCTCAGTCGGTTAAGCGTCCGACTTCAGCTCAGGTCATGATCTCGCAGTCCATGAGTTCGAGCCCCGCGTCGGGCTCTGTGCTGACAGCTCAGAGCCTGGAGCCTGTTTCAGATTCTGTGTCTACCTCTCTCTCTGACCCTCTCCCATTCATGCTCTGTTTCTCTCTATCTCAAAAAAATAAATAAATAAATAAATAAATAAATAAATAAATAAACGTTAAAAAAAAATTAAAAAAAAAATGCATCCTCATGTCCAAAATAATATAATAATACAAGTCAATGATACACTGTCCTGTATAATTACATTACTATGAAAGGAACCCAAACACTTCAGTAGCCAGGGCAAGAGCTGAAATGCAGACCAGATGTTGACAGCTGTAAAAATCATTTAGTAACTGATCTCCAAAGAGAGACACCACTCCATGAGAATGGTATATTTCACCATGTTATCTATTTTAAACAATGCAAACTGGCATTACCTGACATTCCAATTGGTCCCAATTAGTTGTTGACCAAACAGCCAATGTTTCTCATTATTCTAATCATTTCTCAGTATTCTACTCAGAGTACTACACACCATGAAGCCTCATTACAGAGATAAGGTATCTCCATTGGCCAGAACTTCTCTGCACCACCTGATATTTACTTGTATGTGCATTATACATGTCGCCCAATCATCCTTGGCTTGACTTTGAGAAGCAGACTGGTGAATAAGGGTGTGGGATCCAACTGTGTGGAGGCTGGGGGGTTACTTGTGAAAGGCACTAGAGGGACAACTGCCCAAGAAAACATGCTGGAATCAATGATTCATGTCTTTATTGATTTCACTACTTCATCTCCAGTCCTTTGTTTGCCCATGAGGCTATCAGAACTTAGACCTGAATCACAAACTAAACAACTTGAAAATGTTCCAGACTGGGCCTGTCCCTGTGAGACCCCCTGATAACCTCTGGTTAAGTGAAAAGGATCCAGGCAAAGAGGTTGATGATGATTGTATCAGCTGATGTTTCACTTAACTGTCTCAAGAAAACAGAACTTCTTGTGGACAGAGGCTACTTACTAACCCTTGAATCCAAAGCACTTAGGGTGATAATTGTTAGGTACTCAATACTTGTTTGCCCACCTTGCACAGCGCAAAAGTCAATTCCTTGGTGAGGCTGTCTCATAGCCTCTGGGAGACAGCAGGTAGCCCTGTTATATACTCTCATACTTCTTACATATTCCTGTCAAGGATTGTTTGTAATTACATATGCATATTTACTTAATTAATATCTACAGTTCCTCACTGGACTCTAAGCTCTGTTCATGCATAAATCAGGCTTCACAGCACTCAATTCATATTTGTTGAATATTGTTGCACAAAAGTGAAAAGCTCAACAGATGTACCTTGACTCAGAGTTAAGCTGTTCTTTTGTAGGTTACCTTCTGAATAAGATCCATACTTTCCCCCATAACATTTGATAGTTTATAATGGCCACATAATCTGGTTAGTTTGCTTTCTTCTTTGTAATTTGTTTAAAGCACCTGGTGTTTTCCAGGTAGATGCCTACTGAAAATGAACTGCTATTTCTTGCCTGTAAATATAACTGCAATTTCAAGCCAGATTCAGAGATGCAAAAGAGAAGCCAATAGAAATTGACACTCAGTTGGTCTGGCAACTCCTTTTTTAACTTTATTGACAATAGGCAAGCAGCCTGTCATAAATGATAAATGGTAGGTCCTGAAATGCAAACTTTAAAAAGTGGGTAAAAAAAAGCTTCTACACAAATGTTCATAGCAACCCTATGCACAATCGCCAAAAGGTGAAACAACCCAAATATCCATCAATGGATGAATGAATAAACAACATGTGGTATATCCATGCAATGAAATATTGTTTAGCTATAAAACAGAAGAAAGTGCTGATACATGCTACAATGTGGGTGAACCTTGAAAACATTATGCTAAGTGAAAGAAGACAAACAAAAGGTCATGTATTGTATGATTCCATTTATAGGAAATGTCCAGAATAGGCAAATCCATAAAGACAGAAAGTGGATAAGTAGTTGCCTGGGACTGAGAGTAAGCAGGAACGGGAAGTGACTATTTCATGGATATAGGGTTTCCATTTGGGGTGATAAAAAAATTTCCGAAACCAGATGAGGGTGATGGTTGCACAGCATTGTGAATGCATTTAATACCACTGAATTGTACACTTTAAAATGGTGACAGTTATAGTGATCAATTTCACTACTGTGTATATGTATTTCACCAAAGTGAAAAAGGCTAACAATAAAACTGGAGTCAAAATTCACAGGCCGAAGAAACAAACAGATAAACGAACAAACAAAAAGACATCAGTAGCCTTTATAAAAGAAAATTATTAGTCCAATATTATTAATTCACATTTTCACACACTGGGTTTGGCTACTATTACTGCTACTATACTACCACTTCTACACAACCAACATTAAGTTTCCCAAACAATTCGAGAGGAAAAAAAAAATAATGAGATGAACTTGAGACTTAGAAGCTCAGTCACTGTGCTTAAATTAGTTCTTCTAAATTTAAGGAGATAAAAATTTAAATGGCAAATGTATAAAGGAATACATTTCCCTTAATATTTTTGTTGATATTTGTAAGCACACCAACCAGGAGACAAAGAACTAGTTTTGTGAGCCTAGGCAAGTTATTACCTACTCTGGCCCTGAGCTCTGTCATCTGTTAAGTGAAAGGGTTAGATGAAAGAATTCTGCCTTTTTTAGAGTTAGGAAAGAGTTAGGAAATGGAATTGAAGGTATGGTTTTTCATGGCAATGATTCAGGCATTTTATCAGACTACCCAATTAGTTGGGTCCAACCATTTCTAATAAAGGAAGCTTACACAAAGAAGAGCAAACTCAATGAGGTATATGCCTCTATGGGCCAGATAGATAATTAAATAAATTAAATAAATGAGTAACAGTGATGAACTGAATAACTAATGCACCCCCCATCGAAATGGGGCAGCCCCTCCTCAACTCCAGTTGATTACTGCTACAAGGAAATGTGGGCTCAGTGACGTCAGAGCTTCCTGAAAAAGGAAAAAAATCCAGAAATTCAGATTTTTGCATGAAATCTCCATATTTTGAAACATCTGCATACAGTTCAAGTTCTTCTCAAAAACTCATGCAAGCCAAACTAAACATTTCTACCAGGCTGTTTATAGCCTGGGATCATCAATGTTCAACCTCTGGTTGGAATATTTATTAACACACTTAGCTGGCATTGCTGACAGGCAAGCTATTGTGTGCACCTAGGCTCCTCCAATACCCCTCCAGGAGACATAGTATAATAAAGCTTGCCTCAACCCATGTGCTCATGTATTTATCCAACATGGATTTGTTAAACCCTGCTGTGCTGCTGATGATACCAAGCACTCTGGCAAGACAAGGGTGAGCAAAAACTGACACTGTTCCTGTCCTCATACAACTTAAGTCTAGTGGCGTAAATAAGCCTTAATCAAAGAATCCTAGCAATAGATGGGTCATTATAGGCTGTGCAAAGTGCTCTCAAGGAAATATACCCAGTGCTAGAGGGACATATAGTAAGGGGGCTCTGGTATGATCTAAATTAGGGGGTCAAGGAAGGCTTAAATGAGTAAGTAGCATTTAATCTGAGATCCAAATTATAAATAGAAGTCAACTAGGTAGAGGAGGGAGGGAGAGGGTGTTGTTCTGGGAAACCTTCAGCTGCTGAAGTCCTACGGAGGAGTGGGTGTGGAGAGTAGGAGGGACAGAAAAAAGGCCTGAGGGCCTGGAGGAAAAAGAGAAGAGAGGAAAGTGGGGGAGGGGTAAAGCTGAAGAGGATGGCAATGGCCAGCCCTTGTAGGGCTTTCAAAGTCAGATGAACCTTTGGTATTTGTTCTATGAGCAAGGGAAAGCCATGGAAGTCTTTTAAGAAGACAACGTAATCCTATTTAAGTCTAGAAAGTTTCACACTGGCTCCTGAGTGGAAGATGTATTCAAGTGGAGGACAGAGTGGGTTCAAATTCTGGTTGAGTCCACAATGGTGGCCAGTACGAGAGGGTTGGTAGCTTGGACAAGGGCAAAGAAATGAGTGGGCTTGAGAAATATTTTAGGAAATAAAATCAACAAGAAAGTAATGGAGTTGATATGAGGAATTAAGAGAGAGGATGATCAAGACTGTTTCTCCATCTTCTGGAATGCATACATGGATGGCTGGTGGTGCCAATTATGATAAAGAGGAAAGATCTCATGAATCTCAGTTTTTCAATGCTGAGTTTGACCTGTTTTTGAGACATTCAAGTGGACATTTCAAGTAGCCAGTTGGATTTACAGGCCTGATGCTCAGCAGAGAGGTGTCCAGGCTGAACATAGAAATTTAGGCATCATTAGTGTATAGATCAAAATTGAAGTTTGAGTATCTAATGGGGTTACTTCGGGAAAGAGCATAAAGTAGAAACAAAAAAAAGGCCTAAAATCTCCAATATATACTGGCTTAAGTAGAAGGGAATGAACTAGAGAACTAGAAAAGAAGACTAAACAGGAGTAGCCAGAGAGATAAGAGGAAAACCAGGAGAAGTGGATTAAGAGAATTCAAGAGAGGAGAGCATTTTAAGTATGGGGAATGGCTGAGAGTATTGGATACACTTGAGGCTTCAGGTAAGATGAGATCAGGAGAGTATCCACTAACCCTAGCAACATGGAAGGCAATGGTGACTTAATGAGCAGTGAAGGTGGTCAAGATGAGTGGGAGTTGAGTACATAGGAAGTGAAGAAATGATGGCAGTAAGAATGTACAGTTTGTTCTAGAAGTTTGAACATGAAAGGCAAGAGTGAGATGGACCAAGAGCAGGAAAGTGTGGTGTCAAGGAATGGAGGGTTTGGCTTTGGTTGGATTTTGTTTCTTAAGTAATTCCACACTGAGCAAAGCAGAAAACTCCACTCTGAGTCTTCCTGACCTCTTACCCACGATTTGGCTACCTCCTCCTAAGAGGAATGCAATCCTGATGGAGACCCACACCTACGTCACGCTAAGTTTGGCTCACTTTCAAAATACAGGATTTGGAAAGAAAAGAGAACATGATTGTTTCTGTTCTGCTTTCCATTCCCCATCTTCTCTCTGAACCTTCTTTTTTTTTTTTTTTCTAATCATTTCTCGTATTACCTAGCCCCTCCTTTCTTTCCCAGCCAAGCTAATACATGCCCTCACTAATTCTTCCCTGGACCCTTATAACGGTCTCCTAAAACATTATCATGCTTTCAGTCTTGCGGTTAATCACTGCCAGAGTAATCTTTGCAAGAGGCAGCTCTGATTACGATGCTGTCACTAAAAGCCTTCAATGGTTCCCTCTTGCCTACCAAGTAAACAAAATTTGCCTCATGGCTCCTGCTCTGGCTCTGTCTTCCCTTCCCACTTGACATATTCCACACACCATACGTTCTGGCCAAATTTCTACTATTTGACATTCCTCTCTGGGCCCTACATTCTGCCTCTCCCCACCTCCACTCAGGCTGTTCTCTGTTGTTATTATACCCTCCCATCATCTCTGCTATTGAACTCTCACCCATCCTTGCCTTAACCTAAGTGCCACCTCAAACTAGAAACTTTCTCTGATACCCATTCTACCTTCCACTTTGAATTTCAACATGCTCTCTTTTCAGTGAAGAGTCGTAAGCAGTAATGGGAGGAGCAGAGAGGCACCGACACAGGCCAGCAGGGGTTTGCATGGCATTGCCTGATGTTGTCACTTTTTGTATGTTTGCCAAATCCTTTACTGAATGCACTGAACTCTTGGAAGACTGGAACCTGAAAAATCCCTTTGTGGATCCACCATGGCACCCAGCCAGGGCCTGGCACAGAAGAGGCCCTCAGCAAATGTTTACTCACTGATGGATTAATAGAAGAAAAGAAGGAAGGTGAGAAAAGGGAAGAAGGAAGGGAAGGAAGAAGGAATCCTAATACCAGGTCATCAAGGCAAGGAGCAAACAGAAAAAAGTACATTAAAAATCCTCGTGTGGCAATTCACTTAACCCACGGCAAACCCTCTCATCCCTGAAACCATCTCCAGGCTCTCCTAGTAAATTTCTTCAAATATTTGCAGTGTCCACAATACAATAAGATCTGTCTCAGGCAGATTAATTAAAGGTGACCCCACTCCTCTGGCTACAGTTAATAGCAAGCGACTTAAATGCTAAAAGAGTCTTCTAGATAGAAGAGGCATACTGAAAACAGAGCTCTGAGCCTCTGCCAAGCTCTGTTAAATCAGTTTAAATCCTTCCTCCCCATAGCTCCCATAGTCCCTCAGGCCAAACTCTTGAGTTGTCCCATTGACATTGGGACAGCAGCTCTGTAACTGGTTTGCCTGAGTCTCGTCTCTGCCCCTACCTCCCAGTCCATCCATTCTTTAGTCTATAATTAATATTTCTTTAAAAAAATTATTTTTCTCACTGAAGACCTACTAGAATGGCAAAAAAAAAAAAATGGAAAAGACTACCAATACCAAGTATTGACAAGGTTGTGGAGAAATTCATCTCTCATCCATTGCTGGTCTGAGTATAAACTGGTAACAACCACTAAATCTAAACATATGTCTCCCCATGACCAAATGACCTACTCCTAGAGAAAGGAGTGCACACATCCCCCAAAAGACATGTGCAAGAATATTCCCAGGCATTCTATTCAAAATAGCCCACAACTGGAGGGGTGCCTGGGTGGCTCAGTCATTTGAGCGTCCAACTTTGGCCCAGGTCATGATCTCGTAGTTCATGGGTTGGAGCCCTGTGTCAGGCTCTCTGCTGTCAATGCAGAGCCTGCTTTGGATCCTCTGTCTCCCTCACTCTACTCCTCCAGTCTCTCTCTCTGTCTCTCAAAAATAAATAAACACACAAAAAATTTTTAATAAAAAAATTTAAAAAAAGTAATTGCCCACAACTGGAAACAACCTACATTTCCATTAACAGGAGAATGGATAAACAAACTACTTATCTCAAAATATTAAGTTGAGTATAAAAGCCAGTCGTAAAGGAAAATATGCTATATGATGCAACTTATATGAAGTTTAAAAACAGTTCAACAACTCTCAATAATGGTTAAGAGGTGGAGGCAGGGCAGTTATTCATTGGGAAGATGCATAAAGGGCCCTTCTTCAGTGATGGAAATATGTATTTTTATCTGGGTGGTAGTTCCATGGGTAGAAATCACCTGTGCAATGGTGATTGCATTTGTAGAAATTCACCAAACTGTGCACTTCAGAACTGACCGTCTTCTTATGTAAATTATACCTCAGCTAAAAATAAAGGTCACCAGGAAAATAAAAAACCCTTTGAACCTGCTTCTCCCTACTTTCCAAACGGAATCCATTTCCAAGACCTCTGCCTGATTGTCAAGGTTCTCCATCACCTGGGCCTACGTGATCAATTATCACCAGTCTCCCTCTGCAACTTACATCTAATGGGAAACCACCATGATCTTGGCTCATACCACTCCACCTCTCGGCACTTCCCTCCTTCTTTTCTGTAAGCCAGACCCTTAAGGTCAAACACTAGATTCACTCTATCCTGAGCTTACCCTACAGTGGTATTTCCCTGAGTGGTCATTCCTTTGGTGTAACCACATATATCCTGCATGACACTGCTTTACACTGGCTTGTATATAAGCTTAAAGTTAACTTCTAATAAATTATGGAATTAATCTCTATAACCTCTGCATATGGCTTTTCTCCTTGCTCTGTTATGAATTAATTCTAGAAGGCTAAGCAAGAAAGTTCTTCTCTCCTCCAAATCTCCCTCCTCTCTCCCAGCACCTCATATAATGCCACATACCCAACGGGTGCTTAAAAGTGCCCTTTGAGCCTCGAAGCCAAATTTAAAATGATAATAAATATTAGGTAGGTAGAGTAGAAAAAGGCCCTCTCTTCAAATGTTAAAACTGCTGTATTATCTATTTGACATAAGCAAATATATTTCTTTTTTAATGTTTATTTATTTATTTTGAGAGAGAGAGAGAGAAAAAGATGGAGGGGCAGACAGAGAGGGAGAGAGAGAATCCCAAGCAGCCTCAGCACTATCACCACCAAAGCCTGGCACCAGGCTTGATCTCACAAACGGTGAGATTATGACCTGAGCCGAATTCCAGTGTCAGACGTTTATTTAACCAACTGAGCCACCCCAGCACCCTAAATATATATAATTCTTTTTTTTAATTTTTTAAATGTTTATTTATTCTTGAAGGAGAGAGAGACAGAGTGTGAGTGGGGGAGGGGCATAAAGAGAGAGAGACACAGAATCCAAAGCAGGCTCCAGGCTCTGAGCTGTCAGCACAGAGCCTGACACGGGGCTCAAACTCATGAGCCGTGAGATCATGACCTGAGCTGAAGTCAGACTTCAGCTGACTGACTGAGCCACCCAGGCACCCCTATATAATTCTTAATAGTAATCTCTGTACATTATTTATATTTTTTATAAATTACATAGGTATGTAGTCTGGTACATCAAATAGTTCCATGAGGCTTATAAACAAAATCAGTTGTCCTCAAACATACTTGTTTTTCTTTAACTTTATTTACAATAAATAACCTAGCTCCTTCCCCCTCAGGTGGGACAACTCAGAGTCATGTTCTGCACAGTCTCTCACACATTCCAAGTCGGATTGAGCCTCAGTTGCCCACAATGATGAGCTACTCATTTTCCTTTCCTTGTCTCCCTTCCCCTACTAGTTCTGACTTGATCACTTCTCAAATATATTCCTTGCACTCAGATCCTTATCTCAGGGTCTGCCTCTAGGGAATCCCAACCTATGACCATGGGAAAGGCATTCCTGTAAGTTGAAGATGAAATATCTACAAAGATTGGGTTGAGGAAAGGGGAAGGGCAGAGAAAGAAGGAAGAGTGAATAGAAAGGACTAGAAGGAGAATAGTCACGATAAAGATGCTTCCTTCTATGCCCACAGCTACATCCCTGTGACTTTCTACTAGATAAGATCCTGTAGGGCTTGAAATTCTTTGGGTTACTGCTAAGCAGATAATCTTGTACAACTAGACTCTTGATGATGGTTTTTGCTACTCTTAAAATTGTATCTAATAGTTCATGAACTCAAAACTCTCCCCTTACTTGCTTGGCCTTTGTGGGAAGTTTTCTGACTCCAGCACCCATTGTAAAAGACTCCGGAGATGAAAGTGTTGTACAAAGGTTAAGTATTATTGCTTTAAATATCTTGGGGAAATGTCTTATTTAAGACATTTATCACACAAGAAAAGCTGAAAAAAGAAAACCAGGCAAGTGGTACAGGAAGAAAAACATATCTTTAGTAAAAAACAATGTGACCTTTCCTTTGTCCAAAATGACTCTGGGAAATCAGTGTAATCTGGCAGGTGAACTTTCTAACAGTAATAAAGGAATCAATTTGTGCTTTAAGATATATCAGAAGTCACTGGTGAAATCGGAAAGCCTTCTAGGAGTGGAACAATTTTCCCAATCCTTTGTTACAGTCAAGAAAGGAGAGCCCGAATGAGGATTGAGGAAATTCCACATCAAGATATCATTTCCATTACCATAATTTTCCCATATTAAAAACCTACCTTTGGAAATACTTTATGGAAATATTTTTTAATGTTTATTTATTTTTGAGAGAGAGAGAGAGAGCATGAGTGGGGAATGGGCAGAGAGAGAAGGAGACAGAGGATCTGAAGCAGGCTCTGCACTGACAGCACAGAGCCCAATGTGGGGCTCAAACTCACAGACCATGAGATCATGACCTGAGCCAAAGTTGGACACTTAACCGACTGAGCCACCCAGGCACCCCTATGGAAATATTTTACAGAATACCATGGAGTTCATGGTTAGTGATGCTTTCTCTGCCCTACGGTTGGTATTCTCTTTTTCCTTTGTTTTTCTGACACTGTTGGAGACCAGTCTTACATAATTTAGTGCCAGATATAATTTTATAGACATTAAAATTAGCTTTTCCAGACACAAACAGAAAAACCTATAAAAAACACTTCACTTTACAAAGGTAGAACTTTATTTTACTCTCCTATAAAAGCCTAGAAACATGCAGGCCAAGGCTAATATGGCAGCTCTGCTCATGATGTACTCAATGATAAAAATTCCTTCTGACTCAACCCTCCACATCCTGAGGATCTGGACCTTTGTTTTTATGGCAGCAACTGGATTATAAGAAACAGGTACACAAAGGAATGGGCAAAAAAAAGTTATATAATGCTTCTGCTTACAGCCCATTGGCCAAAATATAAACTCGTGGCCACACTGAGCTGCAAGGGAGACTGGGAAATGTATTCATTATTGAGAACAATGCACATCCAGCTGAAAATCCTAGTACTATGAAAAGAGGGAAAAGTGATTCAGGGGTGACTATCTTTCATTACTCCAGCTTCTTGCTTCACCTTCCTTCAAATCCATTTTTGATAATTCTCTGAGACAGAGGTCCAGGTAAGTGGTGAACTGCAGGCTGACCTTGACCTATGAAAGTAACCTCTTCTTCCTCCAGAATTGCATAGTCTGTTGCCACCAGTCTAAGACCATGTCTAAAACATTGATTTGAGTGTATAGAGTAATAGAGTCAAAAGAAATGCTATAAAAAGCAGAAACAACTCTGGGAGCTGACCCCAGGGGCATAATTTGACATAGGACAGCCTGTTTATGTGGTAATCTCCCGCACACGCACACACATGCACACACATGCGTGTGCTCACACACACACACACACACACACACATTCACTCATAGTGATAAATAAAGCATATGATCTATATCCTCAAGACATATTATAGGGGAGGCAAATGACAAAGAAATAAACATGAAAAATATCTCATTACAAATTGCAATGTATACTAAGAAGGAAAAGAATCAGGGCTAGAAAGTCAAAAGGAGAGGGCTAATTTGGACAAAGGAGTAACCAAAGGCCTTCCTGAATAAATGCTATTTGAGCTGCCATCTCTAGGTTAAGTGGATGTTAGCCCAGCAGAGTGGAAGCCAAGCTATTCCAGGCAAGGGAAAAGGTATGTGAAAAGTTCCTGAAGTGGGAAAGAGCCTGGCACATTTGAAGAATTTTAAAGTAAGACTGGTGTGGATGGAACTTTCAGTCCTTGAAACACACTTCCTGGATTCATTTGTTTTTATCATACAGCCTAAAAATCCACTAAATAGAGACCCACTAATATATGTAAGAAGTTCATTAACACTAACTTTGAAAAATATACCACACTCCTCCCATAGCTCAGAAGCTAGTTCAGTGCAGGACTCTTCAAGGAAGCATCAAGACCATCCAAACGAGAAGGACCCAGAGGATCCCTGAGCGGGCCCTGGACACTGAAAATAAGGGAAAAAATCTTCATCAGTGGACTCCAAATGTGGACAAGCCAAACCAGGAAAGTTAGTGGGGCCCAGAACAACACTAGCTCCTGGAATAAATGGTATACCAAGGCTTAGTGCTAAGACTGAAGAGATAAAATAATTATAAATCTGAAAGTGTGGTATGATAAAGATGGCTACAAATGTTTTTGACATGTCTTCCATAAAGAGTTTGGGTCTGTTTCTCCACTTCTTGAATCTGGGCTGCATTGTGACTCCTTTTACAAAAAGAAAGTGGCAGAAGCGACACCATGCTAGTTCTAAGCCCAGTCTTCAAGAAAATCAACAGCTTCTAATTTGGTCTTTGAGGCCGTGAGCCACCATGAGTGTTTGACTCATGCTATTGGAGAGACTATGTTTGACTATGCTATTGGAGAGACTCGGGGAGAAGCTCTGAGACTACCTGACTGGCCTTCCATCCATTGCCACCAGAGTGCCATCCATGTAACTGAAGCCATCTTGGACTTTCCAGACCAGATGGAGCCATCACCCGAATATCACCAAGTAACCACAATCAATAAGACACAAAACAGAAGAATTTCCCAGGAGAAACCTGTCTCAAATCTGTGACCTACAAAATCATGAGATGTCATAAATTTGTTCTTGTTTTAGAGCACTAAGTTTTGGGATTGTCTGTTCCACAACAGTGGATAGTGAAACACTGGCCAAAGATCTTTTTTGGTCTATGAATTTTTCAGTCCTTTAAGTCTATGAAGTGCTTGGGATTTTGGGCCTCTGTGGGTCTTCTTTCTGTTTCTCTAGTTTGCAACTAGTAAAGCAGTGTCTTTGATTTAAAAAGCTAGACAGTTCCAGAAGAGAAAAAAGTAGGAAGCGGGAACATGGGAGATACACAATCAGTTTGTTAAACGGAGGCTAAAATGACCCTCTGCATAACTGTCCAGCCCTGTAAAGCAGGAAGGAAAGACTGCCCTCAAAAGTTATTTGTTGTGCTAGATTCTTCTCTTGAGCTGAGTGTCTTTTGAGATATGTGACTGTATTAGAAAAGGTTCCAGAAATGAACAACCTCAAAACACCACCATTTATAAGACGGTTTGAAAACCAAATCCACTTGTAAGATGGTGACTGCCAGGTTTGGAAGAAGTTGAAAAACACCATAATAATACATTTCTTCCTAATCAGGCCAGTCTTTCATGTCCTCTGTATTGCTTACATGTTTCCCTATATAAACATTTGGAATTGGCCCAAATTATTAATTATTCTTGGTAATTGGGTCACGGCGATAAGAATAATTGCAAAGAACTCTCATGCTTCAGATGAATTTATAGTTTCAAACCAAATTATCAGGACCTGCCTAAAGTGAGTTGCACCACCTGCCTCTGCCTTCATGGATGGAATACTTTAAAAAATAATGAAATGGCAGGTGCACCTGGGTGGCTCAGTCAGTTAAGTGTCCAACTTCGTCCCAGGTCATGATCTTGCGTTTCTTGAGTTCGAGCCCCACATCCGGCTCGCTTTTCTCAGCACAGAGCCCGCTTCAGATCCTCTGCACCCCCCCTCAAAAATAAACATTTAAAAAAATAAAATAATGAAATGGCAGTGGAGAAAAAGGAAGACAAAGACACGTAAATAGACAAAAGAAGGTACAAAGATCTAACATAAAGGTGTCAGACAAAGAGCAGACTCAAGCCCTCTAATTTTGCCAACAGTTAGTAACCATAGACAGACCTAATCTCCCCAGGTCTCATTATCTTCATGTGGGCATTAGAGAGAAAACCTTACAAGTTTGTTGTGAAAATCTATGTGACCCTGAATATGCAAGCACACCCCAACATGCACACACATGCACACGCCCACACACGGACTTAAAAGTGTTCTGCAAATGTAAAGTGTTACTGTAGAAAATTCAAAATTTATCACTGAAGAATAAACAGAGCTGTAGGCAGCACATTTACAGAGGCCATCTAACACAACCCATTTGTTTTGCAGATGACAAAACTCAGGTCTAGAAGGGGTCAGTAATCTACGAAGACTACAGGGCCATCACCTACAAGTGTTCTCCTCACACCAAGGCCAGTGCTTTCTTCATCTCCCTAACTTCCCTTGAACACCTCTGAGGTTGGAGGTAATGTCTAGAATGTTCATCAGCATGTGTGCAGGTCTCAGGGCTTTACTGATTAAAGTCAGAGATCACTAGTCAGTCTCTGTCCTTCATAGGCAATCCATTACCAAGTGCTAAGGTTACTTCTTCAATCTCTTGGGGATTCATTCCCTTTTCTCCACTCACATAGCCAAGTCCCCAAACCAAGCTTCTGTCCTCTCTCATCTGGTCTCCTACCTTCCATTCTTAACCCCTCAATTATATATCTATCCATGTATATAGCTGATCTATGCCAATCTATAGACTATAGACTATAAGGTCCAAGGGGCAATGACTGAGTCTATTTTGCTCACCAGTCGGTGCCTGGCATTCAGTAGGTGCTCAATAACTGTTGATTGGGGAAAAGAATGAAGAAAAAAGTTGATAAGCCCAGGGTATAATAACCAGCATTTTTTTCCCACTGAATCCTCTAAAAATAAATGAAAATGATTTTTTAAGTTTTTTTTTAAGAGAGAGAGAGAGGACACAAGCAGGGGAGGAGCACAGACAGAGAGAGAATCCCAAGCAGGCTCCCCCTGTCAGTGCAGAGCCCGACTCAGGGCTCAATCCCACCAACTATGAAATCATGACCTGAGAAGAGATCAAGAGTAGGATGCTTCACTGACTGAGCTATCCAGGAACCCCTGAAAATGATTTTTTAAAAAAGGAACCAGTTCTCATTTCATGAAGACTCTTTAAGCTGTTATGATTTACAAATTCTGATGGAAAGGGGATCTAACTTCTAAAAGCAATTCTTATTTTCAGAGCATTACTCTGTTTACAGGTCTTCCTTTAAATCTGGCAAAAGAATGTCAACTCCTCTCTCTCTCCACCACTGAGCCCAGTGGTATCCTAAATCTAAGGTTGAAATGGGTATGAAAATTTTAAAGTAATGAAAAATAAATTTAAGTTAAAATTTTCCAATTAGGTCAAGAAAGGTATAGAGAGGACCAAAACCTTCTCTACCCAGATTATTCTAGTATAGACAGAAAATCCAAAATAGTTCTTTTTAAAAAGGTAGGTGGTAGGGAGAAGCCCATCAGTTATCAGGTTTCTAATACATTCCAAATGTGCACTGGGCACTATGCATATCATTTAATCCCGCTACCATGCTATTAGTTGGGTATTATCTATTTTATACACAAGGAAATAAACAAGCAGCTGCCCAAGATCACACAGCTTTATACATTGGCACAGCTAGAATTCAAACTCAAAGCAATCTGATTCTAAAGCTTACCTTCCCGTTCTTAAACCACTCCATCATCCCTGAGAAAAATGCACGAAGTGCTTCCCACCATAATCCAATTATGTTCATGCTCTCCCTGAAAACTATCTTCCCAAACTAATTTCTGAGCATTTTAAGGAAACAGGCTGGAGATAAGACTCCTCCCTATACCTTCATTCATTCTCTGCACTTAAGATCTTTGACTACTTGCTAATGTTTGAAGCACTGAGATACACACACACACACACACACACGTTTATTTACACCAGTCACACCTCTACAGCTAGCCTGTGAGCTCCCTTGAGAGCAAGGGCCATGTCTCATTCATCTTTGGAGCCCCAGTGCTGAGTGAAGTCTCTGGCTCTCAATAAATCTTTGTTAAATTAACTGGACAAATGTGGGCTGATGCAGAGATGAATAAAACATGGTCCTTGCCCCCAAGACATTTAAGATCTAATAGGAGAAAGAACATATACCAGAAACAATAATAGAATACAGTAGTAAAAGTGTCACAGAGAGTTAAAAGGCCAAGAAAAGGCTTCAAGGACTCTGGGTGTGGACTTAAAGACTTGATGAGGGGATGCCTGGGTGGCTCAGTCTGTTAAGCGTCAAACTCTTGATTTTGGCTCAGGTCATGAACTAGCGGTTTGTGAGTTCGAGCCCTACATTGGGCTCTGTGGTGGTGGTGGTGGTGTGGAGCCTGCTTGGGATTCTCTCTCTCTCCTTGTCTCCCTGCCCCTCCTCTACTCTCTCTCTCTCTCCCTCTCTCTCTCAAAATAAATAAATAAACTTCAAAAAAAATTGTTTAAAGACTTGATGACATTCCAACAGACCAAATTAGATAAGAATCAGGTTCATGGAGGGTTTCCCAGGTGGATGGAAAAACATAGAATTCCAGAAGAAAGAAAGCCTAAATATGACTCAGGATAATCTCATTTGAATAGAGCAGAGAATTCAGATAAGGGGACTGTCTGGCAAGTGGGCTGGAATCAAATTAAAGATGGGCAAGGGGGACAAGCAACATCAGAGGACAGGTATTTGGGAACCGTGTGCAAGATGAACTGAGAAGTTGGGAGAAGTTAGACCAATCCTTATGGAGAAGACAGTTACAGCTCAGGTCAGAAGCAACTGTGATCTCAGGCTCTCCTACCCGCCCAGAGAACTTGGCCACTGTAACTTAATACTGCACCACTTTCTTCCCCAAAAGACAGACTTAGTGGAAACAGCTGAGAATCAAGGTAGGCACTGGTTCTCTTACATGTACCAGTGTTTTCATTTTCTATCTAAACCAGGTCTCTCTCTTTCTTGGTATTTATCATGTAGTTGAATGAAGGAAATACTCCAAGGAGCTAATTTCCCTGGGATCAGCCCTCAGTACATGATGGGTAGGAGTTGGACCAATACCCTAGCCTCCTTGCTGGGGCAACCCTGAAGTGTGTTCCATGCTGTCTCCCAGAGATACCCAGTGGGACTGAGCCTCAACTGGCCACAGCAGTAACCCACTTGATACTGTACCTTTATAAACTGCCTTCTCTTTCCTGTCTTACTTCCCTACTCCCCTACTGCTCTTTCCTAAGATAAGTCTCTAAAATAGACTACCTGCCCTTGGATCCTTGTCTCAGGGCCAGTTTCTGGGGGAACCCAAACCAAGACACAGATATTGGGGCTTCTTCAGGATGGTCAAGCTTCTTCCACCAAAAGGAAAGAGACCCAAATGGTACTGGATTCAGGGCAGTGTGAGGTTAAATTTGGCATGGAGAAACCCTTCCCTGAGGCTTGGGACAACAGACCTGTCTGGGTCGACATAGGACAATATGCTGCCAGAGAAGAGAAGGAAATCTGAGAGGCCTACCAGTTGGTGAGCCATGATGAATCCACTCACCAAATCTTTCCACTACAGTCATGGCTACCATATTCAACAGACATGGCTGCCACATTCAATAGACATGTCCAATAGCATTTAGGTCCCTATGTTCTTTTCCAATCTAAATTGCTGCTCTCACATAGCTAGAGTTTCCTCTAAAGCCTTTTATAGAAGCTTCCCAAAGGCCTAGGCTGCCATGGTCTAGAAGAGAGAGAGAGAAGCAAGAAGAGGCTGCATGTGGAACATCAAATGACTCTGCTCTTAAAACAGAAATGTGTGAAGGCACCTGGGTGACTCAGTAGGTTAAGCGTCCAACTCTTGATTTCAGCTCAGGTCATGATCTCACAGTTCATGAGGTCAAGCCCTGCTTTAGGCTCTACGCCAATGGCATGGAGACTGCTTGAGTTTCTCTCTCTCTCCCTCTTTCTCTGCTCCTCCCCTGCTCATGCGCTCGCTCTCTCTCTCTCTCTCTCTCTCTCAAATAAATTAAAAAAAAAAACCAGACACTTGTTGCCAAAAGGAGAAGACCTTCATAAAGGTAATTCAGCACCCAAGCAGACTAGGAGTTTCAAGTGAAGCCTTTGCTCTGGCCCAGAATCACAGTCAAGTTCTCTTGGGTACAAACTCAACAAGGGAAGCACCTCATTACAACTCAAAGGTAACTTTCCAAATGGCATTAAGCTACATACAGCCAAGATACCTATTCAATCCCTCTCTTGGCAGCCGGTCAGAAGCAGGGGCCCTGGATATCCTTCTAGATGACAAAAAACGTATATGTGCATATGGGTCCTCCCTTCCCCTCTGCTTTAAAAGCTACAGGTGTAGCCTGTGCCCCTGAGACTTGCTGTCTGTCATGGTGTCAAATTAGGTCTTACTGCCCAAACACAGCATTTAGTACACTTCAACTGTCCAACAAAAGAATGCAGTATATTTTCCTATTGAGAAGGCAATATTCAAATACACTAAATCTCCAAGTCATTGTTGCTCAAGGTCTTTGAGAGTTGGCAAACCAACATAGCATCTTTGCTGAATAATATATCAAGGGAAAAATTCCACATCTGGAATTTTGAACATACTAGCTATGAGATAAGAGGATCCAATAGAAAGTGTTGAATTAAAATATTTAGATGATTCGCACAAGAATCTGGCAGAGATCGCCACAACGGAAGCATGCAATTTGAGATCATTTCCCATCTTCTTATGGCATGTAAATGGTTACTTGTTTAATTGTTCTCTAAAGATAACCATAACTCCATGACTGAAATAGACTGTATTGGAATCCAGCACAGTGATGAAAAGACGATGACCAAAAGTCATTTAAGACATAGCATGCAAGGTGGGGTACGCAGCACACTGCATAATTGCAAAGGCACAGAACAGCTGAAAAAACTCTGAAACCAGATTATTATATCACCTTATTTAAAAACAAGTACACACTGAAGCACATGGGCTGTTTTGGGCAGAGTTCTAGACTAATGCCTCAAATTTTTCAAATGTTAGTCTTCTGATTAAACCAATGACACACGATGGAATAAGAATTTGTCTTTCCGTAGAGCCAGAATGGATGCTGCCTATGACTGAGGGACTCACATAAATCAATGAGGTCCAGTTATGGGTTTGACCCCCCAGATAGGCCAGTTAGCCCTGCGTCTTGCTGCTCTACTAGCTACTTGCCTGTTTCTCTTACCTCCCTGCCCTGCCCTTCAACCTCTTCTCCTTGCTCCCTATCAACCTGTCTCCACCATCTCCTCCCCCAAGGCCTGAACCTTGGCCTTCCTCTCTCTCATCTTTCCATTCTTCCTCCACGGTATGATCTCCTCCTATATCTTCAATCTCCACCTAATAACAGATGCCTCCCTGACGTTCTCTGGGCCCATGTTGCTAGTTATTTTAGTGTATCTGTCCCACAGCATCCTACAAATAAAGTATCTAAAAGTAAATTCATTGCTCTCTCAATCCAACTACTCTCTTTTTAGGCTTCCCATTATCAGGACTAAGATTTTTCAGTTATGCATGTTTCTCCCCTACTCTTTCCAAATTCTGACCCTGGACCAAGCCCACTTCAACTCAAATGGAAATCACTGGGGGGAAAAAAATTCTAATCCATTTTTCTGCCTCTCTATTCTTCTCACTTATCTATCTGATACTGAACTGTATTACATCCAAAATAATTAGCCTATCCTGGCACACTGAATATCATATCCAAACACATTTTGGTGTCCAGAGCTAACCTTCTTGTGTACCCAACACATAGGACTAACCCTCACTGCATATAAGAAATGCTGCTTATGGGGCACCTGGGTGGCTCAGTCAGTTGAGCGTTGGACTCTTGGTCTTGGCTTAGGTCACCATCCTGGGGGTGTGGGATCAAGCCCCACATAGGGCTTGGCACTGAGCATGGAGCCTGCTTAAGATCCTCTCCCTCTAGTCCTCCCCCTCTTGCTTGCACATGGGTGCACTCTTGAAAGAAAGAAAGAAAGAAAGAAAGAAAGAAAGAAAGAAAGAAAGAAAGAAAGAAAGAAAGATGGAAAAGTTGGTTGTTATCCGTCACACAAGCACTCTCACCTACTGACAATTATGGACTTTGAGGGAGACCCCCCCACCTCCAAATATGAATCTGGCTTCTTCCCTTCACTAATTGTGTAACTTTAGACAAGTTATTGAACTTCTGAGCCTTATTTTCTTGATTCGTATATTTAAAAAGGGAGAGATTGATTATACCTACTTCACAATATTTGGGGGAGGTTTCCAGCTTTACTAAGGTATAATTGACAAATGAAAGTTGTATAAAGAAGCATCTGGGTGGTTCAGTAGGTTAAGCATCTGACTTTGGCACAGGTCATGATCTCGTAGTTCACGAGTTCAAGCCCCACATGGGGCTCTGTGCTGACACCATGGAGCCGGCTTTGGATCTTCTGTCCCCCTCTCTCTCTGCCCCCCCCATTCACACTGTTTCCCACTTTATCTCTCTTTCTTAAAAATAAACATTTTTTAAAAATTAAAAGTTGTATACATTTAAGATGTATAATGTGATATTTTGATATATGTGTATATTGTGCAATGATTATCACAGTGAAGCTAATTAACATAACCATAACCTCTCAAGGTTGCCTTTTCTATGTATGGTTAATGCTTAAGATCTACTTTCTTAGCAGGGTTCAAGTATATGATATAGTACTATTAACTAGAGTCACCATGTTGTACATCAGATCCCCAGAACTGATAGTCCCCGGTAACCACCAATCTACTCTGTTTCTATGAGTTCGACTCTTTGAAATTCCACATGTAAGTGAGATCATGCAGTATTTGTCCTTCTATGTCTGGCTTATTTCACATAGCATCATGTCCTTCAGGTTCATCCTTGTTGTCACAAATGGCAAGATTCCCTTATTTGTTAAGGCTAAATAATATTCCATTACAGTGTGTGTGCGTGTGTGTGTCTCACATTTTCTTTATTCATTCATCAACAGACACTTAGATTATTTCCGTATCTTGGCTATTCTCACAGTATTGTTCTGAGGTTAGAATGAGTTAACTATACATTAAAGTGCCTAGCAGAGTTTTCAGGAAATAGAAGTTTAATTAATTAGTTTCCTTATTTATTTCTTTATTCATCTTTCCCCCCATATCCCAACATCCTTTATTATTTTGTTGTTGTTTTCTCTTTATTTGGTTGATATGCCCCCTTTTTTAAATTGAGGGATAAATAGTATACATTATGAGTTTCAGGTGTACAACATAATGAGTTCATATTTGTATATATTAGGAAATGAGTCTAGGTAACATCCATCACACACATAGTTACAAATTTTCTGTTTCTTGTCATGAGAACTTTTAAAATCTACTCTCTTAGCAACTTTCAAATATGCAATGCAGCATTGTTAACTATAATCCTCCTTTAAAGTTGAGCTCAAAGCTCACTACTCTTGGAAACCTTCACTGGGTATTCCAGGCCCTTCTGGTCAGCCTTTCCATCCTCTTTCAGGTTGGATTGTCAGATAAAATAAGTACACATTTATGCTAGAAATGCTATAAAGTTATAGATTTCTAAATTATATGATCAATTATAAAAATTATTAAAAAATTACTTGGAATTGACTCATATTAAAGAAGTATACATTATCTGAAATTCTAACTTAACCAGGCGTCCTTGTTTTTATTTGCTAAATCCAGAAAGTCTCCTTTCAGTTATGTACTGGCCTTTTCTATTTTGATATTTTCTGTAAATCTCTTAAGTTAGAATCTGCTTCATGACTAGAAGCTCATCTTTTACTTCTTTCATGTTTCCCACAGCTGCGGGTCTATCTGTGTGCGCTGCCACTCTCCAAACCTTCGATAAGGCCACCTCCTCTATGAAGCCTCTCAGGTTATTGCAGCAACCTGCTGAGGCCATTACCTCTTCAATAATAGCATAACATGGTTCATTTTGCAGTGGATCTGTTGCTTTTGTGACACTTTCTAAACAGGGATATTTAATGGTTACTTCATTTTTCACATGTTTATTTCTTATTATCCTGTCAGCAACAGAAACCAACTCTAACTGATTTAAATGGAAAAGGAATTTATCAAAAGCATGTTGGTAACTCACGGAAATTCCCCAGAGGGTTGGAGAACATGGCTCAAAACAATACCCTAAATCCCTCCACAGACCAGAGAAGATTCTATGGCTACCACCCCCAAGTGCCAGACATTGCCACTGCACCACCCACGTGGCACTCCCCAGTGTCAGCCTCCTGAGAGACTACTCCCAGGTCCAATGTGGAAGGAATGTGTCTGAATCATTGAGTCCCAGTCACATGCCAATGCCCTCACTGCAATGGAAGCTGAGAAAGTATAGATCAGGTATTTTAAGTTTTTCTAGTGGGGGGTGGACCCTTCCTATCACCAAGACTCATAAGATAGGGACATCTCTACATATAATAAAGGGATTCAGGGGCTTAGTAGCAAAAAATGATCACTGATAAGCTTCTTTAGAGATGAAGGACTATATCCCCACTAATGTACCCAGAATAGCACTTTGCAAAGGAAGTAACCAAACCAACCGTTCAAACTATGTTGCTGACTTTTTAAAACTTGTTGCAGCTCTAGGAAGATATGAACAGACATTTCTCCAAAGAAGACATACAGATGGCCAACAGACACATGAAAAAATGACGAATATCACTTACCATCAGGGAAATGCAAATCAAAACTACAATGAGATATCACCTCACACCTGTCAGAATGGCTAAAATCAAGAACACGAGGAACAAGTGCTGGGGATGGTGTGGAATATATATATATATACGATATATGAATATATAGTTATAAATATAAAATAAATAATATATAATATATAATTTATGTAATATAATATAATACAAATATAAATGTATATGATATATAATATAATAAATATAATAAAAATATATATAAATATATATAATGGAATATTATTCAGCCATAATATATATATAAATATATATAATGGAATATTATTCAGCCATAAAAAAGAATGAGATCTTGCCATTTGCAGCAACATGGATAGATCTAGAGTGTGTAATACTGGGTGAAATAACTCTTTCAGAGAAAGATAAATACCATATGATTGCACTCATGTGCAATTTAAGAAACAAAACAAGTGAAGAAAGAGAAAAAAAAGAGACAAACCAAGAAATAGACTCTTAACTATAGAGAACAAACTGATGGTTACCAGAGGGAAAGTAGTGGGGGATGGGCAAATAGGTGAAGGGGATTAATAGTACACTTATCACAATGAACACTAAGTAATGTATAGAATTGTTGAATCACTATATTGTACACCTGGAACCAGTATAGCATTGTATGTTAACTACACTGGAATTAAAATTTTTAAAACTCATTGCAGCAATAATCTGGAGAATATTTGAAAGAGTTACATTATGCATTCAATTGCCTGGATACTGTCATTACAAAGATGAATAAAGCCTAAATGTCCATGAACTGATGAATAGACAAAGAAGATGTGGTTTATATATACAATGGAATACTACTTGGCAATGAGAAAGAATGAAATATGGCCATTTGCAGCAACGTGGATGGAACTGGAGAGTATTATGCTAAGTGAAATAATTCAGGCAGAGAAAGACAGATACCATATGTTTTCACTCATATGTGGATCCTGAGAAACTTAACACCATGAGGGAGGGGAACAGGGGAAAAAAAGTTACAGAGAGGGAAGGAGGCAAACCATAAGAGACTCTTAAATACTGAGAACAAACTGAGGGTTGATGGGGGGCAGGGAGAGGGGAAAGTGGGTGATGGGCATTGAGGAGAGCACCTGTTGGGATGAGCACTGGGTGTTGTATGGAAACCAATTTGACAATAAATTGTATAAAAAAAAACAAAGATGAATAAAGCAAACTCTTTGAGCTCTGGAGACTTCAGGTGAGGAAGGCCTACTGGGTAACATTTACAATGCAATCAGGTAAATGTTCACATGTAGGACAAGGAGAAGGTACTATGGGAAATCATATAAGAGAGACTCTATCTAGGGAGAGGGGGTAGGGCAGTCTCACAGAGGAGTTTGAGAGGAGACGGTGGATTTGCTCATCAGTATGGTGACCCCAGAGGTGATGAACTGGTCACACAAGCCAAATTCAGGAAACAATACCCTTCTCCCAGTCTGAGAGGAGAGGTGTCCACTGTGAGGGGTGTGTGGCTTAGAGGAAGCTGAGGAGAGAAATGGTTTTGGTAAAACACACACAAACACACATATACACACACACGTGACTTAGGGACAAAACGTGGGAGGTGCCAATGGCCCTATAATGCATTTAGAGTAAATAATATTCAAGAACATGAAAAACTACCTGAAGTGCCCAGACGTTGCTATACTTCACAAGACAAGCTCATTGCACAAAGGTGTAGAAAGCAGTGCTTCTCAAACTACTTGTTAACCACATCAAAGGGGTCTATACACACATGGTTCAATAAAAATATAATGAGAGCCACATATGTCATTTTAAGTTTTCTAGGAGTCACATTAAAAAAGTAAGAAGAGGAAGACTCACTATTGTCAAGATGTCAGTCTTCCCAATTTGATCTATAGATTTAATGCATTTTGATTTGGATCAATCAAAATCCCAGCAAGTTACTTTGTGGATATCAACAAACTGACTTTTAAGTTTATCCAGAGAGGCAAAAGATCCCGAATAGCCAACACAATAGAAAAGGACAGGAACAAAGTTGGAAGACTGACACGACCTGACTTCAAGACTTACTAGAGAGCTACAGTAATTAGACAGCATGGCATTGGCAATGGAATAGACAAATAGATCAATGGATCAGAATAGAGAGCCCAGAAATTGTCCCACATAAATATTGTCAACTGATCTTTGATGAAGCAGCAAAGGCAATACTATGGAGAAAAGATAGTCTTTTCAATATATGGTGTTGGGACAACTGGACATCCACATGCAAAAAAAAAAATTAGATACAGACCTTACACCCTTCACAAAAATTAACTCAAAATGGATCATAGACCTTAATGTAAATGTTAAACATGTGAAACTCCCAGAAGATACCATATGAGACCATCTAGATGGCCATGGGTATCAACACTAAAATATAACACCAAATGTGTAATCCATGAAAGAAATAATTGATAAGCTTAAATTAAAATTAAATATCTTCTGCTTTTGTGAAAGATACTGTCAAGAAGATGAGAAGACAAGCCACAGACTGGGAGAAAATATTTGTAAAAGACATACCTGATAAAGGATTGTTATCCAAAATATACAAAGAATTCTAAACAAGAAGAAAACAGAAAAACCTGATGAAAAAAAAAAAATGGGCTGAAGACATGAACAGACACCTCACCAAAGAAGATATGTAGATATAGATATAGATGAGATAGAGATAGAGATAGAGATAGAGATAGAGATTATATATAAAGAAGTGGCAAATAAGCATATGAAAACATGCTCCACAGGGGTGCCTGGGTGGCTCAGTCAGTTCAGTGTCCGGCTCTCGATTTTGGCTCAGGTCATGATCCCAGGGGTCATGGAACCGAGCCCCTTGTCAGGCTCCGTGCTGAGTGTAGAGCCTACTTAAGATTCTCTCTCTGCCTCTCTCTCTCTCTCTCTCTCTGTCTCTCTCTCTCTCTCTTTCTCCCCCTCTCCCTCTCCCTCTCCCTTTCCCTCTCTCTCTCTCTCTCTCTGCCCCTTTCCCCTGCTTGTGCACTCTCTAAAATAAGAAAAAGAAAAGAAGAAAACATGCTCTACAATATAGGTCACCAGGGAAATAGAAATTAAAACAGCAATGAGATATCACTGTATGTCTATTAGAATGGCCAAACTCCAGGGGCCCCTGGGAGGCTCAGTCGGTTGAGCATCCAACTCTTGATTTCCTGCTCAGGTCATGATCCCAGGGTCATGGGATCGAGCCCCAAGTCAGGTCAGGCTCCACAATGAGCATGGAGCCTGCTTAGGGATTCTCTCTCTCTCTCTCTCTCTCTCTCTCTCTCTCCTTCTGCCCCTCTTCTTTCCCCCACCTAAAAAAAAAAAAAAAGAAGAAGAATGACCAAAATCCAGAACACCAACAAGTGCCGATGAGGAGGATGTGGGGCAACAGGAACTCTCATTCATTGTTGGCGGGAGTGCAAAATGGTGAAGTCACTTTCAAAGAAGTTTGGCAGGTTTTTACAAAACTAAACATACTCTTGCCATACAGGCCAGGGATTAGACTGCTGGATATTTACCAAAAGATGAAAACTTATGTCCACACAAAAACCTGCACATTGATGTTTATAGCAGCTTATTCATAATTGCCAAAACTTAGGGACAAATTAGGAAAATGTCCTTCCTGGGTGGCTCAGTCAGTTCCAACTCTCAATTTTGGGTCAGGTCATGATCTCATGGTTTGTTAGATCGAGCCTTATGTCAGGCTCTGTGCTGGCAGCATGGAAACTGCTTGGGATTCTCTCTCTCCCTCTCTCTCTGCCCTTCCTCTCTCTCTCTCCCTCTCAAAATAAATAAATAAACATTAAAAAAAGAAACAAAAAGTAAAAAGAAACAAATGATCTTGATTTTATAATATAGTTTATTTAACCTGTTATATGTAAAATATTATCATTGCAACACGTAAAATCATTATTAATGAGATATGTTGTATTTTTTAAATCATACTAAGCCTTTGAAATCCACTGTGTAGTTGAAATTGACAGACATCTCAGTTCAGACTAGCCACATTTCAAGTGCTAATTAGCCACTTGCAGCTAGTGACTATCTTACTGAATAGTGGTGTGTAGCCTGCGCAAGAAGATGAGTTCAGCGAATGTGCACTTGGGTGTCTTTGCAATGTCAAATTGCTATGAATGTTTTTAAATGCTTATGCTAAAGTTTTTAACATATGGGCCACCAGTGAGTAGTTCACCCACAACATGGAATGGACCTTACTTTGAGCAGCTATGGATTAGAAAGCTCCATTCTGCTCCAGATAGCAAGCAATCAGTAACACAACTGAACACATGATGTACATGGAGTCTTTTAAGAATTGTTTGCTCAGGGTGGAAGCAAACTGGAGCTTGCAAGAGGGTCCTATGTTGGACAAGAGTAGGAGATCAAGTGCAGACACCTTTCTTTCTTTGCTCTGCCACCCAGCCTCATGGAAACAGAAATGGAAAACACCACATGAAGCTCAAAACAGGTGGTTTCACACAGCTATGGACATCTACTATCAAATCTTCAAGGGGCTTGGTTATGGGTAAACACAGCTTAAAGCGAGATTTGAATAGGTAAAACAAAAATCAATTATTTTCAAATATAGGTTTGAAGGGAGACAAATAAAAGAATTCTCCTAAGTAACAATGGCAGTTCTGGAGAAATGGCCTTGTTTATAGATGTATTAAAACTATCACAAACCTATAGGGAATCATTTTTCTGAAAAACAGTTCCCTTGAAAATAAATAAACAAAACTTATTTATTCTGAAAGAGGAGGCAAAATTCACATAAAACAGCTTCAAACAGCAACTTTTCAACCTAACTGAAACCAAAGAGCTTCATCTCTGAAAAACAGTCATAACATAGCAAATCAGTGCTCAGAAAAAAAACATTCAAAATACAAAGGAAATTTGAACAGAAAATACTAATGAAGAGATGAAGATTTAAATGTCCCACAAGTAACCATTAAAAAGAAACCTCTAACTGAGAATAACCGAATTTAACAGTTCCTGAGTCTGCAGACCTCATAATGTCAAGAGCAAGTCAACATCACTTTGTGCATATACAGTTATATATGGTTAACTCTTAAACAGCTGATGAATTACAGCAGTGAGTGATTTGCCTGATTACCTGCTACTTGGATTAGTCCTACAAGAGCCAAAATCAAATTTAGACATTACATTTGTTAGGGACTGAATTGTCCCTCCCCCTAACCCCAGCAAAGTTCATATGTTGAAGCCCTAAGCCTTGATGTGACTGCATTCAGAGATAGCACCTATAAAGAAGGTAATTAAGGTTATACAAGGTCATAAAGATGAGGCCCTAATCCAAAGGGACTGCATGCATATAAGAACAGGAAGAGATAGCAGAGACCTCTCTCTCCCTCTTGCTCTGACCATGCACACAAAAGAAAAGCCATCTATAATGTAAGAAGAGGAGCCCTCACCAAAACCAATCCTTCCAGAATCCTGATCTTGGACTTCTAGCCTCCATAAATGTAAGAAAATAAATTGCTGTTGTTTAAATCACCCTGTCTGTGGTACCTTGTTATGGCAGCCTGAGCTAACACAGATAATTTGGAAGTCCACAATATACAAAGAAATTCCCAGAACATCTTTAAGGATCAATTAGTACACACAGCAGCAGCTAATTGACTCAGCAGCTATGATGTTGAATGATCAATGTGTGTGTGCATATGTGTATGTGTGTGTGCATGTGATATCCAGCAGTGATGATCGGTCATGGGGGTTTTAGGCCTAATAGATCAAAAAGAACTTGGCCCTTCAAGAAATAGGAGAGACCATTCCTGTCAACTAAAAGCTCACCATTTAGTTAGAGAGAGAAAACTAATGTGTGTAAAATACTTAATTATTCTCACTTGTGTTCTTCATGCAGCAGGAATTCTCTTTTTAAAGATACAGGATCACTGCCTCCCTCACAAGAAGCTGGCAACAAAGGAATATCATTTGGTGCCATTGGTCCTGAAATTGTCCCCAAAGACTTTCTTCATGTAATTCTTCTAATTACCAGAAACATCTGAATACACAGAGCACCGGGATAGCCAGTGTAGCTCATTAAAACCAAGGTGATGATAGTAAGAATACTAATGAGATAAGAATTAATGGTGTGGTGTATTCTAATGTGCTGAGTCTCCACCGAACACTAGAACAGAACTTTAAAATGTTGGAGCTGAAGTTAAAGATCAAATGGTCTAAGTCCCCAATTTTATAACCCAGGCTTCTAAGTTCTTGAAGGACCATTCAGGAATCATAAGTGTACACAGGTTCTACATTGTGAAAGGGAAGAAAACTTCTTGAGACAAATGCTAAAGAATGAGGAACAAGGAAGAAAAAGAAAAGTAATGCATGTTGAGCATCTACAAAGGGCCAAGAGGCACCACGCTAAATATCTAACATTAGTTATTATATTTAAATTCTCTTATGCCTCCATGGACAAAAATTAATTAATTAATTCTCTTATGTACCCCTTAATGGGAAATGTGTTATTTACACCATTTTATAGATGAAGAAGCAAAAGCTCAGAGTATGTAAGTGACTTGCATAAGACCATACAGATAAAATGGACAGAACCAATGTTCCAACCTATATCTTCATCCATTTCTGAAGATGTCACTCTGCTTCTCCACCTCACACACACACCTCTAGCCTAATTCTTAAGCATACCTTAGATTCAAAAAGATTTCCAGTGGGAGCACCTGGGTTGCTCAATTGGTTGAGCATCTGACTCTTGATTTGGTCTCAAGTCATGATCCCAGGGTCATGGGATCAAGACCTGCATTGGTTCCATGCTGAGCACAGAGTCTTCTTAGGATACATTCTCTCTCTCTCTCTCTCCCTCTGCTCCTCTCCCCCACTCATGTGCTCTCTCTTTCTCTAAAATAAAAAATAAATAAATAATTTTTAAAGAGATTTCCAGTGTAGGCGTATCTCAAAAATAATAAAGTCCCCAAGAAAATCACCCAGATCCCCCATTAGAGCCAAGGCATTTATTCTCCCATTGTTAAAAGTATTGGTTGCTAAAGATTCCCACCTGAGTCCTTCCCCAGGATTTTACCTTGGGCAGTAGGAACTGCCCAATGTTATTCCCACTCTCTTGAGGGCAGCCACATCCATCTGGTCCGTGGATGTGGGGTACGAAGGTTCTGCCCCCTTGCCTCAATTTGGGGCAACTCTGAAAAACCATGTCAGTTTCAGATCTCCCCACTGAGCCTCTGTTATGACTGCATTACAGCTTGACTCCTCCATCTGTCCAATCCTGCTTTCCTCACTCTGTTATAAATGCCGATCCTGAGGGCACTGCGAACCCCAAGAAAAAATTGGGAACTTGACCTAGGAAACATATCATTTTTAATCTTACAAAAAAACTTTACATAATGCATTTGAAGCAATATGGAGAAAATGTTGTTCTCTCAGCAACTAATACATAAAAATCATTCCCTCTTAATGGGAAACTATGTTGATAGGTCTTTTGGGGGTGGTGTGTGAGTGGAGACCCTCAAAGAGAATGTCTGGTTAACAAATTAGGGTCACTAATTGGCTGAGATAATAATAAGACATTCAAGAACTGGGGAAAACCTGGTGAAATCGAGGGCCACGTATAGGAAGACCTTGGATGTTAGGGCAACAGCAAGGAGAAAGACTGGAACACGGAGGTAAGCAAAGCATCCCAAGAAGATGGGGTGCCTGGGTAGCTCAGTCAGTTAAGCATCTGACTCTTGGTTTCAGCTCAGGTCATGATCTCATGGTTCATGAGTTTGAGCCCTGTGTTGGGCTCCACACTGGTGGTGCAGAGCCTGCTTGAGATTCTCTCTCTCTGATTCTCTCTCTCTCTCTGATTCTCTCTCTCTCTCTCTCTCTCTCTCTCTCTCCTTGTCTCTCTCTCTCTCTCTCTCTCTGCCTCTCTCCCCCCCCCCCTTGCATGTGTGCTCTTTCTCTCTCAGAATAAACAAATAAACTTAAAAAATAATTCTTTTTAAAGATTGGAGTCATTTGCAGTGAGGTATACAATGTCAACTCCTTCCTCTGTCTGCCCTGAAAAATTGTCAGTGAATTGGACACTGTTTACTTTGTGTGAGTAGATTCCCCTTGGGGAGCTCAAAGAGGTTGCTGTGGAGATATCTGGTATACCTGGACTTGACTTTCAATGAAAAAGAGTTCAGTTCTAGCTCAGAAGATGATGACATGAATTCTCAGAATCTGAGGAGACAGATATACTATGCTTCCCTGGTTATAAGGATCTAAGAGGGCAAATAAAGAAAACATAGCATGCCATTTTCACTATCAGTTTAGCAAAGTGATTTTTAATGAAATTACCAATAAAAAAAAAAGCAAGTGCATAGGAATGGACTCTCCTACACTATTTGAGAAATTGTATGTTGCTACAACCTTTCTAAAGGGCAACGTGGTGATACAGAGCAAGAAGTGTGTATACATTCATGCTCTTTGACCTGCTAATTAGCCATTAGGAAACATATCCCAAGGAAATGGTGATAAACACAAAAATTTATGTACATGAAAATACTTTGGAACATTATTTACAGTAGCTAAAAACTACTCAACAGTGGGAACATGTTTAAATAAATTATGCTACATTACCATCCATTACTGGAAATTCTTTCCTCAAAGAACATTTAATGAGATGGGAAAGTGCTTGTGATAATGTTAAGTTGAAAATATATGTACATCAACTTTTTCTATGCTAGAATCCCAATTCTGTTAAAAAGAAAAAGCTATAAATCTGTAAACTATTTAGTCCAGGTTATAATGTGTGTGCATGTGTAAATGAGTACATAGATCTACCTGTGTGTATATACATTTGTGACTTTGGCAAAATGGGTTATGCATTTTTTATAAGTGGGAAAATATGGCATAACAAGAGAAATCCAACTGAAAGAAAAACACAACACAAAATCTTAGGTTTTATCTCCTTAAACCTAAGAAGAATTTGCTTCTTCTCATTTATACTAAACAAACAAACAAACAAATAACCCATTCACCTGCTCAAACTAAGCACCTGCCTGGTTGGTTGTATAAACTACAGAACTAGTAATACCATTCCTCCGTGTTTTCCCAGGATATGAAAGAAACATTTGGTATGAAGTCCAATTGTTGGGTCATCTTATTTATGACATCCAAAGGGTATAAAGAGCCTTGGTCACCGTTTTCCTGTGGAGAAACTGCCTAGTCCACGTCTGAGGCAGAATTCTGGGGTTTTCAGTTCCTTCCTGACATGGTAGGCACTAAGAGAGAGGTTTCTAGGCAAAGAGTCATATTCAGGTTTGCACTTTTGCTTTGCCCCGAACTTTTCTATGAAATGTGTGAGGGCTCAAGCTTTACACAGACAAAAGACTCATCAAAGGAATGAGCCTTTTTTTAAATTAATTAATTTATTTTAAGAGAGAAGGAGAGAGCGCATGTGGGAGAAGGGCAGAGAGAGAAGGAGAGAGAGGAAACCGCAAACAAGCTCCGTGCTGCCAGCACAGAGCCTGACATGGGGCTCGAACTCGTGAACTGGGAGATTGTGACCTGAGCTGAAATCCAGAGTCAGACACTCAACCAGCTGAGCCACCCAGGCACCCTCTGATTCTTTGTTTTCTACTGTTGTGTAACAAACTACTCCAAAAATCACTGGATGAAAACAGCAACAATTTAGTATTTCTCACCAAGGCAGGGGTTAACTTGGTGGTCTCATCTGGACTCATTTGTGCAGACAGCGGGCAGCTCAGCTGGGGCTGAAGGTCTACGATGGCCTTGCTCACATAGCTGGGGTTTGGGTACTGCCTCTTGGTGCTGGCCCTCTTATCCTGGGCTCTAGCCTAGGTTTCCTTATGTGGTGGCAGGAACATTCAAAGGAATCAAAGGTGGAAGTGGAAAAGCCCATTGCAATGTAGACTCTAGAACACAGAGCCACTTCTACCACATTCCATTGGTTAAAGCAAGACACAAGTCAGTCCAGATTAAAGAGGTTGAGGAAATAAGTTCCACGTTTTAAGGGGAGGAGCTGCACAGTCTTGTGGCTGTATTAATCACAGTCTATCTATCCTTCAAGGTCAACTTCATGTTCAAGCATTCCCTATTCTACTCACGAATTCATCCTTTAATTTGGCCATCCATTCTTCCATTTACAAAGAAACTGTATCAGGTACTTTGTGTAAGCCAGGAACTGGACACTGAGAAGAACTCAGAGGCAAACTCACTATGGTCCCACCACCTTCTGTCTCTACTTCTTTATACTATGTACCCTATTATGTTGCAGTTGTTTAAACATTTAATTTTCTTAGTAGACTGTGAGGTCTTGGAGGAGAGAAGTGGTGTCTCATCTTATTTTTTGTGGGTGTGACAAAGTGTTATTTTAAAGCTAATAATATATTTTTCTTTGTGTTGTACTGTTCCTGAAAGGAGGTAGCATATCTATCTGTGGAGGAAGACAGCTTTTTTTATTTAGGGGAAAAGGACTCAACCCTCCACTCAGCATGGAGCCTGCTTAAGATTCTCTCTCCCCGCTCTGCCCCTCTCACCCAACCCCTCTCACTAAAATAAATTTTTTTTTAGAAAAAGAAAACTAAGACTCAGGCATTAACTAAGAAAGGGAGGAAGGAAAGAGGGAGGGAGGGGAGAGAGAAAGAAGGAAAAAAGAGAGAAAAGAAAAAAGTGTGGGGAAGACTGTTCCGAACATGGGCAAGAGCAAATACAACATTGCAGAGTCTGCAAGAACACAACGTGTTGAGAAAACTGTGATTTCTGGGTGGCCGGTGTATGAGATTCCAGTAAGAAAGTGCCAGGCAGATAAGACACAAGAGTTTGGTTGAAACCAGATTGGGAAGGCCTTGTTTGCCAAGTCAGAAGATATGGGAGATAAGAAGGTTACATCCAGCACTTTCAAACTGATTATGATTGGGCTGGATTTCCAGAAAACTGACCCTGACAATTTAAGGAGACTGAATTTGAGGGTGAGAAACTGGTAAGTGGGCATGAGACCATGGTACAGGTTCCAGTGTCAGAGTATGAAGTCCTGAGCCAAGGCAGAGTCAGTGCAGGTGACAAGGGATGCCTCCTGCTAACGCTTACATGGTTGACACACATGAACTTGAAGGCCTCAAATGAGGGCAGGTGAGGTGACATAAAAGAACCACCATTTTGTTATCCACCTGAATTCTTTAAGTCAGAAATTCAGACAGGGCACTGTGGGGGACATGTCTTCTCTGCTCTGCAATGTCTAGGATTATGACTTGAACAGCTAAAGGTGACTCATATCACTGGGGCTGGGCAATCCTCTTCCAAATAATGTCCTCACTTATATGCCTAGTGCCTGGTCTGGGACAGCT
Organism: Panthera pardus; assembly: GCF_024362965.1. Lineage (NCBI taxonomy): Eukaryota > Metazoa > Chordata > Mammalia > Carnivora > Felidae > Panthera > Panthera pardus. Next base: position 88,368,015 of record NW_026526843.1, read on the forward strand.
GAAAGGCAGGCTGAGCTGAGTGTTGACTGGAGCACCCACATGTGGCCTTTACCCATGGCTTGTGTTGCTCACATCATGGCAACTGGGTTTTGAGAGAGAGTGCTCTGAGAAGGAATAACTAGTGGGTACAACTCCAAGACACCAGGGCAGAAGCTGCATGGCCCTCTCTGATCTAGTTCAGAAGTCACATGGTACCATTTCTGCCACAGTCTATTAATTATTAACCTTAATACATATTATAGATGGATACACAGATAGAGACTTGGGGAAATTTGACCAATAATAAGTATGGTGGGAATGACATTCTTTGCCTAGACCTCATGGAGCCCTGCAGCTTTCACCTTTACTCTCTTGGAATGCCCCTACCACCACATAAGAAAGCCTAGTGATGACAGACAGCCAAATAACAATAAATAATATTAACTGATTGATTAATAAGAATCTTAATATTCATTATTAAGTAAGTCACTAAAGCCAACCCACATTCAAAAATAATGACATTCGACTCAGCCTCTTGATGGGGGGAGTGGCAGCTCCCAGGACAGAAAAGCCTATGGCATGGGAGCTTTTGTCGCAGCCATCTTTGGAAAAACCCAACTGCCACACTCAGCAACATAGAGGGAAGAGGGGAGGAAGCAAAAGCCAGGCAGAAGAGGATCTGAGGAAAAGGAACCTTCAATGGATAAACCCAACTAGCAGAGCTATCGCTAGAAGGGGTGCCTGTGTGGCCTCAGTTAAGCATCCGACTCTTGATTTTGGCTCACTTCGGGCTGTCTGCTGTCAGCATGGAACCCACTTCAGATCCTCTGTGCCCTTCTCTCTCTGCCCCTCCATTGCTGGTTCTCTCTCTCCCTCTCTCTGCCTCAAAATAAATAAATAAATAAACTTAAAAGCAGAACCATCTCTAGATATTATTGTTGAAGGTCAGGGACAGTCAGGAACATAGCTCAGGTGTGCACAGGGCATGGCAGGTTGTTCTCAAAGTCAGTGGGAGGTGGCACTAGGTCGAAAGAATTCATCTATTCTCTACTGATCACCACCTAGCCAAGCAAGCAGAGTTTTAAGGGAGAGGAATCAAAGCCTGTTAATTAACCAGAACAGTAGCAAGCAGTGAAAGGCAGAAGAGGTAAGCTAAAGCTTCATGGTGACAAAGGCGTCCAGAGTGAACACCTGGCCCAACCAAGAGATGGTTTTTGGCAGCAACATTTTATTCTAGGCCACACTGAACACATGGGCTGAGGCTGCCAGTGTGCCTCCTGTTGTAATAATAGCAATGATAACTACTAACATTTATTAACATTTATTGAGCACCTAGGATCAAGGCACTGGACTACACATTTCACATATATCAAATCCCTGAGAGCTGGTTACTCTTATTATGAGCATTTTTCAGCAAAGATACTATGGTTTAGAAAGGTCAAAAGGCTAGCAAGTTGTCATGCTCAAGACTCAGCCTGTCCTACTTTCTGGAAGCAACGCTCTCCCATCCAGCCTAGGCCAAGTCACACAGCTGGTAGCAGGGCATGAGGCTGGGATGGGAGCCCAGGCTGACTGATTAGATGCAAGCATTTTTCCTCTAAGAATTGCTGCAAAGGGCAAGGTCAGGGGCCAGAGAAAGGAGGTGACCGGGAGGAGCGGAGATGACTGGGAAGTTTCTAGATTGGGAAACTGGGTAGATGTGGTGCTGTTGCTTGAGATGGGGAATGCCAGAGAAGAAGGCATTTGGAGAGAACATGGTAAGTTCAGCATTGGACCCTTTAAGCATGGGAGAATGTTATTTATTCACATTTTCATCAGAGAGTGTGAAACAACACCATCCCAGGGGGAGGAGCCAAGATGGCAGAACTGCATCAAAGTTTTTTTTGCATCTCGCATCCATGAAATACAACCAGATCCACACCAAACCATCCTACACACCTAGAAAACTGATCTGAGGATTAACACAACAATCTGCACAACCTGAACCACAGAACTCAGCAGGTACATGGTGGGGAGAGGTGAACTGTGAGAAACTCTCACAGTTTCTGAGAGAGAAACTGTGGAGCTGTTTCTGCTTACAGAGAGAGGACGGAGATGGGGGGAGAGTACAGGAAAAGCACCCACTCCCAAAAGCAGGTGGAGAGAAAGTGGAAAAGTGGAAACAGCCTCAGGGACTGAACTAAGAAGGGAGAAAGGAGAAAGTGAGGCTTTAAATTCCGTTAAGACTCTATAAACAGGGGGAGTGCAGAGTACAAATTCTGTAGCTCAATACCTGGCAGTGCTCTGGTAGGAAGGGTGAATCCCCAGGAGAAGAGTGAAGTCTGGAGGGTGCTCAGGCCACATGGGGAGAGGAGGTTCTACATCTGGTAGAGACTGTGTAGCCACCCGGTCCCAGCAGACCCCAGAGAACAACATTCGCTGGTGCTGGAACAAGGTCATCAGGGGTGAAGCCTGGTGCCAGGTGTGTGTTGTGATTTTCCATAATCCCTGAAATGCTGCTGCTACACTATCATGTGAACTTTTTCTGGGGCGGGCTGACACCCAGTCACAGTCTGTAGGCGTCGGGAGCAGCATGGTCCCAAAAACGTTTCTGGGTGTGCCAGCACCGAGCCATTGCTCAGTGAGAAACTCCCCCCAAGAATCTGAGCAGATGAAAGCTGCAGTCCCTCAGAAGTGAGGGGTCAGGAAACACAGCCACATCTGAGATAAAACTCAGGAGGGCGGTGATGCCTGGCAACCTGACAGCCTGGTCACAGTGTAAAAGCAGGGAGTGGTTGGAAGCTGGAGACAAAGACGGATGCACGATTGCTGACTGGGGAGAACAGAGTTCCAATACTAGAGACTGGGTAGCTGGGTGATGCCATTTTCACCGCTCCCACGCATGCGCATACACACCTACAAGAGCCACAACAGTCCACCCCAGTAAGCTAAGCAGCGCCATCTAGTGTAGAATGGAGCCATTACACTAACCCCGCCCAACTGGGCCAACCTCACTCTTCAGGAACACAAGTCTCTCGGCCTGCTTAGTTTACAGACTGTAAAGTGCTTCATAGTTGGACTACTAGAGGAAAACGATGTAATTTCAATCATATTTCAGACTGTTCACTGATCCATCTATTCAATTTTCGGGGTTTTTTTTGTTTCTTTTTCTTGAAAATAGAAAGAGAAAAAAATTCTTTTTATTTTCAATTTTTATTAAAAACATTTTTCTTTAATTTTTTTCTACTATATTTTTTACTTTTTTGTAAATTTTTCAAATTCTATTTTACTATTTCTATTTTACTTCCATTTCATTTTATTCTATTTCGTTGTATATTTTTTCAAATTTTCAAACTTTTTTTTTCTTTTTTTCTTCTTTTTCCCCCCCCCCTTTTTTCCTCTAATCTATCAAGCTCTTTTCAACAACCATACCAAAACATACTTAGGATCTAGCATCATTTATCTGATTTTTTTATGTGTGTGTGCTGTTTTCAATTTTTTAATTTTAATTTTTTTAACTTATTAATTCTTTTTCTTCCTTCAAAATGATGAAACAAAGGAATTCACCCCAAAAGAAAGAGCATGAAGAAACACCACCCGGGAACTTAACACAGACACAAGCAAGATGTCTGAACCAGAATTTAGAATCACGATAATAAGAATATTAGCTAGGGTTGAAAATAGATTAGAATCCCTCTCTACAGAGACAAAAGAAGCAAAAGCTAGTCAGGATGAAATAAAGAATGTTATAACTGAGCTGCAATCTCAAATGGATGCCATCGTGGCTAGGAAGGATGAGGCAGAGCAATGAATCAGCAATATAGAGGACAAACTTATGGAGAATAAGAGGAAAGACGAAGGCAAAAGAGCATGATTTAAGAATTAGAGAAATCAGTGTCTTGTTAAAAAGAAACAACATCAGAATCATACGGGTCCCAGAAGAGGAAGAGAGCAAAAAAGGGATAGAAGGGTTATGTGAGCAAATCATAGCAGAAAACTTTCCCAATGTGGGGAAAGACACAGACATCAAAATCCAGGAAGCACAGAGGACTCCCATTAGATGCAACAAAAACTACCATCAAAAAAGCATATCATAGTCAAATTCACAAAATACTCAAGCAAGGAAGGAATCATGAAAGCAGCAAGGGAAAAAAGTGCTTAACCAATAAGGGAAGACAGATCAGGTTTGCAGCAGACCTATCCACAGAAACGTGGCAGGCCAAAAGGGAGTAGCAGGATATATTCAATGTGCTGAGTCAGAAAAATATGAAGCCAAGAATTCTTTATCCAGCAAGGCTGTCATTCAAAATAGAAAGAGACACCAAAAGTTTCTCAGACACACAAAGATTAAAGGAGTTCAAGACCACTAAACCAGGCCTGCAAGAAATTTTAATGGGGACTCTCTGAGGGGAGAAAAGACAAAAAAAAAAAGACCAAAAGCAACAAAGACTAGAAAGGACCATAGAATACCACCAGAAATTCCAGGTCTACAAGAAACATAATGACAATAAATTCATATCTTTCACTACTCACTCTGTCAATGGACTAAATGCTCCAAACAAAAGACATGGGGTAACAGAATGGATAAGAAAACAAGATCCATCTATATGCTGTTTACAAGAGACACACTTTAGACCTAAAGACATCTTCAGATAGAAAGTATGGGGATGGAGAACCATTCATCATACTAATGGTCAACAAAAGAAACCCGGAGTAGCTATACTTATATCAGACAAGCTAGACTTTAAAATAAAGACTGTAACAAGAGATAAAGAAGGGCATTATATCATAATCAAGAGGCCCATTCACCAAGAAGACCTAACAGTTGTAAACATTTATGCGCCAAATGTGGCAATACCCAAATATATAAATCAATTAATCACAAACATAAAGAAACTCATCCATAGTAATACCATAATAGTAGGAGACTTCAACACCCCACTCACAGCAATGGACAGAGCATCTAATCAAAAAATCAACAAGGAAACAATGGCTTTGAATGACACACTGGACCAGATGGACTTAACAGATATATTCAGAACATTTCATCCTAAAGCAGCAGAATATACATTCTTCTCCAGTACACATGGAACATTCTCCAGAATAGACCACATACTGGGAAACAAATCAGCCTTCAGCAAGTACAAAAAGACTGAGATCATAGCGTGCATATTTTCAGACCATAATGCTATCAAACTCGAAATCAACCACAAGAAAAAATTTGGAAAGGCAACAAATACTTGGAGACTGAAGGACATCCTACTAAATAATGAATGGGCTAACCAAGAAGTTAAAGAGAAAATTAAAAAGTACATGGAAGCCAAGTGAAAACACCACAGCCCAAAAGACGCAGCAAAGGTGATCAGAAGGGAAAGTATATAGCAATCCAGGCCTCCCTAAAGAAGGAAGAAAGGTCTCAGATACACAACCTAACCCTACACCTTGAAGATCTGGAAAAAAACAGCGCATAAAACCCAAAAACAGCAGAAGGCACGAAATAATAAAGATTCGAGCAGAAGTCAATGCTATCGAAACCAAAAACAAAACAAAACAAAACAGTAGAACAGATCAATGAAACTAGAAGCTGGTTCTTTGAAAAAATTAACAAAATTGATAAACCAGTAGCAAGTTTGATCAAAAAGAAAAAGGAAAGGGCCAAAATAAATAAAATCAAGAATGAAAGAAGAGAGATCACAACCAACACAGCAGAAATAAAAACAATAATAAGAGAATATTATGAGCAATTATATGCCAATAAAATGGGAAACCTGGAAGAAATGGACAAATTCCTAGAAACATATAAACTACCAAAACTGAAACAGGAAGATATAGAAAATTTGAACAGACCCATAACCAGTAAGGAAATCGAATTAATAATCAAAAATCTCCCAAAAAACAAGAGTCCAGGGCCAGATGGCTTTCCAGGGGAATTCTACCAAACATTGAAGGAAGAGTTAACACAATTCTCTTGAAGCTTTTCCAAAAACTAGAAATGGAAGGAAAACTTCCAAACTCTTTCTATGAAGCCAGCATTACCTTGATTCCAAAACCAGACAGAGACCCCACTAAAAAAGAGAACTATAGACCAATTTCCCTGATGTACATGGTTGCAAAAATCCTCAACAAGATATTAGCCAACTGGATCCATCAATACATTAAAAAATTATTCACCACAACCAAGTGGGATTTATACCTGTGATGCAGGGCTGGTTCAATATCCGCAAAACGATCAATGTGTTTAATCACATAAATAAAAGAAAGGACAAGAGCTATATGATCCTCTCAATAGATACAGAGAAATCATTTGACAAAATACATCTTCCTTTCTTGATAAAAACCCTCAAGAAAGTAGGGATAAAAAGATCATACCTCGAGATGATAAAAACCATATACAAGTGACCCAATGCTAATATCATCCTCAATGGGGAAAAACTGAGAACTTTCTCCTTAAGGTCAGGAACAAGATAGGGATGTCCACTCTTGCCACTGTTATTCAACATAGTATTGGAAGTCTTAGCCTCTGCAATCAGACAACACAAAGAAATAAAAGCCATCCAAATCAGCTGGGAGGAGGTCCAAATTTCACCCTTTGCAGATGAGAAGATTCTCTATATGGAAAACCCTAAATATTCCACCAAAAAAACTTCTAGAACTGATTCATGAATTCAGCAAAGTTGCAGGATATAAAATCAATGCACAGAAGTTGCTTGCATTCCTATACACCAACAATGAAGCAACAGAAAGAGAAATCAAGGAATTGATCCCATTTACAGTTGCACCAAAAACTATAAAATACCTAGGAATAAATCTAACCATGGGCGTAAAAAATCTATACACTGAAAACTATAGACAACTTATGAAAGAAATTGAAGACGACACAAAAAAATGGAAAAATATTCCATACTCCTGGATAGGAAGAACCAATATTGTTAAAATATCAATACTCCCAAAGCAATCTACATATTCAATGCAATCCCTATCAAAATAACACCAGCATTCTTCACAGAGCTAGAACAAATAATCCTAATATTTGTATGAAACAAGAAAAGACCCCGAATAGCCAAAGCAATCTTGAAAAAGAAAACCAAAGCAGGAGGCATCACAATCCCGGACTTCAAGTTGTATTGTAAAGCTTTAATCATCAAGGCAGTATGGTACTGGCACAAGAACAGACACTCAGATCAATGGAACAGAATAGAGAACCCAGAAATGGACCCACAAACGTATGGCCAGCTAATCTTTGACAAGGCAGGAAAGAATATCCAATGGAATCAAGACAGTCTCTTCAGCACGTAATGCTGGGAAAACTGGACAGCGACATGTAGAAGAATGAACCTGGACCACTTTCTTATACCATACACAAAAATAAACTCAAAATGAATGAAAGACCTCAATGTAAGACAGGAAGCCAACAAAATCCTCCAGGAGAAAGCAGGCAAAAACCTGTTTGACCTTGGCTGCAGCAACTTCTTACTCAACACGTCTCCAGAGGCAAGGGAAACAAAAGCAAAAATGAACTACTGGGACCTCATCAAAATAAAAAGCTTCTGCATAGCGAAGGAAACAATCAGCAAAACTAAAAGGCAGCCAGCAGAATGGGAGAAGATATTTGCAAATGACAAATCAGATAAAGGGTTAGTATCCAAAATCTATAAAGAACTTATCAAACTCAACCTCCAAAAAACAAAGAATCCAGTGAAGAAATGGGCAAAAGACATGAATAGACACTTCTCCAAGGAAGACATCCAGATGGCCAACCGACACATGAAAAGATGCTCAACATCACTCATCATCAGGGAAATACAAGTCAAAACCACAATGAGCTACCACCTCACACCTGTCAGAATGGCTAACATGAACAACTCAGGCAACAACAGATGTTGGCGAGGATGCGGAGAAAGAGGATCTCTTTTGCATTGCTGGTGGGAATGCAAGCTGGTGAGCCACTCTGGAAAACAGTAGGGAGGTTCCTCAAAAAACTAAAAATAGAACTACCCTACGACCCAGCAATGGCACTACCAGGTATTTATCCAAGGGATACAGGTGTGCTGTTTCGAAGGGACACATGCACCCCCATGTTTATAGCAGCACTATCAACAATAGCCAAAGTATGGAAAGAGCTCAAATGTCCATCGATGGATGAATGGATAAACAAGAAGTGGTATATATATATACACATATATATATATATGTATATGTGTATATATATATATATATACACATATATGTATATGTGTATATATATATGTGTATATATATATATACATATATATGTATATATATATGTATATATATATATACACACATATATACATATATATATATACATATATATGTATATATATGTGTATATATATATATATGTATATATATATATGATGGAGTATTACTCGGCAATCAAAAAGAATGAAATCTTGCCATTTGCTACTACATGGCTGGAACTAGAGGGTGTTATGCTAAGCAAAATTAGTCAGAGAAAGACAAATATTATATAGCTTTACTCATATGAGGACTTTAAGATACAAAACAGATGAACATAAGGGAAGGGAAGCAAAATTAATATAAATACAGAGAGGGGGACAAAACATAAGAGACTCTTAAATATGGAGAACAAACAGAGGGTTACTGGAGGGGTTGTGGGAGAGGGGACAGGCTAAATGGGTAAGGAGCATTAAGGAATCTACTCCCAAAATCATTGTTGCACTATATGCTAACTAACTTGTATGTAAATTTAAAGAAATAAATAATAAAAAAATACACCATCCCTCTCTTGGATTCCCTGCTTGAAGAAAAAGAAAAAAGAAGTTATTAAAGATGATTTGAGTCAAGCAGTTAAAGCCCCCAAATATAGAACATGGAATTGCATAGATGGAAAGGACCTGAAAATTCATATGGCATCAATCTCCTCATTTCACAGATTATTTTTTTTAATGTTTATTTATTTTTGAGAGACAGAGTGTGAGTGGGAGAGGGGCAGAGAGAGTGAGACACAGAATCTGAAGCAGGCTCCAGGCTCTGAACTATCAACACAGAGCCCAAAGGGGGGCTCAAACCCACGAACTATAAGATCACAACCCAAGGTGAAGTCCAGCACTTAAACAACTGAGCCACCTGGGCACCCCCTCATTTCACAGATTAAAAAATGGAGGCTCAGAGAGGCTCAACGTTTCACCCAAAGTCACTCATCCCATGTAATGAAGTTTCTCGTTCACCAAATCCTAAATTGCCAAGAATTTTTTTTTATTCCTTCTCTTACTTGAAAATACATGAACATTTTAAATGACCCAAACAAGAATAGCAGCTATTTGGAGAAAAACCAAAAAAAGCCCCACCATAGTCTGTGCCATTCACGCGGCTCTGAAGGAGCCCTTATCCAATCACTGCGGTTGCCATAGCTCAGTTCACATCCTACATAAATGCCCTGATAGCAGCAAACACTCAGCACAAAGAGCTGGCTTATTTTGAACACCATTCAGAACCAGAGAAGGGAGGAGATAGAAGCCGTCATTTACCATTTGGGAGAAAAGGTATAATCAGTAGGAAAATCTGATTTTCAATCATTTCAAGGATATTAAAGTGAAAAAAAAAAGAGATCTAGAAAGATGTCTCTGAGGAGGCTTTCTTTTTTTTTTTTTTTTTTAATGAAACTGCACGTGGTGGACTTAGCTACTGTATGGATTTAAATCAGTTGTGATGTTAAATCTATATGGCAAGAGAAAGCATGAAAGACCTGTGGCTCACTGATTCCCCTCATTCAACCCAAGCTCGATATAATTTTATTAGCTTGTTATTGATATTTTGATTCATGGAGCAGTGTTAAGATTCAGTACATAAGCATGAACACAGCAGAAGTGATTATTTGAACGACAACCAAAAAACACCCTAACTAAGGATAATCTGGATGTTATTGCCAGGTCTCTAGGCCATTACAGTATTTTTTTTTAAGGAAATCAAATAAAGAAATAAGAGAGAGAGAGTGTGGGCACCAGTGAATCAATATGAGAGAGTTGAGGGGCACCTGGGTGGCTCAGTAGGTTAAGCATCCGACTCTTGATTTTGGCTCATGTCATGATCTCACAGTTTTTGAGATCGAGCCCCGCATCATAGGGCCCTGTACTAACAGTCTGGCCCCTGCTTGGGATTCTCTCTCTCCTTCTCTCTCTGTACCTCTTCCACTCACCCACGTGTGTGTGCATGCATGCTCTCTCTCTCTCAAAATAAATAAATAAACATTTTTTAAAATGCCCCACAGGGGGCGCCTGGGTGGCTCAGTCACCTAAGTGTCCGACTTCAGCTCAGGTCATGATCTCACAGTTGTGAGTTTGAGCCCCATGTTGGGCTCCACGCTGACAGTGCAGAGCCTGCTTGGGATTCTCTGTCTCTCTCTCTCTCTCTCTCTCTCTCTCTCTCTCTCTCTCTCTCTCTTCTCCTCCCCCACTTATACCATCTCTGTCTCTCTCAAAATAAATAAATAAACTTTTAGAAAAATGTGAGAGTTAAATAGAAATAAATATTTATTTTGGTTCTTTTCTCAACAGAAAGCATATTTGTCCCCAAATTAATTTCAAAATTAATTGCTCGGAACTGAAGTAGCTGAGAAGCTGAAGACCTCAGGAAGAGCAAGCAAGGCTTTGGCATACAGGCCTCACTAGGGCTTGGCTCAGGGATTGTAACCGAGAGAAGGAAGAATGGATTGGTCCTCCTTCCCTCACCCATACCCCTGTTAATATGGCCAAGTAAGATTGATCTGTGCCACTTTCTCCCCACCAAAAGCATTCCTGCTACTTTGGCCTTTATTCATGAATGTGGAAGAAGAGGAAAAGAAAGAAGCAGCAAGAAGGGAGAGCTCAAGGGAAGCCAAAGATTAAGCTACAAAAACACCTGAAACATCTGCTTCCCAAAGCTGCACCCTAAAAATAGTTGTTCCATAGTCTGAAGACCAGGCTATCATATGCACATCCTCTCCTATGCCAAGGTAGGGCCACATTCCATCCAGGTTCTCAGACATCTGTAAACATGGATTATGTCCCTGTGGCAAAAAATGGTTAGCTGTCCATGAAAATTCTTGTTCCTCTTCATAGGGGAACCTATTACTAAGACACACAGAACTACATTTCCCAGCACCCCCTATTATCTAGGCCATATGACTAGTTGTTACTAATAAAAGACAAACAGAAGTAAAGTATATCATTCTGGACCTAGACTTTTAAGAAACAGGACTACCTTCTCCATGATCTTTTTCCCCTTCCATGATTAGATGCAAATAACAAAGATAAGGTTCTAGAGAACAGTGGAGCCACAAGATGTAAGGAACATGGATCCCTGAATCAATGTGTGGAAGAAAACCAACCATTGATGAGAAATACCCAACTTGAATGTTATCTGAGCAAGAAACAAACTCTACTATGTTAGTGCCACTATATATATACGTTGTGGTCATCTCACAGAAACAGAATGGACCTCCACCCAAAAGTTGGTTTGGACATTGAGACTGATGGTGCCCCACATAGAGCATGAGCATCTGAAAAGATTATTCATATAACAAGGCTTTCTGGAAAGAGCAGGGCAGGGCCCCAAGGAGGTCCGAAAATGGCTTGAGAGAGAAGGGAAGGGCAACTGGCTTGGAGTTTAATGGCGCTTAGGGGGCAGGGCTGAGATGAGCGTTCCCATATGTGGACCAAGGTTTGCATGGTTTGATCTTCCCACCAGGACCAAAGGAGGGAATGCCCAGGCTTTCTTAATTGGCTTGCCCAGATGTGCCATTGAAGGGGAAGAGGAAGTGGTGGGCTTAAATGCTGTCAGCAGTCACATGTCAAAAATTGAGTTAGACTCCATTATAATCACTCTTGACGTTTGACTGATGACTGAAATGTGCCATGTTTCATTTAATTGAATGAACTTGCATAAGTAGGCCATTATAGTGCTCTCTGAAGCCTGGAGCTCCTAAGAGAAGTAAAACTTCTAGTGAATGTCTCATCCAGGAGCTCAGCGTTGTGTATTTTGAGAAGTAAAATGAGCACCTGGGTCATCACTCACTGTCTGGAATTCTGAAGGGGATAAAGAATATCTTGGTGAGGTCTTGTATTGTGACTTTAGTGTATGCAGAGACATGTGTGACATTCATTTATACACATGTGAGGCAAAAGCTTCCTGGAGCTCTTTACCCTAAAGAAGGCAACCTTGGACAAAGAATTGCTGCCGCCATTGGCCAAGTCAGACAGCCGGACCATTGGCAATGGCCCCGTGAATATGTAAAACGTGCAAATGAGGCCAATTGCTGAACAGAACCTCCACCTGCTAAGATAATTCCTGAAGATCGGTCAGTTGTGCTAAGGTCCCATCCCTGATCAGGTAAGATCTGGCTAAGGGATGTAAAACAGAAACTCTCCCACAAACTCCCATTACATGTGATGGTGGCAATACTCCCATTGTTGTTCACTCACTTAATCCTAAGAGGCTTCTCTGGTAGCCAGTGAGGTGTTGGAGAGACTCCCATACCATGACATTTAGCAAAGAACTGAGGAAAGGAGAGGCTACTCCCCTCCCAACTACAGGTGAGATATACCAGAAGACACAGGTTTGACTCCATCTGGTAGTAGGACAGTCTCAGCGGCCATGCTGAGCTGGCAGGGTGCTGCTCATGACCCAAGGCATAATCACCAGCCAGGTACAAATTGTCACATGCTCAGGGCCTGTGCATTGGTCCGTAGACTCCAGGAGGCACGAGAGGATGTTGCTAGATCCTCTACAGTGGCAGAGTCTGGGGGGGGGGGGAGGGGTAATTAACAGAAGTGCCTGTTTCATTGCAATTTGGACAGGTTCTAGAGCTTTTTGTTGTAGGTAACCCCATTCAAAGTTACTTATAGATAGTAACAGTAAGTAGGTATACAGTATAAGTGGGCTTAATTGGAACAGTATAACAGTATAAATGGAAGTAACAATATAAATAGGCCTAAGTAAAATTTGTAAATGAGGAATACATTATCTCCAGAGCCCGAGAAGCCTAAAAGATGCTGGGCTTAGTTTAATGTTATGGGTGCCAAGAGAGTCAATAGCTGTTTCCGGACAATGTCAGGACTTCAAGGTGAGGGGAGTTATACTACGTGTGAGGCAATTGTCCATTCCTTTTTTGTGAGCTCGTTTGTGTTTCTGTCTCCTGAATCAGTGTGCCAAATGAATCTCCTCAGAGGTGAATGTGGTCAGTTTGATGTCCTATCTGTGCTTTCAGAGAAAGCTGGGTGTTCTTGAGGTCTGGTCTCCAAGATTGTGTGTGACTACAAGGCTATTGAGATACCCCACCTACCAGCCAGTTTGCCTTTGTAAAGGTGAACTGAGTCACCTCAGGGGTGAAGGCAAACTGGCTGACAGGCTTTGAAATAGGCAGTGAACAAAATGTATTAGCCAAATTTACCAGTTGCTGATTGGATGGAGTAAGTAATTTCAATAATATTTGGTATGGGGGCCATGGAATTATGGTGGCAATAACCCACCGTGAGGTGCCTACCATCCTTTCTAGTTTTAAGAACAGGCCAAAATGTTCGTTAAATGGAGCAGTAGTGGGAATAATCAGCTGTCCTCTAAATTCTAATGAGTTTCAATCCTTGAAGACCCCGTGCTAATTCACAATAGGCCTCCAGACCAAATTCACCTCCATTTTGCGTGTTTCTCCTCAGCTGAGTAAGTGGAAACTATGAAAAAGCAGATTTAGTTTCCACAGCTGGTTGTTTGTATGATTACTTCACCCTCTGAAGCATTCCAAAATCCAGACTCTGAGAAAGGGTGGCCTCTGAATCCACCAACCAGCCGTGTGACAGCCTGTTTTCTGTTTCACGCTGGCCTTGTCTGTGGGGGTCACGTCCAGTTCCACTGGGAACTCGCCATCCACGTTACTTGTTGCCTCCAACAGGGTTTGCAGTAGCCTTGGAAACTCGGGGTGAGAAGGATTTATCCAAAGGTGAGGAGAAAAGGGTGAAATTTTCCTTCATCGTATGACTAATGTAACTTTCCTAAGGAGGAGACAGAAAGTTCGTGACTCATTTTCTGCATTTGGTTTTGATTAGAGCATTTATTTATTGACAGATGGCTGCGAGGTGCGGCCATTGATGGAGCCTCAGCCAGCTGAATAAAGCCAAGCCTAAACTTTTCAGCGGGGTGAACCTTCCAGCTCTTGAATCTGGGATCTAGAACAACAGCTTCCACGTGGAAAGCATGGCTGACACAGGAAAGGGGGAAAAAAAAGCACTCTGTGCAAAAGTCAACCGTGAAGACTCAGCCTAAGCAAAAATCATGCTGACATGAGTTTTTTACTTTTTTTTTTTTTTTTTTTTTTGCTTAATGTTTTCCTCCTGTTCTGCTGTTTGTGTAATTCAGACTATGGCCGTTAATTTCTAATTATGTAGGCTGCTTATTGTTTTCTTTAGAAAATAAAACTAAATACTGCCCCTGGACTTGCACAGTGAGGAGGTATCCTTGCTACATCTACCTCGCTGTTTAATGCCCAGCAAGGCCCAAACATTTGGGCCACACGGTCTGCATGTTTTAACATTGGTTTTTCCTGTGACTGCCTCCAACTGCCAAGCCCTATTTCTCAGGAAAGTCATCTTGATGGCCCAGGTTTGCTGCTGGAAAATACAAGACCTCATAAAGTAGGATTGCAGAAGTGCCTATTACTTGTTAAGTAGAGAAATTTAATGCAGAGTTAATTTCTACAAAGTTCCTCACATCGGTTAGGAACGCCCCGTCCTCCTTCTGAGGATACTGCAAAGGGACTATAGGCATAGGAGCAGACAAAACAGGTTTAATTCCTGGATCTACCACCTCATCACTTACTGGCTGTTGGACTTTAGGCAACTTCACCCCTCTGAGTCTCAGTTTCCTCCTCTGGACAATGAGCCGCTATGAAGAGTCTGGGAAACAGTATACATGTTCTTGGTTTCCTAGGTTTGTTCTCTCCCCCCCTGGACTGAAAGCTGAAACAGTCTATAAGTTTCCTGGCTTCAGTTTCCAGAAGCTTAATCCCCTAGGAAACCCTAGAGAACAGAGGGCCTCTGGAATACAGAATACAAGTTTGAGGGGGGAAAATGAAGGAAGAAAGATTTCGGGGGCTAAACTAGAGCAAGATTCTTTGGGGCAGAGGTGAGGAGAGGAGAACAGACACAAACCATCTGGTGGTGTGAGCCATGAACCTTGCTTCTCAGGAAGAGAAGACCCTTGAGATGAGCCAAGACATCTCCAGGGAGTTCTGGGTTTGTCTTCTAAGGAGTCACATGTGTGTGTCTTAAACTATCCTCTCTAAAATGTGTCACAACCTCTCCTCCTTCTTGAACAAGGAACCTCTTCTTAGTGGTTTGGTCATCATGTACATTCATTGCCATGCAGCTCTAGGGAGAGGTGTCCTCAGCTTCTTCCAAGATCTGTAGGGCCATTTGTCTCTGCATTCCGTGGCCCCAGACTACTTCTCTTGTCCAAAGTCCCTTCCTGCCTGCTGTCAGTCAGTATGTCTCTCTATAGCAGCTCCTCTCCTTCATTCTAATTTGCTTTTACAAACCTTTTGTGGGCTTAGAAATGAAATAAAAATGTCTTAGAATTGATTACAGCATGAGGTGAACAGATTCTGAGTGAAGGACTAGGGAGTTAGTAATGAACTTTGTAGTGTCTATTTTGACTGTGTCCTGGACTGAATTGTGTCCACCCCAAAATTCCCATGTTGAAGCCCTGACCCTCAATGTGACTGTATTTGGAGACAGGACCTATAAGGTGGTAGTAAGGGTCAAGTGAGGCCACAGGGTGGGGCCCTAATCCTGTAGGACCACGACTTTGTAAGAAGAGGAAAAGACAGTGGAGCGCCCCACCTCTCTACGTGCACACAGAGAAAAGGCTATGTAAGGACACAGGGAGAAGGTCGCCATCTACAAGCTAGGAAGAGGTATCTCAACGGAAACCATCTTGATCATGAACTTTCAGTCTCCAGAACTACGAGAAAATAAATTTCTCTTGTTTAAGCCACCCAACCTGTGGTGTTCTGTTATGGTTGTTTGAGCAGACTGATACATACTGCTTAAGGAGGTTTTGTGTTTTCATATTGTGGGGTGTAGTTTTTGTTTTTGTTTGTGGGGTTTGTTTGGTTGGTTGGTTGGTTTTGGTTTCTGGGGTTTTTTTGCCAACACTGATGATCCCGCATGTGTTATTCAGAATGGAGTTGCTGGATAAGTAAGAAGTTACTTTTAAAAATTCAAATAGGGGCACCTGGGTGGCTCAGTCAGTTAAGCATCTGACTTTGGCTCAGCTCATGATCTCACAGTTCATGAGTTTGAGCCCCGAATCAGACGCTCCACTAGCAGCACAGAGCCTGCTTCAGATCCTCCATCTCCCTGTCTCTCTGCCCCTCCCTTGTTCTCTCTCTCTTTCTCTCAAAAATAAACATTAAAAAAAAAGTTTCTCTCTCTCTCCCTCTGCCCCTCTCCTCCATTCACACTCTTCCTCTCTCTAAAATAAAACGTAAGTAAAAAAAATAAAAATTCAAATAAAATATTATAAAAGAAAAATTAATGAAGATTTTCCATTATGTGGCCTATGGGAAAATGTATTATAAGGTAAAATTGCAGCACCACAATCGATCTTCATCTGCACATAAGTCCTTTTGTGCAATAAGTCCTTTTGGTCAATGTAAAGCACCACTGATTAGCATTCTGGTGATACAAGTCTCAGCACGAAAAACTATATTGGTATGAGGCCGATGTTTCAGTGCCCATGTTTTAATTCAATTCTAAACACATTCTTACAATCATCACCACTAGTTTTCCCAATGCACCACCAAGAAATGTAATCATTGTGGTACTCAATGCAAGACCCTCCTGCAGAAGGTGCAGAAAATAAATCCAAGCTCCAAGTATTGTCTGGCAGCCTCGTTCTTTTTTTAAGAGACTACCACCTACTACTCAAAATTAACTGTATTAAGATAAATATTAACCATTTAGATGGGGCCCATCCTGACTGCCATGAATTTGCTTTTTTGTTACTGTTTAAAAAGAAAAAAAAAATAATCCTATTCAGGCATCACTTCACTCACAAAGAAAAAATAATAATATTAATTTTTTTTCTGGATTCTGCTAGATTAGGGATTGCCAACTATGGGTCACATGCCTAATCCAAATTCCTGCTACCGCAGGTTTGTGTAAGGCCTAGACCTAAGAATGTTTTTACATTTTTTTTAATTGAAGTATAATTAACATACAGTGTTATATCAGTTCCAAGTGTCTAATATGATTCAACAACTCTATACATCACTCAGTGCCGGTTGTCGTGATAAGTGAACTCTCAATCCCCTTTATCTATTTCACCTCCACCCACCTCCCTCTAGCAACCACCATGAGTGGACCTAAAGGGTGTTATGCCAAGTGAAATGTCAGACTAAGAAAGACAAATACTACATGATTTCATCCATACATGGAATTTAAGAAACAAAACAACAAAGAAAGAAAGAAAGAAAGAAAGAAAGAAAGAAAGAAAGAAAGAAAGAAAGAAAAGTGAAACAAAAAAAACGAGATTCTTAAATGCAGAGAACAGGAAGACAAGGAGGAGAAGGAAGAGGAGGAAGAGGAGAAGGCAAGTCCTAGGAATGGACGAATAATGGTATTTATATGAAATCGCAAAATAGGGCTAAATGTACAAGACTCTGCACACACTCATTCCTCTTACAGTGGAAATACTGGATAATCAATCTCCGCTAAAACAAAGAGTCTATGGAAAAGTGAAAATATCTCAGTAAAGTGTTTGAGGTTAATCACTGATATATTCCTCGCAATGCAGAAAGTAAGTCCATGGCTCCGACATCAGGGTAGGGAAGGGACACTGGGTAGAGAGGTACAAAGGGCCATGATACAAAAGGATCAATTGGTTGCAAGTGGTAGCAAATCAA
The DNA here is from genome assembly GCF_024362965.1 of Panthera pardus. Lineage (NCBI taxonomy): Eukaryota > Metazoa > Chordata > Mammalia > Carnivora > Felidae > Panthera > Panthera pardus. Next base: position 88,385,890 of record NW_026526843.1, read on the forward strand.
AGAAAATTCGAGAGGAGCACTTTTGTATTAGGCATTGCTAGAAGGCACACCTCTTGACCAAATAGATCAGAGATATTAAAATGTGCCATTTAATTTGGCTGAGAAAAAAACATCAGAAATTAAAGACATTTGCATTATTCTTGGAGGGCTCTTTTGACAGCAGAAATCTGTCTTTTCATCAAAGGCAAGTGTGCCCAAGCACTCTTATTTATATTACAGAGGCTGAACTTCAAGAGGAAGGTTTTAAAAATAAAACCACCCCATGCAAAAGGTAGAGAACAAAAGAGCATTCCTTTTCATTAAGTCTCTGATTGGGATAGGTTGAGGGGAGGGCAGTGTGTTATTTTGGTTCAAAATCAAATACACCAAATAAGCAAAGGACATAAAGAGGTAATTAACATTAGGAGATAAAGATATGAGAAAATGCTTATCCTCCCAAATCAAGAAATGCAATCAAAGTAATCTCAAGGTGTCACTTTATGCTATTGAATTAGCAAAAACATTTTAATGGCAAGAACAATGTGTGCTGGCAAAGTTGGGGTAAAATTGGCCCTCATCTACTGCTTTAGGGTGGGTGGAGGTGAAGGCAATGCCCACTGGAAATTGGAAAGAAACTTGGTACCTCATATTAAGAGTCAGAAGATGGGGGCGCCTGAGTGGCTCATTTGGTTAAGCGTCTGACTCTTGATTTGGGCTCAGGTCATGATCTCACAGTTTGTGAGTTCAAACCCCACATCCAGCTCTGCACTGACATCACGGAGTCTGCTTGGTATTCTCTCTCTATCTCTCTCACTCTCTCTCTGCCCCTCCCCTGCTCACACACACTCTCTCCCTGTCTCTCTCAAAATAAATAAATAAACTTTAAAAAACATTTTTAAAAAGAGTCAGAAGATGTTCTTTCCATTTGGTATAGATGCTCACTTTGGGGGAATTAATCTTAAAACAATTCAAGAGAAGAAAAAAATTCTTGAATCAAAAATATGTTCACTGTACCCTAAATGTATAAACATAGGCAATTAGAAACAACCAAATGTTCAAAACCAGGAGACATGAGTAAATATTGATATTGTATCCATTTGGGAGAGAACAGCATATAGCCATTGAAACCCTAATAATAAAGACCATGTAGTAACATGGGAAAAATATTTTAGGATATTGTCAAGTCAGAAAGCAAAATACAAACAGTATGTGCAGTATATTTATAACTATTAAATATGTACTCACTGGACACAAACTCCAAAGCCATACCCCAAAATAAAACATTGTATGAGAGGGTAGGGTTGTAAGATGATGGATGTTTTCTTGGCTTCAATTGTCTTTAATGTTGATATATTATGTTTTCCTTGTTAAAGAAAAAGCTTTTTTGAGCTTCTTGCATGTGCATATGAGCATTGCACTGATGAATCCAGACCCACTGGAATTTAACTCATCCCATCTTGGACCTGTTTGAAACCAGGTTTTCTGGCACTTAGTAATGAAAAACCTAAAAGTGGCCACTCTCACGGAAGAGTCTTACAGTCTGTTTTACGAGACAACCAGAGACCCGAACTCAGACTCTTGCTTCATTTGATGTATCTTTGTCATTTTCATTCTATACTTGGACCTTTATTTCTGCTAAGAGAGTCTTGCTGAGCAAGTATTTGAGTTTCCAGGCAAACAAATAAATTCAGCTTTGTTTCAAATTGCCACTTAGTAGTCTACCTTTTACATCCCATTACAATGGAATGTGTCATCTGAAGATCTCCCTTAATATCTACAGCTGTCACTACACTGGGGAAATGATCTGTCATGGCAGCTCCCCCTCCCCCAACAATGGCCGCAAGAAGGATTTGAAGGCAGGGGCACCTGGGTGCCTCAGTCGGTTAAGCAGCCAACTCTTGATTTTGGCTGAGGTCATGATCTCACGGTTCATGAGTTCAAGCCCCGAGTTGGGCTCTGTGCTGACAACGTGGAGCCTCCTTGGGATTCTCTCCCTCTCCCCACCCCCCCTCTCTCTCTGCCCCTCCCCTGCTTGTGCTCTCTTTCTCCCTCTCTCTCTCTAAAGAAAAAAAAAAGAATTTGACAGTGAAACAGCACCCCATCAGCCCCCACTTGTTCCAGGAAGTGGCTGGCCATATAAAACCATCCATCCCAATACTAAACAATCCTTCCTCTTGAAATGTGCCCACCCAAACTGCTCATATGCCCCCTTGCAACTAACCAGGCACTGCTAAGGGTACCTAACAACAATTACAAAGTCTCCCCTGCTTCCCAAATTCCCACCTTAGTAGAATGCTTGCCAATTAGCAACTGTCTCAGTATTTCCTTACTTTCCACTACACGACTGATTCTCCTAACACCATTGAATCCTTGCTGAAACCAAAGTGACCAGCAGAAGGGGCCCCTTGCTACAAATTGATGGATACACAGCTTCTGCTCATTTTGCCTCAGACTTAGTTTTGTCTTTGACACTTGATTTGGACAGTTTTCCCAATCTTATTTTTCAAAGTTTATTTATATATTTTGAGAGAGAGAAAGAGAGGAAGGGGCAGAGAGAGGATGAGAGAGAGAGAATCCCAAGCAGACTCCACACTGTCAACACAAAGCCTGATACAGGGCTTGAACCCACCAACAGTAAGATCATGACCTGAGCCAAAATTGGATCCTCAACTTCCTGAGCCACCCAGGTGCCCCCAGTTTTCCCAATCTTCAAATAATTAAGAGGAAATAATTGGGAAGGAGTAAAAACCCAGTGGTTAGGATTAAAAATAAATCCCTTTAAAAGAAACCAAAAGCCAAACCTATAGTAGTTCAATTATGAAACAACCAAGGATGAAGAAAAGATGAGGCAAGATTTTATGAACATGAGATTTCAGTCACCTCTGGAAACTATTCAAATCAGAATCATTTTACTCAAATGATGGACAATTGTATTGTACCAAGACTTCCTTCCCTCTGGACTCATCTAGAACTTCAATAAAATCACTCGATTCCTTTTTCTTTGTCCAGTTACAACTCCCATGTCTTCTCAGCCTCCTCTTCCCTGTTATGATCAAAGTGGCAGAGAATCACAGTAAGAAGCATTTCCCCCCAGGCCCTTTTCTCTGACCTGACTCCCCACATCAGGTCCCCGCGGTTATGAAAATTTCTTCTCAAATAGAGCCTGCTAAAAATGTTTCCTTCACACCAATATGTAAGGAACTGACAATAATTTACGGCTATCCCTCCTTGTGTGCTTAGCTGTATCCCCCAAAAGATATGGCCAAGTCTTAACCCTCAGTGTCTGTGAACATGACCTTATTTAAAAATGAGGTTTCTGCAGATGTGATGAGGTCATACAAGATTACAGAGGACCCTAAATCCAAGGAATGGTGTCTTCATACGGAGAGAGCAGTTTGGAGGGACAGAGACAGGGAAGAAGGTCACGTGGCTATGGGGGTGGAGTTTAGCGTGATGTGGCTGAAGCCAAGGAATGCCAAGGACTGCAGGCAGGCAACCACTGGAAGCCATGGATAAAGGCACGGAGGAGTTTCTGGTAGAGCCCTCAGCTGAAAAGCATGGATTTGCAAATCTGTGACTTTGATTTCAGATTTCTAGCCTCCAGAACTGTGAAAGAATACACTTCTGTTGTCTGAATAGCTCTTTGTTACAAACGCCCTAGGACACTAATGCAAATCTCTTACCCTATTTGCACTTAAGAGGGGGTGGGGGCTCGGAGGGTAGAATTGCAAAAATAAGTCAGCTGGTAGGGAAGACTTTTGAAGAGTCACAGGGTCTATGGGCAATGACCCTGAAAGTACACCATGTGTTTTAAGGCAAAAACCAAACACTTGAAGGAACACAGGGGTCAGTGTGGTCCCAGAGTTGTGAAAAGAAGGAGGAAAGGACATCTGAAGTGTTACCAAATGTTATTCACACCTGGTACCACTGCAAGCAGAGAGGAGTAAACAATGATTATAAGCTAATAGTAACCATAGAAGGAATATTTATTGATAAACTCTTTTGATTTTTTTCACTGTATTTTTCCCTTCCCCAAAGAAAGGAGAAAGGCCTTTGTATTCTTTTGTCTGAGGGATGGGGAGATTGTGCTGGCAGGAGGGAGAGGGGTGCTGTTACATGGCAGAAAGCAGGCTAGCAGGGATACACATTTCTTTGGGTTTTGTTTTCAAAACCTTCAGATTATTGAGGTGATTAAGTGAGGCTCTAGAAAGGAGCAAAAAGGGACAAGACCCTCCCTGTGTTGGGGCTGGGAATTCCAGGAGTAGAAACAGCTAAATCAGACAGAGAGAGAGAAGGCGTCTCTGAGTCTGGGATGGATCCCTGACCCCTCAGCCCTGACATCAATGGAGAGAGGCTGGAGAGCATTTAGGAGGCCAGGGAACCACACAAAGACACATGCCATGGCACCAGAAGCCCCAACGAGGGTCCCCAGTGGCGAATGGGCCTGGAAGCAGCCTAGGCTTAAACAATGAGGCAGGACTAATCAATCATGTGGTCTAAAAACTAGGCTTCAACGCTGCCCAAGAGGAGAGACAAGGACCTATTCATACCTCAGTATTTCCCTCAGCCCAGGCAAGATGCAGAATAAAGTCAGATTAGATTTGATTTTAGAAATACAAAGAATGCAAAGTAATTTCTCTTGTCCACCCAAGTTCGTGGACTCAAGTAAGAAGATTTAGTGAAGGGGCTAGGAGGAGGTAATACTTAAAAATTCAGTTTAGGGGTTGATATGCAGATTTCAGCTCTGCAATGTTTTTTGTACACTAAATTAGTAGAAAGAATTAGGAACTGACATGAATACAATTGTACTTTATTTATGAAGTGGTTTATTGCTGTCAAATAACAGAGACTTTGCCTATGTGGAGACACCCATGTGTGTCTTTAACACACACACACACACAAAAAATGTTACTAGAGATGAAGACAGGAATAGGCATTTTATAATGGTAACAGGGTCAATCCATCAGGAAGGTATAACAATTGTAAACATATATGCATCTAACAAAAGAGCAAAAGAATACAAGAAGCAAAAACCGACCGAAATGAAAGGAGAAGGAGACAACTCAACAGTAACAGAGACTGCAACACCCCACTCTCAATAATGGATGTAACAACTAAACCAAAGATCAACAAACAAATAGAAGACTTGAACAAAGCCAGAAACCAACTAGACCTAACAGTCATCACCATAGAATACTTCACTCAATAAGAGCAAAATACACAGTTTTCTCAAGTGCACAGGGAACATTCTCAAGGATAGACCATATGCAGAACCATAAAACAAACATCAGTAAATTTACAAGGAGAGAAATAAGATAAAGTACATTCCCCAAACACAATGGAGTGAAATTAGGAATTAATAACAGAAATAAATTTTGGAAACTCACAAATACATGGAAATTAAAAACACACTCCTACATAATCAACAGGTCAAAGAAGAAGTCAATGGAGAAATTTAAAAATATTTTATGGCAAGTATAAATGAAGACACAGCATACCAAAAGTCATGAGATACAATTAGAGTGATTCTTAAAAGAAAATTCATAGCTATAAATGTTACATTTAATTTTTTTTAGAGAGAGAGAGTGTGTGTGAGCAGGGGAGAGGGACAGATGAGGGAAGAGAGAAAGAGAGAGAGAGAGAGAGAGAGCGAGAGAGAGAGAATGAATCTCAAGCAGCTCCATACTCAGCACAGAGCCTGACACAGGGCTTGATCCTACGACCTGGGATCATGACCTGAGCTGAAAGCAAGAGTAAGACACTCAACAACTGAGCCACACAGGGGCCCCTATAAATGTTATATTTTAAAAGATGGGTTTTTTTCAGGAATAGAAAAACCATCTTAAAATTCATATGGAATCTCATGGAACCCTGAATAGCCAAAACAATCTTGAAAAAGAACAAAGTTTGTGAACTTCCAGTACCTGATTTCAAAACTTACTACAAAACTGTAGTAATCAAAACAGTGTGCTACTAGCATAAGGATAAATATATACACCAATTGAATAGAACTGAGATTCCAGATATAAATCCAAACATATATGGTCAGTTGATTTTTTAAATAGACTTTATTTTTTAAGAGTAGTTTTATTAGATTCATAGCAAAATTGAACAGAAAGTAGAGATTTCCCATAAACGCCCTGCTCTCACACATTCATAGCCTCCTCCAATATCAACAATGGTATAGCTGTTAAAATTGGTTAAACTACTATCTATATACAATGGAATATTACTCAGGCATAAAAATGAATGAGATCCTGCTATTTGCAACAATATGGATTGACCTAGAGAGTATAATGCTAAGTGAAATAAGTCAAAGAAAAACAACATATGACTTCACTCATATGTGGAATTGAAGAAACAAAACAAAACAAAAAGATACAAACAAAAAAACCAGACTCTTAAATACAGTGAACTGGTGGTTGCCAGAAGGGAGGTGGGTGGGGGAAGGGGTGAGACAGATTAAAGAGGACCAACAGTACACTTATCTTGATGAGCACTGAGTAATGTATAGGACTGTTGAATTATTATATTGTATACCTGAAACGAATATAACACTGTGTGTTCATTGCACTTCGATTAAAAATAAAATTAAAATTAATTTTAAAAAAATTGATTAACCTACATTGACACATAATTAGCACCCAGAGTCCATACTTTAATTAGGGTTCACTCTAGGTGCTGTGCACTCCATGGGTTTAGGAAAACTTATAATGACATATATCCACCTTTATAGTATCATACAGACTAGTTTGCCTTAAAAATCCTCTGTGCTCCACCTAGTCATCCCTCCCTCCTAATCTCTGGCAACCACTTCCCTTTTTCCTATCTCCATAGTTTTGCCTTTTCCAGAATGTCATATAGTTATAATTATACAGTATGTAGCCTTTTCAAATTGGCTTCTTTCACTAAATAACATGAATTTAAGATTCCTCCGTGTCTTTTCATGGCTTGATAGCTCACATCTTTTTTTATTCCTTTGAGAGAGAGAGCACAAAGAGGGGAGGGACAGAGAGAGAGGAGGACAGAGAATGCAAAGCGGACTCTCCACGGACAGGCTGACAGTGGAGAGCCCAAGGTGGGGCTCAAACTCATGAACTGCAAGATCATGACCTGAGCCAAAGTCAGATGCTCAACTGAATGAGCCACCCAGGGGCCCCAATAGCTCACATCTATTCCATGGATAATATTCCATTATCTGGATGTACCACTGTTTATTTACTCATTCATCTAATGAAAGACATCTTTGTTGCTTCTAACTTTTGGCAATTATGAATAGCTGCTAAAAAAATAGACATACAAGATTTTGTGTAGATGTAGTTCTTACTTATTTGAGTAAATACTAAGGAGCATACTTGCTGGATCACATAGCAAGAGTATGTTTACTTCTGTGAGAAACTCCCAAACTGTCTTTCAACATGGCAGTACCATTTTGCATTCCCACCAGCAATGAATGAGATTTTTCTGTTGCTCCATATTCTCACTAGCATTTACTGTGTCAGTGTTCTGAATGTTGACCATTCTAACAAGCATGTAATGGTATCTCATTGTTGTTTTAATTTGTATCTTCCTAATGACATATGATGTGGAGCATCTTGTCTTATGTTAATTTGCCACTTGAATATCTTTTTGGGTGAGGTGTCTGTTCAGGTCTTCTGCTCATTTTTTAATCAGGTCATTTTCTTATTAAGTTTTAAGAGCTTTTTGTATATTTTGGATAACAGTCTTTTATAAGGTGTTTCTTTTGCAAATATTTCCTCACAGTCTGTGGCTTGTCTTCTAATTCTCTTGATGGTGTCTTTTGCAGAGCATAAATTTTTAGTTCAATGAAGTCCAGCTTAGAAATGATTCCTTTCTTTGGTGTTGGCTCTAAAAGTCAACACCATGCCTAAAGTCAACTAGATTTTTTCCTACATTCTAGGAGTTTTATAGTTTTGCATTTTAGATCTATTTTCAGTTAATTTTTGTGAAGGGTATAACATCTCTGTGTAGATTCATTTTTTGCATGTGGATGTCCAGTTGTTCCAGCACCGTTTGTTGAAAACATTATTTTCTCTCAATTCTCTTGCCTTTGCTCGTTTCTCAAAGATCTGTTGACTACATTTCCATAGGCCTATCTGTATTCTCTGCTCTGTTCCATTCATCTATGTCTATTCTTTTACCAATACCACACTGTCCTGATTACTGTAGCTTTAGAGTAAGTCTAAAAGTTGGATAATGTCAATCCTCCAATTTCATTCCTTTCTTTCAATATTGTGTTGTTATTCTGGGTCTTTTGCCTCTCCATATAAACTTAAGAATCAGTTTGTCAATATTATCGGTCATTTGATTTTCAACACACATGTCCAGACCATTCAATGTGAAAAGAATGGTCTTTTCAACAAATTATACTGGGAAAACTGGATATCGACATGGAAAAGAATGGAGTTGGACTTTTCTCATACCATATATAAAAATTAACTTACAATGGATTAAAGACCTAAAATATAAGAGCTGGAACCATAAAACTCTTAGAAGTAAACATAAGAGAAAAATCCATGACATTGGATTTGGCAATGATTTCTTAAATGTCATATCAAAACCATAGGCAACAAAAGAAAATATAAGTTGAACTTCATTGAAGTTAAAAACTTGTATGCATCAAAGGATACTGTTAAGAAAGTGAAAGGACACGGAGTCTTGGTGGCTCAGTCCGTTAAGCATCCAACTCTTGATCTCAGCTCAGGTCATGATCTCACAGTTCATGAGATTGAGCCCCACATCAGGCTCTGCACTGACAGCATGGGACCTACTTGGGATTCTCTGCGGCCCCTGCCCTGTCTCTCTCTCTGCCTCTTTCTCTCTGTCTCTCTCAAAATAAATAAGAATAAACTTTAAAAAAAGTGAAAATACAACCCACAAAAAGGGAGAAAATATTTGAAAACCATATATCTGAAAAGGGATCAATACCCAAAATATATCAAGAACTCCTCAACTCAACAATGACAACCAAAAAGAAAAAACCCACCCCAATTCAAAAAGGGCAAAGGACTCTAACGGACATTTCTCCAAAGAATATATACAAATGGCCAATGAGCACATGAAAAGATGCTCAACAGCATTAATCATTAGGAAAATTCAAATCAAAACCACAATGGATACCACCGTTAGGATGGCTATCATCAAAAATAATAATAATAAGCAAACAAAAGCAGGAAATACCAAGTGTTGTCAAGGATATGGAGAAATTAGAACTCTTGTACACTGTTGGTAGAAAAGTAAAAGAGTCAAGTCATTATGGAAAAAATTTTGGTGGTTCCTCAAAAAGTTAAACATAAAATTACCAAATGTCAGTAATTCCAATTCTAGGTCTATACCTCAAAGAACTGAAAACAGAAACTCAAACAGATACTTGCACATCAATGTTCACAGCAGCATTATTCACAATAGCCAAAAGGTAGAAACAACTCAAATGTCCATCAACAGATGAATAGGTAAATAAAATGTGAAATATACCATGGAATATTATTCAGCCTGTAAAAAGAAGGAAATGATAGTACATGCTACAACATGGATGAACCTTAAAGAGTGAAATAAACCAGGTACAAAAGGACAAATATTGTATGATTCCACTTATTACCTAGGATAAGCAACTTTGTAGAGACAGAAAGTAAAATAGAGGTTACCAAGGACTGGAGGGGGTGGGGTGCAGGAATAGAGAGTTATTCTTTAATAAGTGAAGAGTTTCAGTTTGAGATGATGAAAAAGTTCTGGAAATGGATAATGGTGATAGTTGCACACATTGTGAATGTACTTAATGCCACTTAATTGTACTATTAAAGTGATAGATTTTGGGGGTGCCTGGGTGACTCAGTTGGTTAAGCAAATGACTTCAGCTCAGGTCACGATCTCACCCTTCATGAATTCGAGCCCCACGTCAGGCTCTGCACTAAATAACACAGAGCCTGCTTCAGAGTGTCAGTCTCATTCTCTCTCTCTCTCTCTCTCTGTCTCTCTCTCTCTCTCTCTCTGCCCCTCCCCTGCAAATTCTCTCTCTCTCTCTCAAATAAACATTTTTTAAAGTGATAAATTTTCTCTCTCTCCCTATCTCTGCCTCTTCCCTGCTCATGCACTCATGCTCTCGCTCTCTCTCAAAATAAGTAAATATTTTTTTAAGTGATAAATTTTATAGTATGCATATTTTACTACAATAAAAAATACTTGTATTTGAACTTGGATTTCAAAATATCTGAAACACTTGTTAAAAATAATAGTATCCTGAGGCGCCTGGGTGGTCAGTTGGTTGGGCGACCAACTTTGGTTCAAGTCATGATCTCACAATTCGTGGGTTTGAGCCCCATGTCAGGCTCTGTGCTAACAGCTCAGAGCCTGGAGCCTGCTTGGGATTCTGTGTCTCCCTCTTTCTCTGCCCCTTCCTCTCTCTCTCTCTTTCTCAAAATTAAGTAAACATTAAAAAAATAAAAAAATAAGAATAGTATCCTTATCTCATTGATATATATCCCAGAATAGACCTCGATAGTAGAGGTATAACAACGCACGCTTACGATGACAGACACTACAGAATTTATGATTGAACCAGTGTGTCTGCCTGGGCAATATACCTACCCCCACTCCCCAGTGTGCCCACATGGTCCCATCTTTTGCTTAGAACTTTTCCCATTACAATATATTGAGTGCTAGGAGTTGTTCTAATCAAAGTCAAATGGCACATGTTCTCTGCTCTAGGTCAGGCATGCTGACCAGCATGCTAGATGCCATAAAAGAAGTGGGCATTGAAGCACAGAGGAAGTCCCACTGAGGCTGCTAAATCAGACTGGGCCTGGTCAGAAAATGAGGTGGCATTTGATTCCCATTTGAGAGGAAGTAGGAGCCAGCCAAGTGAAAACCTGAAGTAAGGCATTCTGAGAAGATAAAGAAACAACATATGGGCACCTACAAACACAACAGTCTAAGACTGGCATGTTCCAGAAGCTACAAGTAGTTCAGTGTGCCTGGAGCAAAGGGCATGCCAGGAGCAGGAAAGTAGGAAGAAGTAAGGTAAAGAGGCAAGCAAGTGTCAGATTAGCAAGGAATTGTTCTTTGACCTTGAAAGGGGAAATTGCTGAAGGGATTTAAGACAAGGAGTGACAGAGGATCTGAACTTCAGAATTCGTAACAGCAAGGAAGAGGGTAAACTGGAGGGGACTGGAAAACCATTAAGAGGCTCTGGCTATCATTGAGGTGAGAAAGTAAGGCAGGTCTAATCTAAGGCAATGGCAAAGGAAGGAGGAGAAAGCGATAAAAGGATATAAAGAAGGAATAACATTTAAGACTTTGTGGCCCTATGGATATCTGCCATGAAGGAGAGAGACAGCTCTAGGATTCATTCATTCATTCATTTATTCATTCATTCAATGTGTTTATTGAGCACCCAACAGTGCTAGGCATACTGTTCTAGAATAACCTCCAGGCTTAGGTTGGATTACCCAAAAGCAGATCCCTGAGTTGAAGATTTATGTGCAAGAGATTTAATAAGAACTTTAATAAGACTTTAATAAGAACAAGGCCAAGAAGGAAGTAGGAGAAGCAGGACAGAGATGGAGAGGAAGGCAAGTCTTTCAGAGTAACTGCATTCTGACCCTAAAGGAGAACCCCAGAGTATGAGTTACACCTCAGAGATGTATATGCAAGGCAAGGGAGCTGGGCTTTGATACTCCTAGGTGGAACCCCCACAGTGTAACCTTTCTAAATGTATCTTAACTCTTCTTTTAACTTTCTATTTATTTTTGACATACAAAAAGTTGTACATAATTAACATATACAAGCTGATAAGTCTGGAGATAAGTATGTACCCATGAAACCATCACTATCACTTATGCCATAAATTTATTCATCAATTCCAAAAATTTCTTCTCCTGAAACTAAAAATGGAGGGGTGCCTGGGTGGCTCAGTAGGTTAAGCGTCAGACTCTTGATCTCAGCTCAGGTCATGATCTCACAGTTCGTGAGTTTAAGCCCCAAATCAGTCTCTGTGCTGATGGCTCAGAGCCTGTTTAGGATTCTCTCTCTCTCTCTCTCTCTCTCTCTCTCTCTCTCTTCCTTTCTCTCTGCCCCTCCCCTACTCTCTCTCAAAAATAAATAAACATTTTTCTTGCATAAGGGCACTTGTACCCCAATGTTTATAGCAGCACTTTCAACAATAGCCAAATTATGGAAAGAGCTTAAATGTCCATCAACTGATGAATGGATAAAGAAATTGTAGTTTATATATACAATGGAATACTACTTGGCAATGAGAAAGAAAGAAATATGGCCTTTTGTAGCAACGTGGATGGAACTGGAGAGTGTCATGCTAAGTGAAATAAGTCATACAGAGAAAGACAGATACCATATGTTTTCACTTTTAGGTGGATCCTGAGAAACTTAACAGAAGACCATGGGGGAGTGGAAGAGGGAAAAAAAAATTAGAGAGGGAGGGAGCCAAACCATAAGAGACTCTTAAAAACTGAGAATAAACCGAGGGTTGATGGGGGGTGGAAGGGAGGGGAAAGTGGGTGATGGGCATTGAGGAGGGCACCTGTTGGGATGAGCACTGGGTGTTGTATGGAAACCAATTTGACAATAAATTTCATATTAAAAAAATAAAAGATAATGAGATAAAAAATAAAATAAATAAATGAACAATTTTCTAAAAAAAAAAACAAACTAAAAATGGAACTACCATATGATCTAGCAATCCCACTGCTGGTATATAGCCAAAGAATTGAAATCAGGATCTCAAAGACATAAATGTGTCTTAACTCTTAACCTATTTGTCTTCCCTTTTTTATTCTAGTGAGAGACAATTCTACCTCATTGCATGATTTCCTCTCATTTCCACCCCTAAACTCATCCCTGTTAATCCTTGCTATCACTCTTTAAAGTTTTTTGCCCTACTCCTACAACTAAGTTTGGGCATAGCTATTCATTCATTCAACAGACATTAATATATAACTTTCTATGTGCCAATCACTGAATTAGGAGCTAGAGATAGGAGGAAAAGCAAAGGTAAATAAGGCTCAAACCCTTAGCCAGCTTTACCCTCTGATGGCATCATAATGTTGTAGTAAGACCCCTATCTTTGTAATCAGATAGACAGAGACCCTTATTTAAAGATAATCTTCCACCAATTCATATAACCTCTCTAAAACTCAGTTTTCTTAAATTTTTAAAATTTTTACTTTATTTATTTTGAGACAGAGAGTAAGGAGAGGCAGACATAGAGGAAGAGAGACAGAATCCCAAGCAGGCTCCATGCTGTCAGCGCAAAGCCTAATGTGGGGCTCAAACTCATGAACCATGAGATCATGACCTGAGCTGAAATCAAGAGTCAGATGCTTCAATGAATAAGCCACCCAGGCATTGCTAAAACTAAGTTTTCTTAATCTGTAAAATGGAAACACTAATTCCTAATAATGCCTATCCCAAAGTATTTGAAAAAATATTAAATGATGTATGTAAAGCACCTAGCAGAACATCTAGTACATCTAAAGTACCCAGGAAAAAGTTCTGTTAATTGTGGGGAGTTTTAGAAAAGTGGGGGAAACTAATGCCCTGTTCCCTTTCAAATAGCTGCAGCAAAACAGCTACAGTACAATAGAAAAATTAATCACAGACTTGGAAGATCTGGGTTTGAGTTCAACTCCAGTGCTTACCAGCGTCCTTGGACATCATATACTCCACTTTCCTCATGGTAGTAGATCTTTTCTTGATGGTTTAGAGGCTTGCCAGCATCTGATCCCCTTTCACATTTGGCAGAAGGCAAGGGGTCCCATTGTATAAACCTTGAAGGAAGCAACTACAAAAGCCACAAAGACCAACGCTGGCAGCTAGGACACAGGCACATGACCAGGCTCAGCCATCTAGAGATTCCTCCTAGGACTGAGCCAGCAAACAGAGGATTCTGGGACAGTGGAACCTACCATTTGGTGAGAGCAGTGATAGCAGCATCCCGTACCCCTGGCAGTGGTGTCAACAGAAATAATTCAGGGTTCATAATCCAAAAACTGCCCAGGATACACTCCTCTGAAAATGAAGAGATTATCTATTTCACAGGGTTTGGGGGAGAGGGTGGTATTGAATATGAAAAAACTGATCACAAGGCCTGGAGCACAATAGATGTTGAACAAATGTGTCTTGAGTCTGGTTAGGAAGCCTTCCCAAGTTTCTCAAAAAAAGGCTGAGAGTTTCTAGACTGGCTCCACATAAACACAGAATTCCCAAGGACAACTTTTCCATCTCCCATCCCAGTTAATAGATTTCTCATCCCAGTTATGTATTTCTCCTTGCTCTACACTCCAAGTGCAAAGTACACTTAGCTCTGATATGCAGAAGAATTAGGTTCATTATCTCCAGTATTTGTATATTTTATCTTGCTCTCTGGTTAAAAAGTAACTACTTTATCAGGTGCTTTCTGAACGGTAAGGTTTGAAGGCTGTAGAAATAGCTTTCTGCCTTCTAGTTTAAGGTCTAGGTGAAGGAGAGAAAACTCACAGCCAGAGAAAGCATCTCTAACAGCTACAATGAAACAGACAACTAATGCTGGGTGTGATCTATGTCAGCAAATGTCATCACAAAAGAAAAGTCCCATGAGACAATGCTGTGTGCATTGTCTAGGCATTCACTAGGGCCTATTCACTGACCCTCTTCCTTGGCTTCATAAAGTTTCTTTCTGGGAAATCACTTTCATTTTGTCAGTTGCAGCTATCACTTGCAAGCTGGTGGCCCCTCAAGCCACAGTGCCACATTTCCACCCACTTATTGTGCCCTTCCCCCTGGTTCCACCCACACCTCTACTCAGTACCAAAAACACTAAACACAGTATCTCCTACCTATCCATATCCCTTTGCCCAAACCACACCCTTTTCTGATTTCTTTGTTTCTTTCATGATTCTACCATTTTCCCAGTCACCCAGGCTGCAGTCCTTGGTGTTATTTCTATTTATTTCTCCTCCTTCTCCTATAATCCATGCTTTGCACAGACACTCATATCCATCCCCCCCTTTCCATTCTGTGGTTGAGGCCCAAATGCTTTTTTATTAATCTCTCAATGATAACAACAGCTTCCTAGTTAGCCTTTATCTATTCTCCCTTCTTCCCTGGCTCTGTGTTCTCCTCCCTACAGACCTTGCTTAAATGCCTGAAAATTGTCTAGTCAAGTCAACGAACACATATTGCAAACCTAATTGTGCATAACACTATTGTAGGTGTTCTCTAAGATTCAATAATTGAAAAAGATAGCTCTTAATTGGAAGAAAACATGGATTGCCTTTAAATTAAAGTTATTTTTGTATTTAACAACTACCTTAAGAGAAGTATACATATACACATACACACAAAACACTATCAATATTTCAAGAGAGGGATAAATGGATTTGGCATAAACAAACAAACAAACAAACAAACAAACTTGGGCGTCTGGGTGGCTCAGTTAGTTAAGCATCCGACTGCAGCTCAGGTCGTGATCTCACAGTCCGTGAGTTCAAGCCCCGTGTCGGGCTCTGTGCTGACAGCTCAGAGCCTGGAGCCTGCTTCAGATTCTGTGTCTCCCTCTCTCTCTGCCCCTCCCCTGTTCATGCTCTGTCTCTGTCTCAAAAATAAATAAACATTAAAAAAAATTTTTAAATAAACTTAAAGAATTCCATTTCTCTGGACTGAATGTTTGTTTCCCACCCCACCCCACCCCACCCCCAAACTCATATGTTGAAATTGTAAGCCCCAAGGTGATAGTATTAGGAGGTGGGGACTTTAGGAGGTGATTAGGTCATAAGGATGGAGCCACCATGAGTGAGATTAGAGAATTTATAAAAGAGACCTCAGAGAGATCCCTTGCCCCTTCTGCCATGTGTGGTTACAATGAAAAGATGGCCATCTATGAATCAGAAAACAGTCCTTCACCAGACAATGAATCTCTCAGCCTCCAGAACTTGGACTTGATCTTGGACTCTCTAGCCTCTAGAACTGTGAGAAATAAATTCTTATCGTTTAATAAGCCACACAGTCTATGGCATTTTTGTTGTAGCAACCCAAATAGACTAAGACATCCATCATTTGTACAAGATCTTTGAGGATGAATAGGATTTTGACCAGTGGTGTTGAGTAAAAGTGCATTAAGGAAAATGGGGCAGCATCAGAAAAGATCTTGGGGTGGGAGCATGTTGAAGTGGGTGCATTTCAAGGAACTGCAAAGTCCAGTTAGGACAATCACTGAGAGATGAACTTGGAAAAGTTGAGAGAGCCCATTTAATAAGCATCTTTGAATGCTGACAATGAATGAACCTGACAAATTTATACTTCACTCCCTCTATATTGTCCAATAGATTTGGGACATTTTGCTTGTTTTTAAGGATATTGAAGATTTTTGATCATGGAAGTTACACAGGCAAAGCTGTTAGTCTAAGTCATGGTTCACAGGAGGTTTGATGAGAAGGGACTGGAAGCAAAGAAGTGAGTTTGGAAGCTTTTGCATTGTCACAGATCAGAGGCAATGAAGATCTGAAGTAGGGCAGTGGTTGTGAAAATGAAAAGAAGAAAAATACAACAGGGGTATCATGAAAGTGAATCTGCAAGACTCAAAAAATCATTCAAGGTGAAAGGCAACAGAAAAGGAGAGTCCAGGATGACTCCAGGTTGACTCTGAGAGTAGAAAACTCCATCAATGGACATATGGGTGTCAGGATGTACCTGGGATTTAAGATGCTGTGGGTAGGGTGATATATCAAATCTCAGCTTGGCATTTATGGCAATAGAGAGTCTCAGCAGGAAACAGAGTTCATTCTGATTATTCAGATGAAGAGACTATTTACAGACCTGTGGTTAATGTCAAGGGAACTAACAATGGCTGTTGAGACAGAGATGAGTGACTATGAAGGGAAAGCTGTTAACACCTCTCTAAGGCTGAAGGGACAGAGGGAAGGTACAGTATTGCCAGAGCCTACTGAGAGCTGGAACCATGGAAGAATAGCTGTCTGGTGGGAGCTGAGATTAAGGAGGCATCCAGATATTGCATCAAAGCAAGGAAGGAGTAGGGAGAAACTCCCTGAGCCCTCTATTCCTTCCTGCCAATTTCTTATAGGTGCCTCCCATTGGAACTTTGGAAAGGAAGGCCCACAGTCAGCCTCCCTACGCACAGAATAGGAAAGAGAAGAGCAAAAAACAAAACAGGGATAAAATTGAGAAGACTATAGAGAAAAATCCAACATAACAGTTCTCCAAAATCTGCCTCCAAATAAATAAAAAAATGATTTTTTATTTCCCTGCCTCCAGACATTTGTTCATGCTGTTCCTTCTGCCTGGTATATTTTCTTTCTCTTTTGAAGTCTTATCTATCCTCCAAATCCTAAACTCAACATATTTTCCCTCTAAAAATACTTTCCAGATTAGCTCCAATCAGAGGTGATCTTTCTTACCTCTAAACCTCAAACTCCTTGTACTCCTCTTTCTATGTTCATGAAAGGCAAACTTGAGTTAATTACTTATGTCAGTCTTTTGCTGTCTTATAGAAAATAAGCTCAGAGACACATGGGTGGCTCAGTCAGTTAAGCATCCGACTTTGGCTCAGGTCATGATCTCACTATTCCTGAGTTCAAGCCCCGTGTCAGGCTCTGTGCTGACAGCTCAGAGCCTGGAGCCTGTTTCAGATTCTGTGCCTCTCTCTCTCTACCCCTCCCCCAGCTCACATTCTGTCTCTCTCTCTCTCTCTCAAAAAATAAACATTTAAAAAAATTTTTTTAAAAAGAAAATAAGTTCAATAAGTATAAAAATCCTGTTTCATTCATCATATCACTCAAAAAGTCTACCATAAAGTTTTACTTAAGGTAGGAACTCAACAATTTGGGAATACAGGAGTAAGAACTAAACTCTGCTTTTATATCAGCCATTTGACTAGCAATTTCTCCCTAACCCCTTTATTCTTTCCCCTCTCAAGTATCCATTAATATAAGCTGCAGACCACCCAACAAACCTAAGTGCAAAACAGAACAGCTCAAAAAATATCCAGGAATTTGGAGAAGGATATGGTTAGAGGAAATGCTGAGTGAGTGGGAAACTTCCTGTTTCTTTTATCGAAGGACTTTCACAGGAGCATCTAGTACAATGGTTATACAGAGTAAGCACACAATAGATATTAGATGGATGAATGGATGGATGGGTGGTTGAAAGAATGAGTGGGGGAGGGGCAATGTCAAAGAATTTTTTACTTAATAATTTAGAGAGGCTAGATGTCAATTCTGATTCTTTGTATCTTAAAAATGAGAATGTAACTTTTAATATATTCATTTTTAACATTCATTTCAACCTAACAACTGAATATTAGGCAGGGCTCTAAGGATCTTACCTGGTATGAAAATAAATAGGTCCTGAAAGCCTGCCAAGGCAGAATGGATTCAGGGTGAACGTTGGAGAGACAGTCAATAGAGGCAACACCTATATCTTCAGAAGGAGAAAGTGTAACCCAGAGAGTAAAGAGGTCATTCCAGTGGAAGGAAATGGTGACCACAGCAAAGATTGCTCTGCATAGACTGATGAGTTGTGTTGGTTGCCCAGAGGCAACGCTACAGAATATTCAATGCCAGAAACATCAGGGAAAACCTAGTCAATTGGGTTACTAGGCATGAAGGTAACCAAGTGTAGGCAGCTAGATTACCTGTGTGGCAATAGGAATCTGAGGTCAAGAATTTTACAGAGATCTTTTCAGAAGTCCTCATCCAATGTGCTCCTTCTTTATTTTACTGCTCTCCTCATTATCATTTGCATTCTGTAGAAGGCTTCTTGCTTCTAATGTGTTTGTTCTCTTATTCTCATGAATCTTTGTATTCATCAGGAAATGCCCTAAATTTTGTTTTCTAAAGAAGGTAAAATTCTGACTTCTATCTGGTAGGCACTATGCTCTAGGAAATGACTTCATGGAAACACTCTAAACTAGTAGTTACACACAGCAGAATGTGCGTAAGCTGCTGTCACCATGGGTGTTAATTGTAACATGTCAATGAAAGACCTGGTTCCTAAGGCTGGCGGGCTAAGCCTCCTGCTGCTGCCAAGTGCTGTAATGTTCAACAGGGACATGATTTTTGACACTGGCAGTTTAGAATTCGGTGGCTGCCCTCACTGGTGGCCTCAGAAAGACATAAAATAAGAAAATATGCTGAATTTATTTAAAACATATACCACCCATCATAGCCAGAATGGTGAGGTGGATGTAACACCAGATGGAAAACATAGGATGAAACAACAACCCTGTGTTTTAAGAACAGTGAGTGGCCCATTTGAGCTGAAATATTTGAAAAGGATAGAGAAGTACTGGAGGATGAGGTCAAAAAAGCAGGATGAGATTGCATTCTTTGGGGACTTGAGGACCAAGGTGAAGAGCTGGTACTTAATTTGACAGACAATGGGGAGCCATAGATGACAGGATGGGGTTTTGTTGTTGTTGTTTTTGAGCAATTAACTAAAGTGATTAGAGCTGCTTAATTAATTATCAATGCATGGGCTAGATTTAATTAAGGAGATAGACGAAATCAGAAAACAAATTAGGAGAGTATAATTAGAGACAGCTAGCTGACCAATAATAAAAATCTATCCATACGTTTTATGGTATAGAATTGGTGCTTGAGAGTAGAGACCCAGATGGACTACATTAACCAGTACCCCTGCATTCTGCATCTAGCCATCTAGATCATGTGACTAATTCTTGCCAAAGAATGTAAGCTCAGCTGATGCTCATCACTTCCAGATTAAGATGATTAAATGTGGGGGTGCCTGGGTGGCTCAGTCAGTCAGGCATCCGACTTCGGCTCAGGTCATGATCTCCCAGTTCGTGAGTTCGGGCCCCGCATTGGGCTCTGTGCTGATGGCTCAAAGCCTGGAGCGTGCTTCAGATTCTGTGTATCCCTCTCTCTCTGCTCCTCCCCTGCTTGTGCTCTCTCTCTCACTCTCTCGCGCTCTCTCTCTCTCTCAAAAATAAATAAAACACTAGAAAAATTTAAAAATGATGTTTAAGTGTGCATGATCCTCCACACTTTCTTTTTCCACCTTCTGCCAACCCCTTGACACTATGGCAAATTGAAAACCATGAGATGGTAAATCTGTAATACAAAGTCACAGACCTTTTCCAGATTCTTGAGAATTTCCAAATGTATGGGAACCTGCTCGGGACCACTTAGTTTCCTGACAGCATGAAGCTCACAATTCATAAATCATAGATTTCACTTGTAGGGAAGCTAGTTTGTTTGCATGGAGAAATGCTGAAAGCTACCCTTTTCACATTCCTATCTTTCTCTGTCCCAGGACTTTCTTATTATCTCTCACCCTAATATCTTGTCCCAAGGAGAACCTTATGAGGTCGTGTGACTCAGTCATTTAAGCCCTTACAGAATTTAAAGGAGAACTGATTTATTTTACTCATTTATGACAGAATAAGGAGTCAATTGAACATTTCCATGGCCCATGGGAAGGTCTCACCCACCCTAAATACCATCCCTGTATCATCTGAACTTCAAGCACCTAGAGATTCATTTACTTAAAACACAAACACACACACACACACACACACACACACACACACACACACACACACACTTTCCAAGGCTAAATTTCAATGTGTCATCCCTAACTTCTGGGACAACCTCATGGTCTGCAGCACAATGGCTGAACCAAAATGGCCATGTACAATACCATTTACTGGTACAAGTGAGTTGGGCAGGACCAGCAGAGAGCCTCAGACTGGTCAGCACCTTCAAGACCTCCAGACTTCAAGTCAATATTTCCTGAGAAAATCAGAATCCCTCACTCCACAAAGTGATTTGGAGAGCCCTGAGAGCCTGATGGTATCATGGGAATCAAAAGTCAGAAGGAGGACAAGGGTAGGTAAGAGCAGAGTCAGGGCAGATCCTTGTGTGAAGCGAAGATGATGCACAGAAAGGAAAGAATTACTCCTAAAACCGCATCAACTGACGATGTCTTGCCACACCTCATTTCTAGTACTAGGATATCCAAACAATAAATTCCCCTTTACTTAGGGTAACTTGAATGAGTGAGTTTAAAAGTCAAACTGGCACAACATTTAAGCAAGCTTACAGAAAAGGCTGCCATACTTAAATCACCAATACTAATGTTGCTTTAAATCCCCTCCCAATTTTTGTCAACATATAGGAATATATTTTTTTACTCAGTTGTAACCAGTATAGACATTCTATTCTTTGTCCTTTTAACATTGTCTTGTGTACATATTTCCAAATAGCAACATACATCATTTTTTCCATCTATGTATCATGCTCATGTGTTCATATGTCTACTTTGAAATAGTTGGGTAGTTTTCTCTGATTCATTATTATGAATAAACAGTGCTATAAACATCTTTGGACAAATTTCTTCTTTTTTTTTTTTTTTTTAATTTCACTGGGATTTCTTCCCAATGGAGGATAACCAGGTTAAAGATACAAACAGTATTTTCATTCTTATGATTTGGTGCCAAATTGTTCTTCTTAAAGATATACATGTTGTTGAAAATGTAAATAACCTCAAATATATTAGATGTTTGCATTTGAAAGGAATGGGGGCATTTACAAACCTATTTTAAAGAAATAATCAGGAGCTCCTGGTAGCTCAGTCATTTAAGCATCCAACTTCGGCTCAGGTCATGATTTCACAGTTTGTGAGTTCGAACCCTACATCAGGCTCTGTGCTGACAGCTTAGAGCCTGGAGCCTGCTTCAGATTCTGTGTCCCCCTCTCTCTGTCTCTGCCCTGCTCATGCTCTGTCTCTCTCTCCTTCAAAAACAAATAAGCATTATTTTTTTTAATTTAAAAAAAAGAAATAATCAAAAAATACAGATTTATGAAACAAGATAGTCATCATAATACTATTTATAACACTGAGAACACAAAAGCCAAAATACTCAGACCACCTGGAAATGTCTAAGTAAATTATGATATATCTATAGACACAGTACATATGTGGATTTTTATTGCCATAAAAGTGATGTTTTCAAGGAATACTGAATGACCTAAGGGATGTTTGTGATATAAAGGCAAGGGAAAAATGCATTACCAAACAATATGCAATATAATCGTAACTGTATAAAGAGAAAAAATTTTTCCACAAAGACATGCATGCAAAAGGACTGTAAACAAATATACTATAATATTAATAGTAGCTATCCTTCAGTATAAGGTTTTTATTAGCATATGTGTACTTTATAATCAGAAATAGCAATAAATGTTATTTTAAAAAAATGATCAACAAAGCAGAATTCTAGGCATAAAATGATACAAAGCAATAGTGAAGTTAAACAGACTATTGGTCACTCAGCTATGAATGTGAACTTTCCTTCTAACTGAACTGGGAAGGATGTGCATGTTAGAGGTGTAACAGAGGTGAGGAACTAAGAAGATCCAGGATGCAGGAGAAAATTTTAGAGCTTGAGGAGAAATGGTCTAGTGGGCAAGCTCCTGTTCAGAGACTTTCTTTGGTCAATAAGCTCCAACAATAAATTTTTGACCTTTGTCATTTACCATTGTGATATAATAAAGAATATTTCTGGCCTTTGTCCCCCAATCCTGGCATAGAGCTTCAAAAATCCTTTGAATTTCCTGATAAGAGTGTCTTTTGCTATACCTAAGGAGCCTCTCTCATTCATACCTGAGTTTATGTTAATGAAGTGACTCGTGGTGGGTCTCTAGATAACTTCAGGATGGGATTGGTGACCAGAAAGACCAAGCATATGATTGGACAGTTGGACTTTTCAGCCCCACCCCCACCCCACCTCTAAGGAGTGGAGGGAAGCTGGAGATTGGGTTCAATCTTGTGACCAATAATTTAATCCATCATGTTACATAATGAAATGGTGAACACATGGATGCTCTTGGAAGATAGTGTGCCCTGATTCCACAAGGAAAGGGCATAGAAGCTCTATGCCACCTGCCCCCCAGACCTTGTCCTATTCATCTCTTTCATTTGGCTGTTCCTGAGTTGTATCCTCTACAATAAAAGTGTAATCATAAGTACAACACTTTCTATGGATTCTGTGAGTCATTTTAGTGAATTATTGAACCTGAAGGTAGGAGTGGTCATGGGAACTCCCAGATTTGTAGCTAGCCAGGCAGAAGTGCAGGTGGCTTGGGAATACCCAGGACTTGTATGTAGCTGGCATCTGAAGTGGGAGAAGTATTATAGGACTGAGCCCCTTAACCTGTAGGTTAAGGGATTTGGGCTAACTCTACTTAGTGTCAGAATTTAATTGAATCGAATTGATTTGAATTGTAGAACACCCAGTTGGTATGAGAGAACTGCTATCAGAATATAATCATCATCTACATATACAAAGGACAAAACAGTTCTCAAATATGTTTAAGGAAAATTGTATTAGTCAGGGTGATTCCAGCTTCTAAAAGAGAGAAACCCCATAATCTCAGTGACTGAATACAGTAGAAATTTATTTCTTATTCACGTGACGTCGGAAATGGGTGTTGCTGACTGAGTGGACTTCCACATGGTCACTCAAGGACCCAGGCTACTTCCATCTTGGGTACTCTATATTCCTCCTGGGCCTCACAGTCCTCTGCACTCATCCAACAAACAGGGAAAGAGCATGGGAAGTTATACATGGGAAGTGTTTGTCAGCCAGAGCCTGGAAGTGGCACGCTCATTTCCATTCACCTTTCATTGCCTAGAACTTGGCCACCTCTCACTACAAAGGATCTTGGGAAATGCACTCACATTAGAGGAGGAAATGTGTGTGATGAGCAAGCCAGTGCCTACCACAAGGATATGAAAGAATTTCTTTATTCTTGAAAGCAATAATCACCTAATCTAGATTTGAACCTGATTGATCTCAGTGGCCAAGAAAGACAGCTATAATGAGGTAAGTTCTTCATTGCCAAGTGCCATGGTAATGTATTTCAAAACGGGTCAGAACTATGGTGTTTCAGTTCAGTGCAAGAAAAGACTTCTTAAGCAAAAAGGGTGCAAAGGAGACTGACTTAGTCCTGCCCTGGAAGACCTTAGCATATAGCAGAGAATCGTATAGACCAATGAAACTTTCTTTCTTCTTTTTTCTTTTTTTGATTTAACAAAAGTTCTACTTACACATCTGGAAAATCTGGAACGCTTCACAAATTCGTATGTCATCCTTGCTCAGGGGCCATGCTAATCTTTTCTGCATCGTTCCAATTTTAGTATCTGTGCTGCCAAAGCGAGTACTGAAACTTTCCATTTAGCTTTCGTGCATGAAAACTACATACACTCAATGCCAACAAAAATCCTTAGCAGGTACAAGAATAGTAAAAAGTAGAAAGACTTTAATAAATACTATATCAATAGCACATTAAAAATGAGCATACTGTTCAAAGAAGTGGATAGACACATTGATGGATGAATGAACAGATGTTCTAGTATAATTTCAGAGAAAATTATTTTAATTGATGTAAAACACACAACACATGATTCAGAAAAGCATGGCTGACCTAAGGACAGAAGGGGAAAATCCATTTTGTAAAAAACAACTAACTTCTTAGCTCACAGAACAGGCAGTTCCCAACACAGGCACTGAATGTGTTTGTTTATAAGGCAATTATTTGGAACTCAAACTGCATTTTCCCCTAGAAGCAATGTCATGAAAGGTTGTTTAGATTCCCACGCAAAAGCAGAGTTGCATGCCTCTTTAACCCACAATGTATCTGAAGGATTACACTGCACTAAGGGTTCTGGTCCAACTGTAATTGAGCATTTCTACAAGAAAAGGCATCTGGTCTCCAACACAGAAAACTGCTCCCACCATTCCAGCAAAAGCAGGTGAAGAGGGGAAGGCATTGTAGTCCAGCTGTGGCTGAAGCCACAACAGATTCCTTAAGATAACCAGAATTGAGCATGGAAGAAATAGGCAAAGTCTCCATCATATGGGAAATCACAAGGGATAGATGTTTTCTGGGCTTCTGTAGCTAGTTAACATCCATAGCTCCGGTATCTTTAGAAAGCCCAGAAGATCATCAGTTCACATTCTCACACAGCAAAAATCAGCTCTTTGGTTCACCCAGTCCCCACCCTATAATCTCACTCTTGCTCACTAAACTTACATTTCCTGTCCAGCAAGGTCAGTAGCATTAAATGCTACAGAGAGCCAACATAAGATAAGAACTGGAAAACCCTCAATGTAGAGAGATGGGGTATAAGATGAAGGGACTTCATGCCTAGCCTGTGTCTGTTGTCTCTGTGGAGTTATAGGTTCATTCCATCTCTTGAAAACAGAACAGTGCTGCTAGGGTAGGCATATTGGCATGGCAGTGCAGGCCGGTGAAGCTAGAGGCCATTATCACGAATGACATGGTCCTCAAGCTTGCACCACTTTCTGCAGCAGAGATTAGCAGCTTGGGTGTCAAAGTGGAGAACCCAGAGACATCTCAATAGATTTTCCTAACAGAAGGCACTTCTTGGAAAATCATTTCCTAGGATGTCCAAATTAGAGAGAAAAGGACAGCTATGCCCAAAAGGAGAAGAAGGAGGACATGCAAGATTTTTCTTCAGAAGCCACTGTCACTTGGTCTGTATGTGTCATTTTTTAACTCAGAATTTTCTTTATCAGATTTTTCATCTTCCTAGGCAACTTGAACAAATACATCGCAGAACATGACAGACCTATGGAAATAAAATGAAGTTAAATTTTTTCAAATGAACTATTGCATCATAATGACATGGTCTAAAAGACTTTTGCGGGGGGGGTGGGTAACAGATGTTTCATTGGGGACTGTTTAAATCTTTTGGTAGTTTCATGTGACTAACATTTTTTGGAGGAGAAACCGTTAAACAAAAATGATCAAAGGTTTCCTTTGGGATTTGTCCCAGAAAAAAATGAGTATGCCACAGAAACTATTATGAATAAAGAACTTGAGGAAAGGGTGGATTACTTGAGGAAGCTAGATGAAAATTATGGTCAAATCAAACGGCTCACTCAGAAAACAATGACTCCCAATTTGTAAAAGGTTAATTTTAAAATATTTTGTTTCTTTTTATATTTTTATATGTTTTATGCATGGACAAGAAAACTATACCATTTAAATAAATAATAAAGCATAGGAATATAATAAAAATCAACAAAATTACTACTTAAGCATTATAAAATTGTAAACAATTTGCATCTACCTATGCACTCTTTCCTAACTAATCCTCCGACCTCCCTACCAGAAGCATTTACCATCCTAAATTTGGTTTATCATTCTATTCCTCTTTTATAGTTTTATCTATGATATATGTGCACCTAAACACTATGCTATTGAGTTTCCTCATTTTGAGCACTAAAAAGCAAACACAGCTTTTTATATGAGGTTTTGGAAGTTGATTTTTTTTCACTTAAGATTATGCTTCCAAGAATAATCTATGTTGTTGCTTGGAAATACAGTTCATTTTTTTAATGTTTATTTATTTTGAGAGGGTGGGGAAGGACAGAGAGAGAGAGGGCGAGAGGGAATCCCAAGCAGGCTCCAGGCTCAGCACAGAGCCCAATGCAGGGCTCGATCTCACAACCGTGAGCTCACGACCTGAGTGGAAATCAATAGTGTGATGCTTCACCGACTGAGCCACCCAGGCCCCCCAACAGGTGATTCATTTTCGGTGCTTTTTATTTCTCCATTTTATAACTATAACATCCTTTAATCCATTTTTCTGTAGATAAATATTTGGAGGTTTGGGGTTTTTTTTATATATGTATATATATATGTATATATGTATGTATATACATATATATGTATATATATGTATGTATATATGTATGTATATATACATATATATGTATGTATACCCTGGAGCACTCTATTTCTCTTTACTGTTTTCCATCTTTGTTTAATACACTGTTTAATCTGCTACTGAATTTTTTTTTTATCTCAACACTTGTATTTTTTATTTCCCAGATTTAATTTTTTTTTTTCAATTTTGCCTGGTCATTCCTGATAGAATCTTGTTGTATGCTTAGATTTACCATTGTGCCCTTTATTTCCTTAAACCCAACTGCTCTATGCTCAATACCTGATCACTTGAATATCTCCATCCTTGAAGAGTCCAAATCTACTATTTGTTGTTCCCGCTGGTTTTCAATCTTTCTGAATTTCCTTACCATGGGTTTCATAATCTTTGATTGAGAGCTCACCATTTCCATTTAATTAGTGGGAGTTTGGTGGGCAAAATCTGGCAAAGCTTTCCTCTAAAGAGCGTGTGCTTCTGCTTCTTCCAAGAAGCCAAGGGCTTACTTCAGCTTGAAGGGCTTGGCTCAGTGCAGGAGTCATCTTCCCTACCTTCTCATTGTCCCAAGGCTCACTATCCCAACAGCAACGCCTCTGTTGCCACATATTTTCACGGAGAGTCTGCCTCCCCCCACAGCTCCCTTCCCTGGTCCTGGTTCCCTGCCATTCCCGCTCCAGTTCAATGGTATATTGGGAGTGCTCCCTGAATATATATATCCCCTTCCTCTGGGAAGACAAGCAATGTCTCAAGAAGTATATTCTATGCAGAATATTATTTGCTCTGAAACAGCAGGGTTCTTCGAAGCTCTTATTTAGCTGTAATGCCAGAAGAAGACATCAAAGTGATTAATCTTTTCAAAGAGTCCTATTTAATTCATTTCAACTAATTCAGTTCATCTAACATTTATCGAATGCATTATATGTGCCAAGCAATGTTCTAGGTACTGGAGACATAAAAATAATACTGTTTATAGGTAAACTAGTATACTAGCATCCCTTACTCAAAAAGCATTATTTTTCTTCTTTACTTTTATGTCTTTTAAATGTATTGACTTATTTGAAAACTATTATTAACAGGTTAAATATCATGTCAAAAGTTAAGTTCTATTGGGGCGCCCAGCTGGCTCAGTGGGTGGAGTGTGACTCTTGATTTCAGGGTTGTAAGTCTGAGCCTCGTGTTGGGTATAGAGATTGCTTAAAAACAAAATCGTTTAGGGGTGCCTGGGTGGCTCAGTCAGTTGAGCATCCAGCTCTTGGTTTCAGCTCAGATCATGATCTCATGCTTTGTGAGTTCAGCCCTGTGGCGCTTGGGATTCTCTCTCCCTCTCTCTCTGCCCCTCCCCCACTCACTCATGCGTGCTCTCTCTTGCTGTCAAAATAAATAAATAAACTTTTAAAAGGTAAAATAAAATCTTTTTTAAAATTTTAAATAAAATTAAACTGTCTTTGCTAAACTGATTCTCGATTTCCCTAGCTTCTTCTGCTCATGGTTCTCCTATTTTCTTTTTTTTTTTACAGAGAATAAAAATCTCAAGAGAGCCTTGATTCCTTCCTCTCCTCCCCTCCATTACATTAAAGTAGTCCCTGAAAACTTCCCATTGATGCTTCTGCCAACATCTTGTCCATCTATCCCTTCTTTTCCATTCCCATAAACTCTTCCTACCACACACCTGGATTCTTGAAATCACATTCTGCCTCCTCTCCCAGTCTTTTCTTTCTCTAGTAAACAATACATATTGTTGTCAGATCAGGTTTCTTGGGCACAGCCCTAACCACCTCTCTCACATCCACAAAATTCTCCAATGCATTCCCACTGCCTACCTCAATATTCCTCAAATCTTAGTAATGCCTGGCTATCCCTTTAAAAGGGGGGGGGGGGGGGGAAGTTCTTTAAAGCACTTTTTATCAGCATTTTACTTACAGAAAATATAAAAGTGTCATAAACTCTTTATGTTTAGATGTCTTATACAATCATAAACTAAAATAACTTTACAAACTAAATAAAAACAAAATCATCAAACCAATAAATGTCAAATTGATAGCACTAATTTAGGGATGCTGGCCTGGCTCAGTTGGTAGAGCATGAGGGTCTTGATCTCAGGGTCATTAGCTCGAGCCCCATGCTGGGCACAGAGCCCGCTTACAAAATAAAAATAAATAATTAAAAATAATTAAAAATAAATAAAAAATTAAATTAAATGAAACCTTAAAAATCCTTTCAAACATTATTTTAACATGATTAATGATACTTAGCTTAAACTAAATTATCATCTTTTTAAACATTTTTTTAATGTTTATTTATTTTTGAGAGAGAGAGAGAGTGCATGCAAGTGGGAGAGGGGCAGAGAGAGAGAGAGAGACACAGAATCTGAAGCAGGCTCCAGGCTCTGAGCTGTCAGCACAGAGCCCGACGCAGGGCTTGAACTCACAGACTGTGAGATCATGACCTCAGCTGAAGTCGGACACTTAATCGACTGAGCCACCCAGGTGCCCCAAACTAAATTATCATCTTAAACATAAGTATAGTAGACATGCTATGGCACACATTTGTTTGCTGTTGCTGTTGTTGTTTGGCACACTTATATTGCAATGCACCTGTGATGACTAAATCCTTCCACCTCTGTGTTCAAAGCCCTGAGACATCTTCATTGTACACTGGTGATGTCATTTGGCTTCAACTGGGGCAAAAACATCAGGATCATTTACTTTCTCCAATTGCCTCTGATAGTCCAGGGAGCACTCATAAAACAACCCAGCGGTACTATTTGATGCGAGCTAATCACTGAAGCCAACATAGTTTTGAAATGTCAAGGCTGTTCTCAGTCTAAAGGTGAATGTGCAGGTCCTCCAAATTACATCAACATTTTTTTAGGTGATAATCTAAAAAAATAAAACTTTCTTAGTTCTCGTAGACTGTATTTGGCCAATGATATGCATCACTTCTGAACAAAAGCTTTAAATGATATGGCGTGACTTTCCATATTTTCCTTCTGCCCTGCCAACCAGAAATGCTCCAGATGGATGCCGTAGCAATAGCTTGTGTCCTAGAGTGAAACAGAGCCACAGTGGACCCATAATGTACATATAATATGAATGAGAAAGAATCCATTGTTGTTATAAAAATAGTCTAAAAGAAAGTACATGAATCTTGTAGGTCTGTAGATCTCATTGTAAGAACTACTGGCAAAAAATAAAAAATAAAAATAAGCAATCACATCAGCATGTTTTAAAGCCTTGGGTACTCTGCCCCAATCGACATTTCCCAAATACCAAATACTCCCTTTGCACTCCTTAAACAAGGCCTGTATTTTCTTACCATTGAGCTTTCGCTCATGGAATTCTCTCTGCCTAGACATTCCTTTCCTCCCTCCTCACCTCTGCTCCCTGTAGACTCCAATAACTCTTCTTCAGGTGCTCCAATGGAATAACTACTGCCCTTTATACCTCTTTCCTTCTGTTTTTTCCTTTTTCTCTGTGTCTTATATTCCCTACCAGATTCTCTCCCTGAGAGTTGCAATGGGCCCTTTTGCACACTTGTATCCCTGCCAGTGCCTAACACAATGTGTTGTTTATACTAAATGCTCAGTAAACTGTTGTTGAGTAACTGAGTGTATTTAGTCTTTATTAATAAGAGTCCAACTGCCAAAACATCAAGATTGGGGAAGATGACAAATCCAGACCATGCCACTTTCTTTGTAATGCAGCTGCAAAAACTGCTGTCTTACAATGACTGATTAGGTTTTTGAACAGTTGTAAAACATTAGCTATGGAAAACGCCACAAAGGCAGAACTAATTTATCTGGTACTTAGTTAAAATTCCACACAGCATGAGGCAAAAGAGGAATTATTCTAAAAAACGCATTCTTATGAATTAATTAATTAGCCCTCTCTACCTATAGAACAAAATTAATTTAGACATGAATGTTGCTGGGCAAGTTTTTCAAAATGCAAACTTTTTTTCAAAACTAGAAGTATCTGTTATTAAATTTCATGAGGAGATTCAAAAATAATGCAGCGCAGTCCCCTTAAGCACCAAGATAATTTCACATCAGCCACCTTTGGGAGATGAGGGTGGTGCAGACAAGCTGGGGAAGACAAATCTAGAAGATAGGGGAGGCATTAGAGTCCAGAGCCTTCAACGGTTTGCTCTCCCACTCTTATTTCAAAGCCCTTGACTGCTCTACAGCCCATGTCCCTCTAGACCCTGACTTCTGGCTGTCTTGACCTTGGTTAATGGCCAGCCTGTCCTCCAATGCTCTGCCCTCGCTCACTGTTAACTTCATGAGAGTTGGGGGAAAAGCCAGAATAGAGGTCAGTCTTGCACTCCATTTTTTTAAAACACTTAATTCACTGCAACCAGTCAATGCTCTGCTGTGCACTGTTCACCTCTACAGCCACAGAAGGAGACTAAATGCATCAACCCCCTTAGAGTCTCAGTAGATTGGGAATTGGGAAGAGGCCCCAAATATTCATACTGAGAGAGGCTTAGGGCATAAGCTGGGGGTAGAGGGAAGGAGACACAATGGTTATGGGCAAAGAACCATCACATGTACAGGTAAAGAGTACTGTTATGTTTAGGAAGCCGTCACATGCTCAGAGCCACTATGGCATAGATGGAGGTTGAGAAGTGATGAAAGACAAGGCATGGGACTGGCATTACAAGATTTTTGTTTTGGAAAGGTCATTCTGAAATGGGAAGAAGCCAGGGAGATCACTTAATAGAGGATTGCAGTCATATGGATGAGAAGTAATTAGGGGGAAATTGGACTATCAGCAGTGGGGACAGAGAGAAGTGGACAGATCTGAGAAATTCATGAAGATACAATTGAAGAATTAATCACAGTGTTGGGGGGTGGGGGTTGTCATGTTAAAACTAGGCTGAATGATCAGGTGGAACCAAGCCAGTGCGTTAAAAGGCATTGGATTCCGGACATGCCTTGGGAATCACTTCCCTCTGTTAGTCAAATCTGATACCATTCTGAATGGGATCAACTTCCCCCACCAAAGTGATAGATCCAGGACCTTTGCTATTCCATCCAAGTCCCCGGCACTCTTACAGCTCCACTGACCAATCACTTCAACTTCCAGTTCTTGATCCTCCTCCAGCCCAGATCGCTGATGCAGAAACCTCACCTGTGTTTCTGACCCATTGATTGCCCTGGACCTTTCTCTACTTCAGCCTTGGGAACAGAAGATGCTGATCTGCTTGGAAGGCTGTCCGTGGAGCTTGGAATGGGGCCAGCTGTCCCCAGCATACTTGGGCTGTACAGGAGAAGGTACAGTTAGAGGAAGGAGAAAAGGGTAATGTATCTCTTATAAATATTCTCCTACCTGCCTATTAAAATTCTACTCACTTTTCAAGATAGGACTCAAATGCTACCTCTTTAAAGAAGTCTTCCTAGATTCCACCACCACACTACCCCCCAGACTTGAAGTGATTCTCCCTCTTGTGTTTTTTTTTAATATTTTCTAACCTATCTTCACGTGCTCACATAGTCTATGTTTTATAATAGCCATATGACTACATGTGTTCTGTCTCCTACTGACATAAATCTCTGGAAGCTAAGAACTGTGTCTTAATATTTCATTTATTAATTCAACAAATATTCGAATGATTAATGAATAAAGGAATGAATCTCTCTTTACTCTCCAATTCCTTATATATAACATTAGCCTTCCTCAACAAATCTTCCTACAGCTTTTAAAAGGCTACTTTTGTTAGCCATGACTGTCACCTCCTACTTCTGGGCTAGGAACAAAAGTGCAAATAGCTGAAATAAAGAATTGAAATAGTGGAACACCTGGGTGGCTCAGTTGATTAAGCATCCAACTCTTGGTTTCAGCTCAGGTCATGATCTCATGATTCATGAATTCAAGCCCCGAGTCAGGCTCTGTGCTGACAGCACAGAGCCTGCTTGAGATTCTCCTTTCCCTCTCTTTCTGCCAACTCTCCGGCTTGCTCGTGTTTTCTCTCTCTCTCTCTCTCTCTCTCTCTCTCTCTCATAATAAATAAATAAACTTAAACAAATTTTAAGGAATTGAAATGGTAAGAAGAATCTGGAGGAAGGTGCTTACACTCAGTTGATGTTCCTCTTCCCTTCACATTACTTTTTCCATTTTTTAAAAAGTAATCGCTTTGAACCACTGATAAAAACCCAAAGGCTTATGGATTTTTATAGCCCAATTTGAGGTAAATAGATTTTCTTAACCCTGTCAAATCACTTCTCTATAAATATATTAAATATATTCACCTTATTTTTCTTCCCATCAATATAAGTGTAAATAAAATAGTTTACAAGACAATGGTCTGTAATAGTTTGCCAATATGTGACACATATTTGAAGCACTGTCATAATGGAATTTTTAAGTAATTAAAATTATTTCACGACTAATTAACAACAGTTTAAAACCCCATAAAGCATTCCAACTTAAGCATTTCTATTCATACTCCATCTGCCAAATATTAAGTAGAACAGTACAAAAATAGGAGAGGGGAAGCCATTTACAATTACACCCCCGTTTTTTACTTATTTAGGGCAGTAGCTTAACTCAGATTACTTCTCTTGATTAATAGCATTTAATATATAAAAATGACTATAAACATTCATTATGAATGCAGAAGAAACACAGCTTTTTCTATTAAAAAAGCCAAAGGGAACTATCCTGACTTTCCTATTTATCTAAACAAAGACCAATACTAGTTAGAGAAAACATCTGCCTGAATAAAATCAGAAAATTCCCAAGGACATACTTAACTACTTCTAAACATGCCTTCAGAACAGACCCACCCATACACGTGTCTTGCAGTCCAGATGGAATAAGGAAATTTCCCAGCCCCTCCTGGCATTTATTTAAATGTTTGGCCATCCAGATACAAACTCCATCCAACAAATGAGAATGACTGTTCCAAGAATAAATGATTCAAGCCATCCACTTACTTGTAGGAGTAACAACTGAATTCTTCATGTATTAAATCAGACTTTGCTAATGCTGTTTTTGTGATAGAATCTGAAGACCTTCAGTCATTCAACAAACATTGATTGTGCTCCTGTCCTGCCCAAGCCACTGTGCTAAGTGCTGCAAGTTTAGAAAGATGAATGAGATATATCCCTCCCTTCAAGGGTTAAGTGTCTTGGTAAGAGAGATAGATTTAATTATGAATAACTATAATGCAATAGGAGGAAATTGCATGAGAGAAGAGCAAAGTTATTCAAGTAAGGGTTTAAAACTAATGCTATGAAGGTAAACAGAATGAGTATCATTTATAGCTGGAAAAATTAAGGAAGAGTTTCTGGAGGACATACTACTTGACATAGAATGTGAAGGTTGGTAGGATTTCAAGAAGCAGCAGTATGAGGGACAAAAGGAACACAGACAAGAAATACACAGTGTAAATGTGATATGCATGACCTTTTGCAAATCTGTTTACAATATGTACCAGACAATGTTGGCAATCAACTCATATCCCCTTGGGAATCACTGTTCTCTACACACTACCCTCAGACAGACACAGGAGAGTTGGTTGATAAGTTCTTCAGCTTCCTTGCCTGTCAAATAAGATGTTCTATATCCTCACCTAGAGGTCCTTAGCAAGCCTGATCCCCAATTACCCACATTAACACACTCTATTGGCTGTTTTCTCTTCCCTGTCTCAGTGCCCTATGTCCCTAGTAGTGCTTCCTGACATCATGTCTCAAATAAAGTTCTCCAGTCAGATATACTCATAAGATATGCTTTGGGGGGGGATCCAAACCAAAACACAATAGCCCAGTCAAGAGAGGATGCCATTGATGACTGACAGAATGATCTGTTATTTCACCAGTCACTGAAATAGAGCAATATTTCAATGACTAAACAGCAATCACTAGCTCTCTGTGACCACTGATTTTCCCTCCTTGGAGATTTACAATACACATTGGGGTAAATCCGGCACTGACAAGTCCAACAGCAAAACAAAAACCTACTTAACATTGTTTAAGAGTTAAACAAACCTATTTAACACCCTTATTAAGCTTCTAATTAATGCCAGTTTGGAAAGTGCTGGAATTGATACCAAACATTCCTAAATTTTATGAAATTTTATTTATTTACTCTTCTTTCATGGGGACCCAGAACCAACTAAATCATGTTTGCTGGTATAATATTCAGAGTTTTAAACCAAATGTTCATTTCGCTAAACTATTCTTTAGCTTCTTTGCTGATGGCATACTGATTTTTAAATGCCTTAACCTAAGCAATGTTTAATACTGTTAAGACTATTAGCTTCCATGGTTATCTATGCACCAATGACCTTGACCTAGTTTCCTGGGGGCACTACCTACATTCAGAGTTGGAAAAAAGGTTAACGGGGATTCTGGGAAGATGTCAGCAGAAATATGCATCCCTGCTGTCCAGTGCTTTACAATGCCAATCAAAATGTCTCTCACTTCTGAACAGGAGCATCCACGGGGTCCAGGAGGCATGTAGGGGCTGAAGAGAGTGAGGAAGGCTTAGGTGAACAACTTATAGTCCTGAGGAAAGAGCTGGCACAGAATTTTGCTTCCCGTCAGACCAAAATGGAGGCTAGGAAACTCCTGTGGCAAAAAAAAAAAAAAAAAAAAAAAAAAAAACACCTCTAGAGGTGACAACCAGAGCTTCTCAGTTCCTAGAGGTAAATCTGCTCCCTACCTCAGAGGAAGAGTAATACAAGCCATAGGGAATGGTCTAGGGAGGACCAGTAGGGGAACTGAATCTGGAGGTGAGTCCTCCCTGCCAGAGACGCTGCAAAAGTCCGGTCTTTCGATCAGAAAAGAGAGTGAATAGTGAAGCTTCATCCTGGTGCCTCTACATGCCAGAGAAGAACTACAATACTGAAACAGAATTACTAAAGGATACAGGTGACAACATGGAGGAAAAGAAGGAACACCTAGTGATGATCAACCATGGTTCAAAATAAGACTTTCTGGGACCGAGAAACATGATTTTTTTTTCACTTAAAATCAGTGACTGGAGGG
This sequence comes from Panthera pardus, assembly GCF_024362965.1. Classification (NCBI taxonomy): domain Eukaryota; kingdom Metazoa; phylum Chordata; class Mammalia; order Carnivora; family Felidae; genus Panthera; species Panthera pardus. The sequence goes on from NW_026526843.1 coordinate 88,421,603, forward strand.
AGCCAAGATGGCAGAACAGCATGGAAGTTTTTTGTATGTCTCTCGTCCATGAAATACAGCCAGAGCAACACTAAACCATCCTGCACACCTAGAAAACTGGTCTGAGGATTAACGCAACAATCTGCACAACCTGAACCACAGAACTCAGCAGGTACGCGGCGTGGAGAGCTGAACCTTGGGAGAAAGAAGCTGTAGAGGGCAGGGAGCCACTTTTGCGGGCAGAGGATGGAGACGGGGGGGGGGGGCACCCCTCCCCAAAAGCAGCTGGAGAGAAAGTGGAAAATTGGAAACAGCCGCAGGGACTAAACTAAAAAGGGAGAAAGGAGAGGGCTTACATTCCATTAAGACTGCAGAGTCTGCAACTCCGCAGCTCGATACCAGGCGGTGCTCTGGTGGGAAGGGCGAATCCCCAGGAGCAGAGTGGCGTCCGGGAGGTTCTCGGGCCACACGGGGAAAAGCGGTTCCACTGCTGGAAGGACATTTGGTAGAGGCTGTGAGGCCACCTGGGCCCAGCAGAACCCAGAGAACGGCCACATTCGCTGGTGCCGGAAAAAGGTCATGAAGGGTGAAGCCTGGGGCCAGATGCGTGTTGTGATTTTCCATAATCCCTGAGGCGCTGCTGCTACACTACCTCCTGAAGTTTTTGTGGGGCGGGCTGACAGCCGGCCGCAGTCTCTGGGCACCGGCAGCAGCAGGGTCCCACAAGCGTTCCTGGGCGCAGCCGGCATTCGGCCATTGCTCGGTAAGACCCTCCCACAGAGGGGCGGAGCAGATCAAAGCCGCAGTCCCTCAGAAGCAAGGGGCCAGGGAAAACAGTCGCATCTGAGACAAAACTCGGGAGAGAGGTACTACCTGAGGCTGGGTGACGGATAGTGTAAAAGCGGGAGTGGACGAAAGCTGAAGACAAAGGACGGGTGCGGGATTGCTGATCAGGGAAAACACAGCTCTGATACTAGAGAATGCATAGGTGGGTGACGCCATTTTAACAGCTCCCGCGCATGCACGTACATACCTACGAGCGCCACAGCACTCTACCCCAGTAGGCTAGCAGCGCCATCTAGTGGAGAGTGGAGCCGTTACGCTGAGCCCCGCCCAACTGGGCCAACTTCGCTCTTCGAAAACACAAGTGTCACCGCCTGCTTAATTTATGTACTATAAAGCGCTACATAGTCTGACTTCTAGGGTAAAACGTAGTAATTTCAGTCATATTTCAATCTTTTAGCAGTTCCATCTATTTAATTTTCTTTCTTTTTTTCTTTTTCACTTCTTTTTTTGAATAAAGAGAAAAAATTCATTTTATTTTCAATTTTTATTAAAAATAGTTTTAATATTTTTACTATATTTTTTACTTTTGTGTAAATTTTTTCAAATTCTATTTTACGTCTATCATTTTATTTTAGTCTACTTCAGTGTATTCACTTTTCAAGTTTTCAAACGATTTCCTTTTCTTTTTTCTCTTTTTCGTTTCTTTTTCTTGAATACAGAAAGAGAAAAAATTCATTTTATTTTCAATTTTTATTAAAAATATTTTCCCTTAATTTTTTTACTATATTTTTTACTTTTATGTAAATTTTTTCAAATTCTATTTTACTCCCATCATTTTATTTTAGTCTACTACAGTGTATTAACTTTTTCAAATTTTCAAATGATTTCCTTTTTTTTCTCTTTTTCATTTCTTTTCTTTTTCCTGAATACAGAAAGAGAAAAAATTCATTTTTATTTTTAATTTTTATTAACAATATTTTCCTTAATTTTTTTCTAAAATATTCTTTACTTTTGTGTAATTTTTTTCAAATTTTATTTGACTTCCATCTTTTCATTTTAGTCTACTACAGTGTATTCATTTTTTGAATTTTTCAAATGATTTCCTTTTTTTTCTTTTTTCCCCCCTTTTTTCCCTAATCTAACAAGCCATTTTCAACACCCAGACCAAAACACACCTAGGATCTAGCATCATTTATTCGATTTTGTGTGTGTGTGTGTGTGTGTGTGTGTTTAATTTTTTAATTTTAACATTTTTTTAATGTTAACATTTTTTTAATTTTAATTTTTTCTACCTCATTAATTCCTTTTCTGTCTTCAAAATGATGAAACAAAGGAATTTACCCCAAAAGAAAGAGCAGGAAGAAACGACAGCCAGGGATTTAACCAACACAGACACAAGCAAGATGTCAGAACCAGAATTTAGAATCATGATAATAAGAATACTAGCTGGAGTCAAAAATAGATTAGAATCCCTTTCTGTGCAGATAAAAGAAGTAAAAACTAATCAGGATGAAATAAAAAATGCTATAACTGAGCTGCAATCACAGATGGATGCTGCAGAGGCAAGGATGGATGAGGCAGAACAGAGAATCTGCAATATAGAGGACAAACTTATGGAGAATAATGAAGCAGAAAAAAAGAGGGAGATTAAGGCAAAAGAGCACGATTTAAGAATTAGAGAAATCAGTGACTCATTAAAAAGGAACAACATCAGAATCATACGGGTCCCAGAAGAGGAAGAGAGAGAAATAGGAGTAGAAGGATTATGTGAGCAAATCATAGCAGAAAACTTTCCTGACCTGGGGAAAGACACAGGCATCAAAATCCAGGAAGCACAGAGGACTCCCATTAGATTCAACAAAAACCTACCATCAACAAGACATATCATAGTCAAATTCACAAAATACTCAGGCAAGAAGAGAATCATGAAAGCAGCAAGGGAAAAAAAGTCCTTAACCTACAAGGGAAGACAGATCAGGTTTGCAGCAGACCTATCTACAGAAACTTGGCAGGCCAGAATAGAGTGGCAGGATATATTCAATGTGCTGAATCAGAAAAATATTCAGCCATGAATTCTTTATCCAGCAAGGCTGTCATTCAAAATAGAGAGATAAAAAGTTTCCCAGACAAACAAAAATTAAAGGAGTTTGTGACCACTAAACCAGCCCTGCAAGAAATTTTAAGGGGGACTCTCTGAGGGGAGAAAAGATGAATAAATAAATAAATAAATAAATACCAAAAGCAAAAAAGATTAGAAAGGAACAGAGAACACCACCAGAAACTCCAACTCTACAAGCAACATAATGGCAATAAGTTCATATCTTTCAGTACTCACTCTAAACGTCAACGGACTCAATGCTCCAATCAAAAGACAAACGGTTATAGAATGGATAAGAAAACAAGATCCATCTATATGCTGTTTACAAGAGACACACTTTAGACCTAAAGACATCTTCAGATTGAAAGTAAGGGGATGGAGAACAAATTATTATGCTAATGGTCAACAAAAGAAAGCTGGAGTAGCCATACTTATATCAGACAATCTAGACTTTAAAATAGACTGTATCAACACATTCTGAAGGGCATTATATCATAATGAAGGGGTCTATCCACCAAGAAGACCTAACAATTGTAAACATTTAGGCCACAAATGTGGCAACACCCAAATATACAAATCAATTAATCACAAACATAAACTCATCGATAGTAATGCCATAATAGTAGACTTCAACACCCTACTCACAGCAATGGACAGATCATCTAATCAAAAAATCAACAAGGAAACAATGGCTTTGAATGACACACTGGACCAGATGGACTTAACAGATATATTCAGAACATTTCATCCTAAAGCAGCAGAATATATATTCTTCTCCAGTGCACATGGAACATTCTCCAGAATAGACCACATACTGGGACACAAATCAGCCTTCAGCAAGTACAAAAAGATCGAGATCATAGCGTGCATATTTTCAGACCACAATGCTATGAAACTCGAAATCAACCACAAGAGAAAATTTGGAAAGGTAACAAATACTTGGAGACTGAAGAACATTCTACTAAAGAATGAATGGGCTAACCAAGAAGTTAAAGAGGAAATTAAAAAGTACATGGAAGCCAATGAAAATGATAACACCACAAACCAAAACCCCTGGGACACAGCAAAGGCGGTCATAAGAGGAAAGTATATAGCAATCCAGACCTTCCTAAAGAAGGAAGAAAGGTCTCAGATACACAACCTAACCTTACACCTTAAAAAGCTGGAAAAAGAACAGCAAATAAAACCCAAAAACAGCATAAGGCAGGAAATAATAAAGATTAGAGCAGAAATTAATGCTATCGAAACCAAAAAAAAACAAACAAACAAAAAAAAAAAACAAAAAAAAACAGTAGAACATATCAATGAAACCAGAAGCTGGTTCTTTGAAAGAATTAACAAACTTGATAAACCTCTAGCCAGTTTGATTAAAAAGAAAAAGGAAAGGACCCAAATAAATAAAATGAAGAATGAAAGAAGAGAGATCACAACCAACACAGCAGAAATAAAAACAATAATAAGAGAATATTATGAGTAATTATATGCCAATAAAATGGGAAACCTGGAAGAAATGGACAAATTCCTAGAAACATATAAACTACCAAAACTGAAGCAGAAAGATATAGAAAATTTGAACAGACCCATAACCAGTAAGGAAATCTAATTAGTAATCAAGAATCTCCCAAAAAACAAGAGTCCAGGGCCAGATGGCTTTCCAGGGGAATTCTACCAAACATTTAAAGAAGAGTTAACACCTATTCTCTTGAAACTGTTCCAAAAAATAGAAACGGAAGGAAAACTTCCAAACTCATTCTATGAAGCCAGCATTACCTTGATTCCAAAACCAGACAGAGACCCCACTAAAAAAGAGAACTATAGACCAATTTCCCTGATGAACATGGATGCAAAAATCCTCAAGATATTAGCCAACTGGATCCAACAATACATTAAAAAAATTATTCACCACGACCAAGTGGGATTTATACCTGGGATGCAGGGCTGGTTCAGTATCCACAAAACAATCAACGTGATTTATCACATCAATAAAAGAAAGGACAAGAACCATATGATCCTCTCAATAGATGAAGAAAAAGCATTTGACAAAATACAGCATCCTTTCTTGATAAAAACCCTCAAGAAAGTAGGGATAGAAGGATCATACCTCAAGATCATAGAAGCCATATATGAATGACCCAACGCTAATATCATCCTCATTGGGGAAAAACTGAGAGCTTTCCCCTAAAGTCAGGAACAAGACAGGGATGTCCACTCTTGCCACTGTTATTCAACACAGTATTGGAAGTCTTAGCCTCTGCAATCAGACAACACAAAGAAATAAAAGGCATCCGAATTGGCCAGGAGGAGGTCAAACTTTCACTCTTCACAGATGACATGATACTCTATATGGAAAACCCAAAAGATTCCACCAAAAAACTGCTAGAACTGATTCATGAATTCAGCAAAGTTGCAGGATATAAAATCAATGCACAGAAATTGCTTGCATTCCTATACACCAACAATGAAGCAACAGAAAGAGAAATCAAGGAATTGATCCCATTTACAATTGCACCAAAACCCATATAACACCTAGGAATAAATCTAACCAAAGACGTGAAAAATCTATACATTGAAAACGATAGAAAGCTTATGAAAGAAATTGATGATGACACAAAAGAAATGGAAAAATATTCCATGCTCCTGGATAGGAAGAACCAATATTGTTAAAATATCAATACTCCCAAAGCAATCTACATATTCAATGCAATCCCTATCAAAATAACACCAGCATTCTTCACAGAGCTAGAACAAATAATCCTAATATTTGTATGAAACAAGAAAAGACCCCGAATAGCCAAAGCAATCTTGAAAAAGAAAACCAAAGCAGGAGGCATCACAATCCCGGACTTCAAGTTGTATTGCAAAGCTTTAATCATCAAGGCAGTATGGTACTGGCACAAGAACAGACACTCAGATCAATGGAACAGAATAGAGAACCCAGAAATGGACCCACAAACGTATGGCCAGCTAATCTTTGACAAAGCAGGAAAGAATATCCAATGGAATCAAGACAGTCTCTTCAGCATGTAATGCTGGGAAAACTGGACAGCGACATGTGGAAGAATGAACCTGGACCACTTTCTTATACCATACTCAAAAATAAACTCAAGGGGCGCCTGGGTGGCTCAGTCGGTTGGGCGGCCGACTTCGGCTCAGGTCATGATCTCGCGGTCCGTGAGTTCGAGCCCCGCATCGGGCTCTGTGCTGACAGCTCAGAGCCTGGAGCCTGTTTCCGATTCTGTGTCTCCCTCTCTCTGACCCTCCCCGTTCATGCTCTGTCTCTCTCTGTCTCAAAAATAAATAAACATTAAAAAAAAAATTTAAAAAAAAAAAAAAATAAATAAATAAACTCAAAATTAATGAAAGACCTCAATGTAAGACAGGAAGCCATCAAAATCCTCCAGGAGAAAGCAGGCAAAAACCTCTTTGACCTTGGCTGCAGCAACTTCTTACTCAACACGTCTCCAGAGGCAAGGGAAACAAAAGCAAAAATGAACTACTGGGACCTCATCAAAATAAAAAGCTTCTGCATAGCGAAGGAAACAATCAGCAAAACTAAAAGGCAGCCAGCAGAATGGGAGAAGATATTTGCAAATGACAAATCAGATAAAGGGTTAGTATCCAAAATCTATAAAGAACTTATCAAACTCAACCTCCAAAAAACAAAGAATCCAGTGAAGAAATGGGCAAAAGACATGAATAGACACTTCTCCAAGGAAGACATCCAGATGGCCAACTGACACATGAAAAGATGCTCAACATCACTCATCATCAGGGAAATACAAGTCAAAACCACAATGAGCTACCACCTCACACCTGTCAGAATGGCTAACATGAACAACTCAGGCAACAACAGATGTTGGCGAGGATGCGGAGAAAGAGGATCTCTTTTGCATTGCTGGTGGGAATGCAAGCTGGTGCAGCCACTCTGGAAAACAGTAGGGAGGTTCCTCAAAAAACTAAAAATAGAACTACCCTACGACCCAGCAATGGCACTACTAGGCATTTATCCATGGGATACAGGTGTGCTGTTTCGAAGGGACACATGCACCCCCATGTTTATAGCAGCACTATCAACAATAGCCAAAGTATGGAAAAAGCCCAAATGTCAATCGATGGAAGAATGGATAAAGAAGAAGTGGTGTATATATATATACAATGGAGTATTACTTGGCAATCAAAAAGAATGGAATCTTGCCATTTGCTACTACATGGATGGAACTAGAGGGTATTATGCTAAGTGAAATTAGAGAAAGACAAAAATCATATGACTTCCCTCATATGAGGACTTTAGGAGACGAAACAGATGAACATCAGGGAAGGGAAACAAAAATAATATAAAAATAGGGAGGGGGACAAAACATAAGAGACTCATAAATATGGAGAACAAACAGAGGGTTACTGGAGGGGGTGTGGGAGGGGATATGGGCTAAATGAGTAAGGGGCACTAAGGAATCTACTCCTGAAATCATTGTTGCACTATATGCTAACTAATTTGGATATGAATTTTTAAAAATAATAAAATTATTTTTTAAAAATCAGTGGATGAGGGGGACCTGGGTGGCTCAGTCAGTTACGTGTCTGACTCTTGATTTCAGATCAGTTCATGATCTCATGGTCGTGAGATTGAGCCCTGCCTCTCGCTCAGTGCTGGGCATGGAGCCTGCTTAAGATTCTCTTCTCTCTCTCTCTCTCCCTCTCTCTCACTCTCTCCCTCTCTCTCTCTCTCTCTCCAAATAAAATAAAATAAAATAAAATAAAATAAAATAAAATAAAGTAAAATAATTAAAAGTCAGTGGATGAAATGAAAGAGAATATGGTCACTTTTGAGATCCATATTGATAGTCTGAAAAATCAAAAAAACAAACATACTACAAAACACAAAGCAACAGACTTCAATTTCCAGCTACAAAGGAGCAACTTGTCTTGGACTAACCTTCCTGCCAAGAACCATTTAAAAAACTAGTTCAAATGCATAAAGTATCTGTGTGAAGTCATTGAAGAGTAACAAGGTAGGCAAACTCCAGGGGTCAAAATTTCAGAGAGTTGGGAAGTACAGTGTGGTGAGACCCTCATTTGCCTTTGACTTTTTCTTTAGTACATTTGCTAATTCAGTGCACTGGGAAATAGAGGCTTAGCAGTAAATAGTGGTCAGGGCTGTGGAAATCTCTCAGGGTTGCAGAGAACAAAGTAAAAATGTGGTGTTGCCAAGGAGACCAGAATTCAAATAGGAGAGAAGTGAACAAAAAACAAAAACAAAAACAAAAACAAACCTCTAGAATCAATTTCACCTTAAGATGTTTACTGATTCCTAACTTGTGTGCATACTCAAGATGGGGGTCCCAGAAAAACAAAAAGAAATCAACAGTTGGGGGGCTGCAAAGCTAATAAAAGATATCAGAATTCTGATAGTGCTAGGGAATCAGAGAATGAAGTTAAGGCTCAATTAACCCAGGGAGCCCTTTTAAACATAGAAGGCTTTAAACTGAAGTTTCATAAGGGAAAAGCCCTGAGACTAAGGGTGATACTCTACCAGTAAAAAGAAACTAGGAATAGACCAACCATGATAAGGCTAACACCGGCCATCAACTGGATCAAGGTGATCTTCCAGTACTATGTCTCTCTGCCTGGAGAAATTTAACATCAGCTGAAGCATCTACAATTTTTAATACACAGTGCCCTGCATCCAATTAAAAAAAGTTACCATGTCAAGAAACATGAATAAATGCCTAAAATCAAGAGAAAAACCAAACAATAAAAGCACATCAACAGAGAATTCAAATATTGGAGTTATCAGATAGGAAACTTAAATAACTACGCATAATATGCTTAAGAAAGCAGAGAAATGGGTGAAGAATTTCACCAGAGAATTGAAATCTATATACATATATCTAAAGGCTCAAATGGAATTCTAGAACTGAAAAACACATTCACTGAAATTAAGAATTCACTAGAAAAATTAAATAGTAGAAGAAAGAATTGGTGAAGTGGATTAGGTCAATATAAAATATCCACAATTGAGATAAAATTAAAATGTGGAAAAATGCATGAAATAAACATATAGAATAAGATTAAAGGATCTAAGGTGTATAAATCAGAGTCTCAGAGAAAGAGAAAAAACAAAAACAATGATTGAAGGAAATACTGGCCAAGATTTTCCAAAACTAAAAAAAAAGGCAGGAAAATATCAATCCTAAATCATTATGGACACCTAGCAGGATAAATACAAAGGAACTGCATAAATCTCCTAAAAGTCTAACCCCTTTCCAAAAGAAAGACATTAAAAGCTTCCAGAGGGGAAGAAAGACATTGCTATCAAAATTGCAATAACACCAACAACTATCTTTTCAAAAGAAATCCTAAAAGGCAGAAGACAATGGAATTACATCTTTAAAACACTTAAAGAGATGGGGCACCTCAGTGGTTCAGTCGGTTAAGCATCCAACTTTGGCTCAGGTTACATGAGATTGAGCCCCACATTGGGCTGTCTGCTGTCAACACAGAGCCCACTTTGAATCCTCTGCCCCCATCTCTCTCTGCCCCTCCCCCACTTGCTCTCTGTCAAAAAGAAATATTTTTTAAATAATAATAATAATTATAGGACAGACAGCTGTTTCTTTCCCTGTTTCTCTATGGAAAACTAGTTTGCTTACACTTTAGCCTATATCTCCAATGAGTCTACCAATCTTCTCCCAATTGACTTTTACCACAACTTTCCCTGTTTTGTGAGTCTCTTAGGCTGAAATTTCTTCATGTCTGCTGCAAATCAAATAAGATCCTTTGGATGAAGATTTGAAACTCTCTGTTCTACAGTCTGCTTCTCTCCCCTGCCCCAAATTCTAAATCAGGACTCTGCTGCTGAGTGCAGAGAGAACATTCTTTTTCTCAGTGACCCCATTGCTTTAGGAGCTGCACACTCAGTGAATGGGAGAGTGGGGCATCAGCTTGCATCTCTCAGCATAGACCCTGCTCCATGAACCAGGGCAAAGGTGATCTGGGCCTCAGTATTCTAAGATGCACCATACCCAAGACAGAGCTTCAATCCCATGAGTGGAGCTGAGCAGAAGATGGGAGTTTCACCTTTCAGCCTCACTCATGCAGAACTTAGTTTCAGCAACAGGTAAGTAGGAGAAGGATTAGAAATGTTGACACTTTGACCATCCTTGGAAGAGAACCCTCTAAATGGGATCTGAGGGGACAGGGAGCCATGTATTCTTGGCTTACCAGTCTGGAGTGGAATTACCATCTTGCTAATGTGGGCGTGGAGGAAAGGATGGCACAGGTCATTCTTGCAATTCTTACCAAGTTTTAGACCATTTTCTTAAATATGTTTCTTCATTTACTGTGTGCCCACAGGACCATTTCCTGAGATTCTAAATGATTGGGTCATTTGTATATTTCATCAGTTTTATTGGGATATGAGTCATGATGCTTATCACACCATCATACTGGGAGTGAAACTACTAAAATAAATAAAATCATAAACTATATAACTAATAAGCTAACAGACAGGTAAATGGAAAGACACTCTGTGTTCATAGATTGGAAGAATTAATATTGTTAAAATATCCTTACCACCCAAAGTCATCTACAGATTCAGTGCAATTTGTATAAAAATCAAAATGACATTCTTTACAGAAATAGAAAAAAATCAATCCTAAAACTTATATGGATTCACAAAATACTCTCAATAGCCAAAGCAATCTTGAGCAAGAAGAATAAAACCAGAGGCATCACACCTCTTGATTTCAAAATATATCATAAATCTACAGTAATCAAAACAGTATGGTACTGGCATAAAAACAGACACAGAGACAAATGGAAAAGAATAAACAGCCCAGAAATAAATCCACACATCTATGGTCAACTACTATTCAACATGGGTGCCAAGAACACACATGGAGAAAAAGCAATCTCTTCAATAAATAGTGTTAGGAAAATTGGCTAGTCACAAGCAGAAGAATAAAATTATACACTTATCTCACACCATATACAAAACAATCAACTCAAAATGGTTTAAAGTCTTAAACATAAGACCTGAAACCATAAAAGCATTAGAGGAAAATGTAAGGGGAAGCCTTCTTGACGTTGGCCTGGGCTATGATTTTTTGCATGTGACACCAACAGCACAGGCAACAAAAGCAGAAAGAGAAATGTGGGATTGCATCAAACTAAAAAGCTGCTGCGCAGCAAAGAAAAAATCAGCAGAGTAAATAGGCAATTTACAGAATGGGAAAAATACTTGCAAGCTATATGTCTCATAAGAGGCTAATATCCAAAATATAAGGAACTCATACAATTTAGTTGCAAAAACAAATAAAACAAATAACCCAGTTAAAATATGAGCAAAGGTCCTAAACAGACATTTCTCAAAAGAAGACATAGAAATGGCCAAAGGTATATGAAAAAGTATTCAATAGCACTAATCATCATGGGAATACAAATCAAAACCACAATGAGATATCATTTTACACTTGTTAGAATGGCTGTTATCAAAAAGACAAAGATAACAAGTATTGATGAGGTCGTGGAGAAAAGGGAATGCTTGTATAGTATTAGTGGGAATGTAAATTGGTACTGCCACTATGGAAAACAGTATGGAGGTTCCCCCCAAATTAAAAATAGGACCTTATGATCTTGCAATCCCACTTCTGGGTATATATCCAAAGGAAATGAAATCAACATCTTGAAGAGATACCTGTGTGCTCATGTTCATTGTAGCATTTGCAGTAGCCAAAATATGGAAACAACCTAACTGTCCATTAACAGCTGAATGTATAAAGAAAATGTTTGTATATGTAAATATATATAATGCATATATGCATATTATATTTGATTTGCATATATAATTTATAAATATGATGAAATATTATTCAGCCTTAAAAAAGGAAATCCTGACATTTGCAACATGAATGAACCTGGAGGACATCATGCTAAGTGAAATAAGCCAGACATAGAAATGTGAGATCTCACTTACATGTGGAGTCTAAAATAGTCAAAATCATAGGAGTGCCTGGGTGGCTCAGTCAGTTAAGCCAACTTTGGCTCAGGTCATGATCTCACAGTTTATGGGTTCGAGCCCTGTGTCGGGCTCTGTGCTGACAGCTTGGAGCCTGGGGCCTGCTTCAGATTCTATGTCTCCCTCTCTCTGCACCCTCCCTCACTCATGCTCTATCTCTTGAAAATAAATAAATAAATAAAAAAACAAACAAACAAACATTGAAAAAATTGTTTAGGGGCACCTGGGTGGCTCAGTCAGTTAAGCGTCCGACTTCAGCTCAGGTCATGATCTCGTGGTCTGTGAGTTCGAGCCCCGCGTCGGGCTCTGTGCTGACAGCTCAGAGCCTGGAGCCTATTTCAGATTCTGTGTCTCCCTCTCTCTCTGACTCTCCTCCGTTCATGCTCTGTCTCTCTCTGTCTCAAAAATAAATAAATGTTTTAAAAAAAAGAAAAAAGAAAAAATTGTTTAAATGGTCAAAATCATAGAAACAGAGAGCAGAATGGCAGTCACCAGGAGCTGAGGGAGGGGGAAACGTGGTGATGTTGGTCAAAGAGTACAAAGTCTCAGTTATGCAAGATGAGTAAGTTCTGGAAATCTAAAGTACAGTAATGTGAATATAGTCAACAGTATTGTATTGTGTACTTGAAATTTGCTTAAGAAGATAGATCCTAAGCACTCTCATCTCACACACACACACACACACGCGTGCACACACACACACATAAGAAATGGTAACTCTATGAGGTGACGGATAGATTAATTAGCTTTATTGTGGTGATTATTTCATCATACATACTCATCAAAACATCAAGTCATAAACCTTAAATATATACAATTTTGTTTGTCAATTATATCTCAATAAAGATGGAAAAATATAATGAGGATATCATAAGCTATCGTTTTGGAAAGTAATTTAGCACTATTAGTTAAAACTATAATTACACATACTTTTCAACTCAGAAATCCTATTTCTTGGACTCTGTCACATAGAAATGAAAATGTCAGTATGATAAATAAATCTTTAGTATATAAGGCATGCATACAGAGATATTTCTTGTAGCAATGTTTGAAGTGGCAGAAGAAAGGAAGCAAAATTAATGTCAATCAGTCAGAGCACAGAACATTAGGCAGCCATAGAAAAGGATGATGCAATTACAGTGGAAAAGGAAGATCCAGCAAAGTACATTACAAAGATCCTATTTTTGTTAACCACTTCTGAATAGTGTGTGTGTGTGTGTGTGTGTGTGTGTGTGTGTGTGTGCATGTGTGTGTGTGTGTAAAATTATAGGACTGCAGAGAAATTTCTGAAGAATAAACAGCACGTTTTTTACACTGGCTGCTGTGTGTGTCAGTGGGACAGTTGGGGGGAGGGTGTCAACAAAACTCCGTTTTTCAAAAGCTTTCTAGAATTTAAAGGAACCAGCATGTGTGGTATTATCTCATTTAAGTAGAAGTACAACATGAACAGGCTTGCCTACATAAAAGGATGTTCTCCCGAAACATTAATGGTGAAAATCTGGGTGGTGAGATTTCATAAAACTTTTAATTTTTTTTAGTACATTTTTCTAAAATGTTTGGATTTTTTGCAAAGGTAAACTCAAAACAATAAAGCTATTTTCATTGCTGAAAACAAGTGAAAATAAAGATATAAAATTGAAGAGAGGGAAGTGATAGAAATTGAGCCATGAAGCATCCCAGGAATATGGTAGGAAGAGGATCTGTCCTCTTTGATTGGAACCTGTCACCAGGGCACCAGAGTCAGAAGGATCCCAGATAATCTCTTCTTGATTGTTCTTTAAATCACCTTCACCTATATCTGAACCAGAGATGATTGATAATCTACACATGGGTAATTATCCTGGGTCCCTCTGAGAAGCCAGGTGGAAAACCCAGGACATAGTGTTTCTGGCAGGCTCCTTTGCTTCGTCAGCTTTCCCAAGGTTCTAGTTAGTGTGGACCCGTGTAATTCTTTCCTTAGATGAGCTTATTCAGGATGACATCATGGTCCATTATGCCCAGGTACCAAGTTCCATTATTCAATCCATCAACTTCTCTCTGTTCTTTGTGTCAGTATAAACAACTCTGCCCTAGCCACCGCCCACCCGGGCTATAAAACTGGTTTCAGGCTTTCATAATGAATCACATCCCTGAGATGTTAACAGGAGCTCGCTTTTCCCAGACTGACAAGTCTTTCCCCGAGGGTGACACCTTTCATTTTGCACCCACACACCACCCATAAAAGTCCTTGAATCATCTTCAGTTCTATTTGCTCTGAATTAATCTCATATGTAGTTCCTGATGGTGATACGGGGTAGGACAGTGCTATCACTTTTCCTTTCCCCAATGACAATAACCATTTTCTCTTTCCCCATGACTATTCCTGAGCTTTTCTTGAGCCACTGAAATCATGTCACATTAACTGTTTCTGAATTCTCTCTACCTCTCTCACTGGCATGTTGCTCCAGCCAAAGACCTTGATACTACGTTTGACTTCTCACTCTTTCACATCCCATGTCGGTTCCATCAGTAAATCCTTCTGACTCTTCTTTGCTTAACAACCTTTGCTGTTAAAAATGCAAATTAAACCACAATGAGATACCACTCTGTATCCACTAGAATGGCCAAAACAAAAATACCAATAATACGAAATGCTGACAAGGTTGCAGAGCAACTGGAACTCCCACCTATTGCTGGCAAGAATGCAAAATGGTATGCTCTCACTGGAAAAGTTGGGCAGTTTCTTATAAAGTTAGACATACACTTACCATATGTACCAATCACACTCCCAGATATTTACCCAAAAGAAATGAAACTTATGTTCATACAACAACCTATACACAAATATTTATAGAAGTTTTTTTCGTAATCACCCCAAACTGGAAACAATCCAAATGTCCTTCAGTTGGTAGAAATGAAGAAACAAACTGTGGTACATCCATAAATGTATTGCTACTCAGCAATAAAAAGAAATGAACTAACAATTCACAGAGATGAATGTGAAATGCATTTTGCTTAATGAAAGAAGCCAGATCCAAAAGGCTACATGCCGTATGGTTCTGTTTGTGTGAAATTCTGGAAAAGACAAAGCTACAGGGGCAGAAATAAGATTAGCGGTTGCCAGCAATTGGGGTTTTGGAGGGGTGACTATAAAGAAATAGCATAAAGTAATTTTTGGAATAATGGAACTGTTCTATATCATGCCTGTGCTGGTGGATACATGAATATGGAATTTGTCAAAAAACCCCTGATCCAAGCCATGACCAACTCTTCCCTGGACTCCTACAGTAATTTCCTAACTGCTTTCTTGCCCATTTATAGTGCACATGATAGCCAGAATGATCCTTTCAGACCCAAGTCATATCATGTCATACCTGTGCTCAACGGGCTTAAAATCAAATCCAGTATTCTTACTATGATCCTTAAGGCCCTACAGCCCCTCTCTGCCTAGTTCTCTGATCTTATCACCTAGTAGTGTCCCCTCCACATTCCAGCCACACTGGCCCCCTTGCTTGTTCATGAACAGTGTATGGACATTCCAACTTCAAGGTATTTACTCTTGCTGTTTCCTCTCACTAGAATATTCTTTGCTAATTACCTTCATGGCCTTTTACCTTGCTCAAAACTCTCAATGGCTCTCCATTGCCTACAGGATAAGATTTAAGTTCTTCAGTGCAGTACTTAAGACTCTTCGTGATGTGGCCCACACTCATCTCTACATCTTTATCTGTCACACATTTGGCCCCAAACACAGTGGGCTCTGTTTCTGAATTCTACCCAAGCGCAGAGCCCGATACAGGGCTCCGTCTCATGAACCGTGAGATCATGACCTGAGCTGAAATCAAGAGTTGGATGCTTAAAGGACTGAGCCACCCAGGCTGATTCTTATGCATATTAAGGTTTGAGAAGCACCAGCCCAGCATTTATTATGTGTGTTACATTTGACTGTATGTCTGTCTCCACTGGCTGGACTGAAGAGCCCTCAGGGTCTTTAATCCATCCCCATAGCCTAACACAATGTCTAACTCCCAGTGGGGATTCGATAAATGTTAGATGAAAGAACAGCTGAATGGATGGATGCACTTGCTTCCTCTCTTTCTATTTCCATGTTCTTGACAAAACAGAGTTTTCTCCGTGTATTGACCACATGCCCAATCAGAGATAGAATGACACAGAACTACAGTTGGGTCTGACACATACTTGCCCTGTGTTGTTGGAACCAGACTGTGAGTCACCCTTCTTTCATCAGCTGGCTTCCTAGGCCATTACAAACTTACTCAGGTTGTTGTTTATTTAGGTAGTATTTAGCCATAAGACTTAGCCCCTGAAATTTAAGTTTGAGGGTTACATTTATTAAGTGCACAGCTTTACTGCAAAGTTCTAGGGATCAGTGCAGATTTTTAAAGCTATAGCACTTATTTCACTGACTACCTCTCCATCTTTATTTAGAGGAAGCCATCTCATATATGTGGAAATTTTGATATATTCAGGCAGAGTATTTTTTTAAGTTGTCATTTCATGGCTATGGCTTGTGATTAGAGTTCGATATTCTAGGAGATAATGCTTTGAACAGCATCTATACCAATGTTAGTTTTCTATTGAATTTAATTTGTGCAAAGAAGTTTAATCTGTAAAGTCTTTGACCTTCTCAAGTACTTACTGAAAGACAGCGTAGGTTCTCTCCACCCACCTGTCTTTCAGTAGTATCACAACTGTGCCTTTCTTGATAGGGATGATATATTGCTGAACAAGGCCCTTGGCAATAGGGGTGGGGCACATGATATCTGTTCCAACCGGTACCATCAATCCAGAGAACTACCTTGAGACTTTATTTCTTGCATCTAACAACTTAGGTCTACTGTTTCAACCACCAACACCAAATCTAAATTTCTCCAGGAAAGCAAAGAGCTAGAAGAAATGGAAGATGGGAGGGAGAGAAAAGGAGAAGAGGAAGAAAGTGGCTTTCAGATTGCTATAAGGAAAATGGGCAACCAGGATAGGAAGGAGGGGGCTCCCCAGACATTTTGCTTGGAGTTATGTGCTCATGCCTGCATCAGCCTGAATATTAGGTAGGTGTGGCCCAAGGAAAAGAAAAGGGATTTAACTGATTGTGAGTCACTACCACTCAGTGTATACTAATTAAGGCTCCACTTAGTTATTTTTTCAAGAAAAAAAAGAGATTTACAGCAGATGTCGTTGATCATCTGCACTGTGACTCAGCAGCTTCTGTGAAACCCAAACTGCTTTGTAATAGACTTTCCCCCTTAATTTTGCTGGGGTGTTATATATTTTATGTTTTATCTGATACTGTTGTATTCAAAGTCTCTTAAAAGATATTAGATATATGAGTTTGTCAATGAGTTTCTGACAGTTTCTGCTTTATAAATATTAATACTAAGCACTGGGTAATGTATAGAATTCTTGAATCTGTATATTGTACACCTGAAACTGTAATTGTTAATTATACTTCAATAAAAATGAATAAAAGAAAATAAAATAGATTGACACTAAATTATTTGGCATAAAAAGTTCATAGCTGTTATATCTTTGCTCTGTATAATGCTGTTTGCCTTGAATTCTGCTTCGCCCGAGATTAATATTGCCACCTCTGCCTTCCTTTTGTTTGCACTTGCCAACAAAGATAAATCTTTGTCCACTTTTAATTTTTAAGATCCAGTGTCATTTTATCTCTTATGAGCAATATATTGTATATTTTATATTTTAATCTAATCAGAGAGTGTTTCTATTTTAATAAGAAGGTTACCCACAACTATATGGTCAACTAATCCTCAACAGAGCAAGAAAGAATATCCAATGGAGGGGCACCTCGGTGACTCAGTCCATTAAGCATCCGACTCTTGGTTTTGGTTCAGGTCATGATCTCACAGTTCATGAGATAGAGCCCTGTGTCAGGCTCTGTGCTAACAGTGCAGAACCTGCTTGGGATTCTCTCTCCCCCTCCCTCTGCCCCTCCCCCACTCCCATATGCATGTGCATGCTCTCTCTCTATTTCTTGCAAAATAAACTTAAAAAAAAAAAGAATATCCAATGGAAAAAAGACAGGTTCTTTAGCAAATATTGTTGGGAAAACTGGATAGCAACATGCAGAAGACTGAAACTGGACCACTTTCTTACACCATACATAAAAATAAATTCAAAATGGATGAAAAGCCTAAATGTGAGACAGGAAATCATCAAAATCCTAGAGATGAACACAGGCAGCAACCTCTTTGACTTTGGCCATAGCAACTTACTGGACATGTTGCCAGAGGCAAGGGAGACAAAAACAAAAATGAACTATTAGGACTTCATCAAGATAAAAACCTTCTGCACAGTGAAGGAAACAATCAACAAAACTAAACGACAACCTACGGAATGGGAGAAGATATTTGCAAATGGCATATCTGATAAATGGTTGGTATCCAAAATCTATAAAGAACTTATCAAACTCAACACATAAACACACACACACACACACACACACACACACACACACACACACACAGAGGAATATTACTCAGACCTCAAAAGGAATGAAATCTTGCCAATTGCAGCGACATAGGTGGAGCTAGAGTGTATTATGCTAAGTAAAATAAGTCAGAGAAAGATAAATATCATGTGATTTCACTCATATGTGGAATTTAAGAAACAAAACAGATGAACATGGGGAAGGGAAAAAAAGAGAGGAAAGCAAACCATAAAAGACTCTTAACTATAGAGAACAAATTCAGGGTTGCTGGAGGGGAGGTGGGCAGGGGATGGGCTAAATGGGTAATGGGTATTAAGGAGGGGACTTGTGATGAGCACTGGGTGTTATATGTAAGTGATGAATCACTAAATTCTACTCCTGAAAACAATATTACACTATATGCTCACTAGAATTTAAATAAAAACTTTTTTAAAAGCAAGAAGTTTTAACAATTTATGTTTATTGCTATATCCGATTTTCCCTTGCTTTTATGCCTTTTTTTTGGTATTTGTGGTTCCTTTAAAGACACTTATATTTTATACATTGCTTGTGTTTAGCCCATTAATCATTTAGAAAATATAAACATTATCAACTTTTGCAATCTATACAGCAAACGTCTACACTGATGTAGTAGATATTCAAGTTACTTTTTTCAAAAAGCAACATGTATGGCATGTTTTTTGAGTTTGTAATGCCCAAATCTCTCAGTTGTCTTCATTCAGAAATAAAGATTTGAATAAAAATTTTTTCTTTCCAAATATTTAAGGAATTGTTCTATAGTCTTTCAGCATTTACTTTAATTTAAAACACTGGAGTTAGCTTGATTTTTCTGTCCTTTGTAAGTAAACTAATTAAATGACTATGAACTTGTAGGACATGTTTAAATCCTTATGAAAAATATGTCTACGTAAGAATTTCTTTTTTGTGTGTGTGCCTGGAAGATTCTGGACTTTCAGTCTGTACAATCAGATCCCTTATTAACTCCATGAACATTTTTCTCAATTATATCTGATTATTGCTTGTCTTCTAGTCCTACTGATCTCTTTCTCTGGAGTAGCTGTAATTTCTAGGTTTGATAATTTTTCTCTTTAGCCATGTCTTTTCATCTTTTCTTACTTCTTTCCTACATTCCAGGGAAAAAATTTTTTAATGTTTATTTATTTTTGAGAGACAGAGAGCACAAGCAGGGGAGGGACAGAGAGAGAGGGAGACACAGAATCCGAAGCAGGCCCCAGGCCCTGAGCTGTCAGCACAGAGCCCGATGTGGGGCTTGAACTTAAGAACTGTGAGATCATGACCTAAGCCAAAGTCAGACGCTCAACAGACTGAGCCACCCAGGTGCCCCTCCAGGGAAAATGTTTGTTTTCTGCACAACCAATTCCATTTTCTTGTGGCAATTCTGCTCATTTCTGTTTCCAGAAAGGATTTCTTTTTATTTTTTTTATTTTTTGAGAGAGACAGAGAGAGAGAGGGAGGGAGACCATGAGTGGTGGACGGGCAGGGTGAAGAGAGAAAGAATCTTAAGCCGGCGCTGAGCCCAACACGGGGCTCGATCCCACAACCCTGGGATCATCACCTGAACCAAAATCAAGAGTTGTACACTCAACCTACTGAGCCACCCAGGTGCCCCTCCAGAAAGGATTTTTTATTCTGCTATTGCATTTCTAGTTCCCTTACAGTTTCTTTTTTTTTTATCTCAATCATTTTCCTGTTATTCTCCTACAATTGTCTTCATCTTTACTACTACTTTCCCTAAGGCTCTGCTCCTGTTTTACGGAAGTTACATCTTCTTGTAACCTTAAGGGTATGATTTGTTACTGGTTTCAATAGTAAATCATTTCACAGTTGGCATTCTTCTCCCGAGTCTTCAGGGTAGTGTTTCACTTGTTCTGCCATATTTTTTCAAAGACCTCTATGTAAGTTGTTCTATTTATTCATCCCCAAAATGAAGAGAGATCTTGCCTAACCCAGTTCTTGCCGAAAGACAAACTTGGTTTGTCACTTCACCTGAGATTTCAATTGTCTCAATGTACATGGCTCTCAATCCACTTTTCAACGCCCAGAAGATATTCACTTTGAGCAACTCTGATGTACTCAGTTGGAACCTTCATCCATCCCGTAGCTTGGTTTTATGATGCTCTAAATCAATAAGGAATATGTAAAACTATAATCGCTATGCACTATGACAAGGATTCTTCTGATCTCTCCAGCGGCAACCAGGTAGTATCAATTCTCTCTCTACATCCTTGCAAATAGCTTTCTGGAAGATTTCTGGTCTCCTCTAAACATAAGATATATACTAATAGAAAAGGAGATAAGTAAGGGTGTTCTGACTGCCTCAAGAAAGCTCCCCACTAGTAAGCAGATGGCTGCTGTTTTCTCCTAGACCCAGACCTGATGATTTTAAGCCACTCAAGCTCTCCGTTTCATGAAGGAAGCATAAAATGATCTCCTTCATTACACTGGCAGAGTTTTTTCTGTAACTGACAGCAAAGCACCTGTAGATCATAAATTGTATTTTTCCAACAAGTGCATCACCCTTATAATTAGGTGAAATTCGAAACAGTGTTGGAAAATGACAAAATGATAGTCTCGATTTGATTTGCTACTGTGAGCCTTCATCATTTTCTGTGTTCATGATCATTTTACTGACAAGTTGAGAATGATAGCATCACAGACCACCAGTTAGACACCACCTTAAGACAGAATTTATACCTTGCTTATGACCCCCAAACCCCTCCCCACAACCTGTCTTTAAAAGAAAGGTAGAATCAGATCTGATTATGTGACTTTTATTCACCAGGTTTAGCATGAGATGACATTAAGTTGCTGCCAAAAAGCTAATTCACCCGCAAAAGGCAAAGTGTTGGCAACATGGATTGAATCACAATGCAGGCCGATCAAAATGCAGAGTCCCTTGGAATCTTTGAGCCATGGTTGTTATCAAAAGAGTGATTTGAAAACTTGCCATGAAACGATTTTGAAGAGAACAGTTCTTATCTGTACGCTGAAATTCTGGTATGTTGCTAAAAATTCAATCACATTACTTTATCTAGGTGTTTCTTTCTCACTCAGATACTGCCTCGTTAACCACCGTTAATCAAGCATCTCTGTTGACGTTCTTAGGCCTAATAATCTCTACTTTCTTTGGGACAAAAAGCTTAATTTTCTGAACATCCAAGATTGGTGTGCCAGTTATTAGGCTATTCTCTCTCAGCTCCAAACCCAGTCCTACATACTTTGCTTTATGATGCTGACACTGAGATTCTACAGATCACATTTCTGCTTGCTAGCGGTTCCCTTTTAGGCTTTGTCCATACAGAGTGCTAGAGGGAGATGCGAAGCTGGAAGAGGAAGAAGAGACATGATCCTCCTTTCTGTTTACTTCCTGTTCACTTCTTGGGGTTTCCTAACTGCTTCCTGCTCCTGTGAGAGTTACCCCAACCTCACTTCTTAATCCCAAAGGTGGCAGTCCCTTCCTGTAGCAGCAGCTGAATACCGTTTACAGGTTTTCCACCCTTTGCAGAACCGGTCTCATCATGCCCCCACCCCAGGAACATCAGCACCAGACCATAGCACCCCTCTTCAGGTGTCTGGGTCCGGGCCCCCACGAGGCCTCTTCCTCCAGCACAGAGACACCAGCGCCACTCAATGGTGTCCTTTCCTCAAGTATCTGTGTTTCAGCCTCATGTGGTCCCTCCTCCAGCTCTCTATGTTTTAATAATTTCAACATCTTCTCTCTTTTCCCTCATGCTAAGGAGGGTAGCTATTTCCTGACGTTTCTACCTCCCTGATACCTACATATCTCATTTTCCTCTTCAGGTACTGTTATGGGCTGGATCGTGTTCCCCCACCCAAAAGATGCTAAAGTCCTAACTCCTAGTTCCTATGAATGTGACCATACTTGGAAATAGAGTCTTTGCAGATGATCAAGTTCAGATGAGATCATTGGAGCACCTGAGTGGCTCAGTCAGTTGAGCACCTGACTCTTGATTTCGGCTCAGGCCATGATTTCACGGTTTGAGAGATTGAGTCCTACATCGGGCTTTGTGCTGATGGCGTGGAGCCTGCTTGGGATTCTCTCTATCCCTCTCTCTCTCTCTCTCTCTCTCTCTCTCTCTGCCCCTCCCCAGCTCGTGCTCTCTGTTTGTCTGAAAATAAATGAACTTAAAAAAAAAAAAAGATGAGATCATTAGGATGGGCCTTAATTCAACAGAAGAAAAACAACATGAATACAAGGGAGAACACCGTCTATCAGCCAAGGAAAGCCTGAGGCTACTAGAAGCTAGGGGAGACGCCTGGAATAGATTCTTCCTCACAACCCTCAGAAGGAATTTACCCTGATCTCACCTTGATTTCAAACTTCTAGCCTTCAGGACTATGAGACAATAAATTTCTGTTGTTTAAGCCACCCGGATGGTGGTACTCTGGTATGGTAGCCCCAGGAAATTATTAACACAGACACCAAGTTAACAATTTTATATCTAGCTAACAATTTTTACGTCAAATTCTCCTGTTAACATAACTGGTAGTGTTTCTGCCTCCTGACTGGACCCTGACTGATACACTTGGGTTTCCCCCAGAAGCAGATCCCACAAAGAAGATATGAATGCAAGTAGTTTATTTGGGAGTAATTACTTTGGAGGTGATACCAAGAACTGGTAGGAGAGATGGGAAAGGGAAGGAAGGAAATGCAGGGTGGGTTAATGAATTTACTGCTGTGAGCAATTAGGGCTTAACCCTACCGGGGACCTCTGGGTAACTCTACAGAACATGTCTCAGAATTGTGCTATTCAAGGGGTGATGAATGAAGCTGGAGTATTTACCCACCAAATCCTGTCCATTACTTGAGGGCTAGTCCTGGGAAGATCAACTCCCCAGCATTTCCAGCCTTCCTTGTACAAAGACCAGGCATGCTCTTGTGGCCAGAGAAAGCCCTCAGGCAGAGGGTTGCAAGTGCTTAAGGCAAGAAGCTGTGGGAAGACATGGGAATGGTGAAAGCAAGAATTAACGTGGGCACCAAAAGCATCTGCTACACTGATTGTTAAGTCTTCAAGGTCTAGCTATTCAAAGCCCAAAGATACCTTAAGAGGCACAGGAGATTATGAAATGTGGGCACCTTTTATTTTGCTAAAGAATTGCCGTGAAGCAGGAACATTATTACCCTTGCAAATCAAGAGCGTCATCAGAGCTGTACAACACAATACAATAAAGCTCCATTTGCATTTGCTGTCTGAACTCATCTAATGTAGGAGGAGAGACTATGAAGATATATCTACACTATTTTGTTTATAGTTCTTATCCTGTAGCCTCATCAATGATTTGACAGAACCACAGTATATAAGAACCAGAAGAGGTCTTAGAGATCAGCTGGTCTGCAAATTTTCAACAACAGCAAAAAAGCAGACCCAGAAAACTTTGTACAAACAAAATCTTGCAGGGGTGCCTGGGGTAGCTCAGCGGGTTAAGCGACTGACTTCAGCTCAGGTCATGATCTCACAGCTTGGGAGTTTGAGCCCCATGTTGGGCACTGTCCTGACAGCTCGGAGCCTGGAACCTGCTTCAGATTTGGTGTCTCCCTCTCTCTCTGCCCCTCTCCTGCTTTCTCTCTCATTCTCTCTCTCTCTCTCTCTCTCTCTCTCTCAAATAAATAAATAAATAAACAAACATTAAAAAAAATTTTTAAATCGTGCAGTATGAAAAACGGATGAAAGTGAAGTCATCTGATTGACACTTGTGAGAGGCAAGGGTTGGAGAAGCTTTACCTGTTGGGTACTTTGTCACCCCACTGACAGCCCTGAAGGGAGGTCATAGAATTCCTAGTGCTCATACAGTCCAATTTGAAAAAGCAGCGGTCTACTCCAAATTTCTCGTGTTCATGGAGAAAGAATTTCGATTTCTCTGCTCCCAAATCCTACAAGATAACGTCCATGTTATCTAGCATTGACTTTAGCTTTCCTTTAAAAAATCCTCATAATTTGAACCACAACCAATTCAGAGTGGCTGACTGGGCGTTTACTTGAATGCTACTACTAAAAGCAGGATCCAAAGCAGACTACAAAGCAGATTAATGAGATTAACCTACAAAGGTAGGATGACCTTTCCCACTTGAAACTCATTCCAATCACTTTAGATAATGGGTTCTCACTTTTCTAAACTGAAAAAGAAGACATTTAATTGGAGGGGCGGAACTGAAGCACAGCTTAGGAGAAAGAACTGGAAGATGTAGATGTAGGAATCAGTAAGTACTTCTTGAAGAAAAAGTAACTTAACATTGTGTATTTAGATAAGCTTCCCAAAGATATGAAATCCAGAATAAAAAGAGCAGAAACCACAAAATGGGGCTTAGAAACAAACTACAGTTAATGAGGGAGAGAAGTTAACTAAAACACAGAAGAATGAAATAAATAAGGGAAAAAACTACAAATCAACGTACTGCACTAGAATGTAGAGTTGGAAAGAGATTTCGAGGTTAAATTATTTAATATAGCACAGCTGAGTAGCTAACAATGAAAGTTGAATTAGTACCGTTCACTTTGGCCAAATGGCCTTAGGGTGCTCTTAAATGATACAGTTCTAATGAGTGGTGATGCAGATTCCAGAGGGTTCTAAAGAACATAGATGTGGGCACCTCTTGAGATCTTCACTAATTAAAAAACCTAAAATCTAAAAAACAAAACAAAACTGGTTTTTTTAATCAGGTTCCTTTGAGGAATCTTTTGTTAAACCTCACTTATAGTCCACTTATAGGCACCAATTGTGATGAATCTCTGGTTCATCAAGACGCTGTCCCTATTTTAATCTGCATTCACTCCTTGCTTTCTTGGTAGTTGTGTTTGTAGAATGCTAAGACTGCTTTCTAGGAGAGAATTTTCATTGGATCCTCTGAGGATGGCTTGATTCTGGACATAATTCTTTAATCTCATAATTTTTTCAGTTTTGTATTTATTGAACAGTCATAATTGAGGTCATTTAAAAAGGCCTGCAGCAAAGCATCAGTGGTAGTTTTCATTATTTAACAGTTTTTTTCATAAGAATTCAATCTGTTGGAATGCATTCTTCAATGGCGCTTCAGTATGCAGAGGTGAACTCTACTTTAGCCAACTGACAATAATTCCTGTGGGCTGGTCAACCCTTACTCAGAGTCAGCCTGGCTGCAATAAATTGATACTTTAGTACTTTTGAGAATTACAGTGGTGTTCCTCATAGTTCTGGGAGTGGCTAGAGAGCCCAATCCCAACCAAGCCTCTCATTAAAACAGAAGAGATCCCTCATTTTCATGTTGTTCATGGAGGAATGATCATGCTTCTCTCTTTCCTCCATTCTTCTCCATCCCTGGCCATCTGCCTTCCATGAGTAATGAAGACCACTGTTTTCCTAGCCCTCAAGCAAGAGACTCTGGAATGATCTATGCCTCTTCACTGCCTTGCCTCCCTGTGGGTGTTATAAAATTCTATTTATTCTTCTTTCACACTTATTCTGGTTATATATTACTCTGTAACAAAACACCCCAAACTCAGTAGCGTAAGACAACAACCATTTAACGCTCACAGATTCTGTGGGTCAGGGATTTGCACTGGGCCCGTCAGGGATGGCAAATCTACGTGCTGCTGTTGGGGGACACAAAGATTTAGATTCAGTTGGAGGTGACTCAAACAACTGTGGGTTGGAATTTTCTGGAGGCTTCATCACCTGGGTGGGATGACTCCAAAGCTGGGCTTATTTGGGACTGTTGACTGGAGCACCTATATGGGCCTCTCTGTGTGGCTTGGTCTTCCTCACAGCATGGAGCCTGGGTTCCAACAGGCAATGTCCTGAGACGTAGCATATGGAAAACAAGTATAAGGGAACCAGATAGAAGGTCTCTTTTTTTTAATCCAATTGTTAAAATTTAATCTCCCTTGGCCTCAGCTTCTTTCTTTCTTTCTTTCTTTTTTAATATGAAATTCATTGACAAATTGGTTTCCATACAACACCCATCTTTTGATGTAGCCTCAGATATCATGCAGGATTACTTTCATTACATTCCTTTTCTTATAGGCAAGTCACAAAGGCCAATCCAAATTCAAGGCAAGGGACTTCCTGACGGTGGCAAGTTCTCATTGCAGAAGAGTATGTGGGATGGGAGATATTGTTGTAGCCATCTTTGGAAAAAGCAATCTGCTGCTTTTGATGGTCATTTTTGCTCTGTTTTCTGACTACTCCACAAAACCCCTCATGTGAGCCCTTGCTGTCTTCCTATCACAGAGTAATAGCCACCTCCACAACAGGCTTTCTATCTTTTTTTAACACAAATTTATTATTTTGTAGTTCTGTAACTCCAACATAGGTCTCACCAGGCTAAAATCAAGACATCTGCAGGGCTGTATTCTTTTCTGCTAGCTCTAAAAGAGGATCTATTTCTTTGTTTGTGCAGGTTGCAGGCAGAATTCAAATTTTCATGGTTGTAGGACTGAGATCCCATTTCTTTGCTGGGTGTCAGCCAAAGACTGCTCCCAGCTTCCAGAGGTCTCTTGAATTCCTTGGCTCACAGCCCCCTTCCCCTTTCTTCAAAGCCAGCAGTGGTGAGTGGTTTGGGTCCCTCTCACACTTTGAACATCTCCTGCCTCTTCTTCCATAGCATCTCCCCCTACCTCCTCTTCTGCCTTCTTCCATTTTTAAGGCCCCTTGTGATTACATTGAGCCCACCCAGATAATCCGGGATAATCTCCTTATTTTAAGATCTGTAAAATTAATTCATCTACAAGGCCGCTTTTGCCAGATAATATAACATACAAAGGCATAGCACCAGTGACTAGAGTTTAGCCATCTTGGATTGGGAGGCAGCACTATTCAATCTACCACAGTGATCCCAGATGATAGCACTACTTCTCTATTTCATTTTTTTAATTATTGCAGTAAATACATAGGTAATATAACATTTGCTGTTTTTAAGTGTACAATTCAGTGTCATTAAATACATTCCCAGTGTTGTGCAACCATCACCACTATCCATGTTCAAAACCCTTTCATCACCTCAAACAGAAACTCTACAACCATTCATCTATAACTCCCTCCTCCAGTAATCACTAACTCACTTTTTGTCTCTGAATTTACCCATTCTAGATAGTTCATAAAGGTGGAATTATACAATATTTGTCCTTTTGTGTCTGGCTTATTTCACATAGTGTAATGTTTTCAAGGTTCATCCATGTTGTAGCATGTATCAGAACTTTATTCCTTTTTATGGCTAAATAATATCCTAAGGTATGTATGTACCACATTTGGTTATCCATTCATCAGTGATTAACACTTGGGTTGTTTCCAAGTGTTGTCTATTGTGAGTAATGATGCTATAGATATTGATGTGCAAATACCATTTGAGTCCCAGATTTCAATTCTTTTGAGTAAATACTTAGTAGAATTGCAGGGTCATGTGACAATTCTATATTTAGCTTTTTGAGAAAAAGTCAAACTATTTTCCATAGCAACTGCACCATTTTACATTCCCATCAGCAATGTGTAAGAGTTCTAATTTCTCCACATCCTTCCCAACAGTCACTATTTTTTTTTTTTAAATAACCATCCTAATAGGTATGAAATGATCTCTCATTGTGGTCTTGCTTTGCATTTCCCTAATGACTAATGATGTTGAGCACCTTTTGATGTGCTGATTTGCATATCTTCTCTGGAGAAATGTCTATTCTAGTCCTTTGCCCATTTTTAAACTTGGGTTGTTTGTGTTTTGTTGTTAAGTTGTAGTTTTTTTTTTATGTTCTGGATATTAAATGCTTATCAGATATATAATTTGCAAATAGTTCCTCCCAACCTCTCGGTTGACTTTCCACTCTTTTGATAGCATCTTTTGATGTACAAGTTTTTAAGTTTGATGAAATCCAACTTATCTATTTTTTCTTTTATCACCTTTGTTTTGGTGTCATATTTAAGAAACCATTGCCAAATCCATGGTTATGCAGAACTTCCCCTATGCTTTATTCTAAGAGCTTTATCATTTTAGCTTATATGACATTTAGGTCTTTGATTCATTTTGAGTTAATTTTTGTATATGACGTAAGGGAGGGTCCAACTTCATTCTGTTGCAGGTGAATATCAGGTTGTCCCAGTACCATCTGCTGAGAAGACTATTTTTGCCCCCATTGAATGGTATTAGCACTTTGGATGAGAATTAACTGAATACTTCTCTATTTCTTGAGCAACTTACTTATTGCTTCTTTAATTTTTCTCTCTTATTCTCATTAGCAATGTTAATCCTACCCTCAGAACATCTCGGTGGTTCCTCTAAACTAAGGGCAAGGCTGTTTCTCTCAGTGACCAGTGCTCAATCCATTTGATCTCTCCCCAAGTCCCATAATATTGTCATGTAATTCTTTTTTTTTTAATAAGGATATTTTTTAAAGTTTATTTATTATTTTGAGAGAAAGTGAGAGAGCGAGTATGAGCAGGGGAGGGGCAGAGAGAGAGGGAGAGAGAGAATCCCAAGGAGGCTCCACACTGTCAGTGTAGAGCCCGACGAGGGGCTCAAACCCACAAACCATGAGATCATGACCTGAGCGGAAATCAAGACTCAGCTGCTCAACCGACTGAGCCACCCAGGCACCCATCATGCAATTCTTCACTGTACTGTACAATCGCCCCTGGTGGAGAATGTCCTGTTGCCACACTGTCTATAAAGAAACACAACCCCCTATTTGTTACAGGTCATCAGAACTAACTCAAAGAACTTTTCAGGCTCTGCCTCTTATTCTTCTCCTAAAGTCATGGACTCCATTTGTGGCCTCAAATTAAAGATTCATTGTTTCATCCATTCGACAAATACTTGTTAACTCCTTCTAAATGCCAGGCGCTGGATTCATGCTGGAATTGTCCATTCTCTGCCCTGTTTCTTCGGAGTGGTATTAGGTTAGCTTTTTGGTTGTCTTCTCCAGCTCCGCCCCTGGTTGTAGTGTTTTAAATGCCTTAGACCTCAGGCCTATCTTTCCTCAAGTTCCTGACAGTCTACCCTGGGTTTGAGCCCAGTGTCCCCTGTTTGGCTAGAAACAGAGATCACATAATTGTTCCCCAAAACCTTATTCTTCTCTTCCTGATAATAAAAGTTCCTACCTTGTATTGACAGCTATTATGTGCTGGATCCTGTGGTGGACACTTGATAGGTTATCTCTAAGGCTTATTCTGCCAATCATTGTTCCAGGCACGGGGAACATAGCAGTAAACAAAACAAATTTCCTGCCTGAAAAGAGCTTATGTTCTCTCAGAATCCTTGACATGATTCAGCAGGGTATAGAGAAGTTAAGTAACCTACCCAAAACCACACAGCTATTAAGTGGCAGAGATGGAATTGGAACCTCATTCTCTGATCCCAACGCTTATATTCTATCTGCTGAATCAAGCTACCTCTCATCGCCTCGTTACAGTCAGTAACTCACATTTTCTAACACAAAATTTCTCAACACCAAAACTCTCACATTTTATAAGTCTATTAAAACCTTGATGAATGATAACAACCGCCGAATGCTTATTAGGGTACATGTAATTTGGAGGTTAACGAGAAAATCTTATTCATTTCAACCTGAATTCTTAACATTCTTTAAAAATAGATTAACTTTCCTGCTTCTATGAGAATAGTGTTCCCTTAGAAAATTCACAGTTTTCTTTTACCTTAGGGTTATTATTCTAAGTAGTAGTACAGGGTGGGGGCGGGGGGTGGAAATGGAGTAAAATTGGGTTAAAAATTCACTGACCTGACAGGCGCCTGGGTGGCTCAGTCAGTTGAGAGTCCAGCTCCAGCTCAGGTCGTGATCTCACGATTCGTGAGTCCAAGCCCCATATCGGGCTCTCTGCTGTGAGCCCAGAGCCTGCTTCAGATCCCCTGTCCCCCTCTTCCTCTGCCCCTCCCCCACTTGTACTCTCTCAAAATAAATAAAACATTTAAAAAAATTCACTGACCCGAGGACATGTACTAGAAGGTAATTTTAAATTTCTTATTACGTACTTGATATAAACCTATTTTGTCTTTTGTCTGTTTTCTTTTTCCTAAAGAGGGAAATGTTAAAAGAAATCTGTTCAAGTATAGAAAATATACCTTGACCTAGTAGACAGTATTCTAGTTGGCTGTGCTGCAATGAGATGAATTCATGCACCTTAGGTCTTTCCTTGGGCCCTAATTCTGCCTTCAGGAAAACAAAAGAGACTGGATTAAGAGCTATACAGATTCTGCAGTGCTTTACAGTTTTCAATGCAATATTTGCATTCTATCTGACTTGATCATAGCAACAACCTCATTATCCCAATTTCATATGTGTTTCAAATGACATTCTTACTTACTCCTATTCTCTTTTATCATCATTCTGAATGTGTGCTAATACATCCATCATCATCGTCAGTGTGAACATGAAACTGCGTCAGAACTTGTTGGAATTGGGGTTCCCAGAAATCAGAAACTTCTTACTTGACTTTCATAGAAAATAGCTTAAGTACAAATAATTGTTATTTATCAAGTGCTTCCTATGAGCCGGGCACCATTCCAACAACTTTGTGCATAGTAAATCATTTAAGCCTTCAAGCAACCCAATGACGCCCATTTTTCAGATGATGAAAACTGAGGCACAAAGGGGTTCAGCATCTTCACCAACGTCCCAGGGTGTGTTAGACTGTATTATTTGTGCACAATTTTTTCTTCTTGCCATGTCCCGTCTCCATGACAGAAACATACTTCCTTGTCCCATTGACATAGGCTTTGGCCAATGCAACGTTAGTTGGCATGACACGAGTAGAGGTTTTAAATGTGCCTGTGTGGTTTGACTTCCTTGCACTTCTTCCATCCATCATGAGGGAACATGCCCTGAGTAGCTTCTCCAGAATGAGGAAATTCGCGGAACAGCCCTGAGCCCAACCGATAGCCTGGAACCAAGCTCAGGAGATCCCAGCTGAACCCAAGAAAGCCACACACAGCCAATCCACAGGCTTGCAAACGAGAAAGACAAAGGAGATTTGATAGTTATTTGTTACCCAGAATTATTTTAGCAAAATCATGATTAATCATGAGGCACAACTGGAATTCAAACTGCATAACCTACATTTGATTTGAACCACTTCAAATCAAGTAGAGCCACTGTTCAAAAAAAAATCAGTTCACAATGATTCCACCTAGAGTGCAGGCTGCCTATGCTCGAAGTAGTGCCCCGTGAAAGCATTCTAGGACATAACAGGGATGATACTGCTATCATAAAGAGCAACTCAAGGCAGACAGACTTGTATTTATTTAGAGTTGCTCTAACTCCACTAAAAATAACTCATGGATTTCGCTCTTGGGGGCCACATGGCCCAATTCAATATATTCTGCAAACCGACCTGGACAAAGAGATGTGCAGTCAATACGTTTCCTTAGATTTACTAATGGCTTTATTTTTCTTTTGTAATGGAATCATAAACTTGGGCAAGATATCCTGTTTTTATGATCCTACACAAAGGACGGGCGAAGTCTTATAATGGTTCTTTCAGGGCTTTTTTGCTCCTCTGCTAGCACCTGAAACAATGCTGTGAATTGTGTTCAACTCCACGTGGCAGCCATAAAGTTCAATACTTGCCTCTGCTTACTAGTCTGACTCAGCTTGCCTGTGCGGGGCCGAGTCTGATGGTGCCTTCCCTGCCAGATGGTGTCCCTGCCCCGCCTAGATGCCTGGCTCAAGATTCCCTAAGTCTTAGGTAATCAGGAATGTAAATCTATTCATTCACTCAGTAAATATTTATTGAACATTTGCAGGATGAGGCATTGTGCTAGACAGGCACTGAAATGTAATTTGCTCTTCTACACCATAAACAGGTGACAGAAGAGGATGCAAAAATTGAGATGTGGGCAGAGTGAGCCTGTGAAGCTTTTCCTGCCTCTTCCGTTCTCTCCTTGTGAGTCTCCCCGCCCCCTCCCCCACCCGAGATACTGTTCCAGTCTTTCCCAGCCTGTAGGACCTCTGGCTAGCCCCATTCACTTCCACCCCACACAGTCATGCCCTTTGCACAGTCAGGGGACGTCTTTTACACACCTCCCCTGAGTAATATCATTTCCCCCTTTACATGTGAATCAAACTGCCTTGAGTCCGTTGTTGACAACGACAGAACATGGTGCATCTTTGGTTTGCTCAGGCTGCCTTAACCTCTTTAAGCCTCAGTCCCCTCACTTGTGAAATGAATACACACACAGGCACACACGGAAAACAACCTAGGGGTGCCTGGGTGACTCAGTCAGTTAAGCTTCCGACTTGATTTCTGCTCAGGTCGTCATCTCACGATTGGTGGGATCGGGGCCCCAAATGGGCTCTGCGCTGATGGCATTTACCAAAAAAGAAAAAAGAAAACAACCTGAATGTCCCCCAGCAAAAGACTGGTTAAAGATAATATTGAATATATATACTTTGGGGTTTTACACAGCCATTTAAAAAATAAGGTAGATTTAAAAAAAAAATAAGGTAGATTTATATGAACTCACATGGAGGGATTACCATAAAATATTATTAAGAATAAAAAGCAAGTCGCTATACGTTTCATCCCATTTATAATACAAAATATACATATTTATTAGTGTTTGCTACAGTCAGGACCTGTGCTAAGCACTTCTCATATGTGGTCATATTTAATCTTCATAATAACTTGGTACTTTAGGTGCTATTATCTCACCCCACATTACAGGTAAGGAAACAAGAGATGATAAGTAACTTCCAATCTGAGTAAGTGTTGGGAAAAGGATCCGAACTCCAAAACCTCTACTTTCCTTGAGGTATAAGTCTGCTATAGAGAAAATGGAATGAAAAAGAGTAAAGCAGGGTTCCTAGTCTTCTCCCAGCTTAGAAGCTTTTAGTCCCTCTGGAATAGTGTTTGTTGTTTGTTTTTTTGTTTTTTTTTTTTATTGTGTGGAACTTGTGCTACTGGCCATAGAAGAGATAATTTCAGGGATGGCTTCCGCAGCCCTTACACCCAACTGTTAGATACCATTAAGCCACATAGTGACAGTGTTATTGCCCCCTCCCCCCAATTCTTTTTAATCCTCTGATTGTATCACTACTGAAGTCCAACTCAATTCTGCTATTTAACACTTGCTGGTCTCCTTTTTTTTACAGAAACCCAACCTCCCACTCTGTCAAATATTATTTAGTTAGTTACCTACTTAGACTTTAGTGACACTGTGCTGTTTTCATTGTATTGATATCTATGGTTATCTTCTGTGTTTTTAATGTTTACTTATTTATTTATTTTAAGAGACAGAGAGAGAGAGAGAGAAAGCATAAGCAGCGGGAAGGGCAGAAAGAGAAGGAGAGAAAGAATCCCAAAGGGGTTCCTTGCTGTCAGCACAGAGCCCAACATGGGGCTTGATCCCACAAACCATGAGATCACGATCTGAGCTGAAGTTAAGAGTCAGATGCTTAACCAACTGAGCCATTCAGGCGCCTTGGTTATCTTCTATTTAAGGCAAGTGATACAGGGTATTATCTTATTGTGATGATAAAGTGTTTCCTCCTTTAAGAAAATGTAGTTAAGACTCTTCTTCATTTAAGTGTGTTAATTTAAAGCAAAATGTTCATTAATAAGATCGATGGTGTACAAATACAACAAAAGTCAGTACTTATAGAACTGACTTGTATTAAATACAAATTTGTATTTATTAAATACAAATACTATTGTGCGAAGTAATAAGGCAAATAGTCCAAACAGCCATGACAGTGAACGTACCTGTCTATACACACCAACCACATGTCAACCAGTTGATGACAATAAAAGAGCACAAATAATGCTTATTTTTATATAAGTGGAATTTTAACAATAGAATGTAAATAACGTTTATATTGTTAGTCAGTAGGGAACTCTAAGAAGAATGTAGTTAAAAATATGATGATCGGGGCGCCTGGGTGGCTCAGTCGGTTGGGTGGCCGACTTCGGTTCAGGTCATGATCTAGCGGTCCGTGAGTTCGAGCCCCGCGTCGGGCTCTGTGCTGACAGCTCAGAGCCTGGAGCCTGTTTCGGATTCTGTGTCTCCCTCTCTCTGACCCTCCCCCGTTCATGCTCTGTCTCTCTCTCTCTCAAAAATAAAATAAAACGTTAAAAAAAATTAAAAAAAATAAATAAAATAAAAAGTATGATGATCATTGGGGCGCCTGGGTGGCTCAGTTGGTTAAACATCTGACTTCGGTCCGGGTCGTGACCTCACGGTTTGTGAGTTCAAACCCCACGACGGACTCTGTGCTGACAGCTCAGAGCCTGGAGCCTGCTTCGGATTCTGTCTCCTTCTCTCTGCCCCTCCCCCACTCGCACTCTGTCTCTCTCTCTCTCTCTCAAAAATAAACATTACAAAAATTAAAAAAAATAATATGATAATCGATGTTTATTTATCACTTAATACAAGCCAGGCACTATTTTAAGTATTTTACATATATTAACGGACAACAACACTATAAGATAGGTCCCATTATCTCCATCCTCCCGATGAGAAAACGGAGATACAGAGAAATTACATAATGTATCCAAGGTAACATACATTGTAAGTCTGACTCCAGAGTCTCAGAGAATCATTATTCTACCTCCTGATAATAAAATTATTTTAAGTATTTACACAAATGCTTATCCTTCTTCCTACCTGCTTTCTGGGGCCCCAGAAACTCATCCCAACTTTCAACTCACATGCCAATCATTACCTTGCTGCCCATAATCTCTTGGTAGAGAAGATGCTTCATCTTCTCCTACAGGAGTGTTATGACAGCCCCATCCTAGTCACAGTTGATTGGACCAGAGATTTTCACCTGACTTTCTCCTGGGAATTCAGAATTGGAACACTATGAAACTTAATTCAAAAATTGGGCCACCAAGAGCCTGAATCTCGGGGGAAAAAAATCAAGTAGAGACAGGGTAAGAGTCAGTGCTATGACAAACTAAAGCCACACAGGAGCTCAAGTTCTGGAGGTGTGGAAAAGCCACAAGAGACAAGACCAAGGAAGCCTGCCACGAGAAGTTGTGCTGTGGCCTTCCGTGAGTGGGTGGGCAGGCCCCCCCTACAGTCCCTGGTGTCCCACTTCCCATACCTGTGTGGCCTGGGCATAATCCAATTTTTTTTTTTATAAATTTTTTTTTAATGTTTATTCATTTTTGAGAGACAGAGAGAGACAGAGTATGAGCGGGGAAGGGGCAGAGAGAGAGGGAGACACAGAATCCAAAGCAGGGTCCAGGCCCTGAGCTGTCAGTACAGAGCCCGACGCAGGGCTCGAACTCACGACTGTGAGATCATGACCTGAGCCGAAGTCGGATGCTCAACCGACTGAGCCACCCAGGCGCCCCAGCATAATCCAATTCTTATCCTCGCGCGTCCATGAGATTGTAGCATTTAACGTTACAGTAAATCCTGCCTCACTTCAAGTTAGTGTGAGCAGATGTCTAACTCTTGCTATCAAACATGCCTTAACGGGAGTGAAGTCACATACAGTAGATCTTGAGAGAAAATGTAGAGGGATGGTAGGATCAGTGGTAGTAAGATGCCCCCCGGGCCCCCGATGGGAAAATGGTACAGTCCATGCCTGGTGGTAAGGCAACCGCTTAAGTTAGAGCCAGCTGTCTCTAGGGTCTCCGGCCGGGCACCTACCGAGGGGGAAGATTTTCAGGTAGCCAAATATAGAGATGCCTGAGTTGGTCGCATCTGGTGGCTTAAATAAAGAGTATCAAGAAAGAGACAAATTCCTTCCAGAGTGCCCAGCTCCGGGAAGATAAGGATACGCAAGGCCCTCGGGTAATTTTCATGGGCCACTCTTCCTGTCTTTAAGTGGGCCCCAGGGCAATCCTGGAAACTCCCTAAGGTTTGAAAAGGCTTCAACAGGAAACTTTTATCAGACTCTACTGAGTGATGCTTTGGAAAGTCATTAGTAGGCCTGACAGTCATAAATAAATCATCTTGCAAAGATTATTTAAATTATACATCATTGGTAATGATTATTCAGGTGTAATGAGTTTAATTGATTACAAGAGGGTTTTTTTTTTAAGATGATGTAATAACTGCCAGTGTTAGTTTGTTGTTTGAAGTGCGCACTAGCGGGAATGCTTTAAAATTTTAAAGCATTTGATTTGCATTAGTTGTGAGAGATATTTTTAAATATGTAAACGGGATTGGTGCTTTCTGTAGCCCTAGACCTCGCTGTCACTAAAAGATAAGGCTTTGGTTAATGCTCAAAAGCTCCTATTTTGAGGTCTTTATCTCAAGCAAATTCATAAAGGCCAGTTAGATTTGGGTTCTTGTCTCCTGCAACCAAAGGGGGTAAAAAGAAAGAAAAGAAAAAAGAGATTTTGCCACCAACCCCTCCTCAGCCAACTAAGGTGAGGCTGATATCCCCCAGATGCTGTGCACTAATACATAAGCCTGCCTTCCATGTTCCTATCTCCTGAGCCCACCATGGACCAACCCGCTGATGATCTAGGAGGAGTCAAAATAACACTTAAGTACATCTGGCAGTCACTGAGGTGTGTTTCTCAGATCTCCCATTGAGAAAAAAAAAAAAAAACCTTGCCATCGGGGGCCCTGGAGTTCAATCAGCTGACAGCCTCCAGCTATAATACCTTCAGGATCCACCTCAGGTTTGGGACTGAGGCCAAGCTCTTCTCAGGCAGCCCCAGCCAATGACTCAGCATGGCAGACGTCCAGGGACTGGCCACTTCTGCCTGACGAGGGGCTCCTCTCCTGGCAACTTTTCTCCGGAGCTCAAGGTTGGGTTGATAAGACTTTGCGGGACCTGCATCTCAGTCTGCAGGCTTTCCTTGCCCGCTCCTATTTTGGCCCCCTTTTATCTCTCGTAAGCTTTACCCCCAATAAACCTACTGCACTACCGACTCCATTTCCACGTGGGCCTTGCAGAGGACCCAAGTGACACAATACAATTTTGGCTGCTGCCATCCCTGAACCAAGACCTACACTATTTTCATGAGGAGTTGTTAGACAGGAAAAGAACTTGAATTTTAAAAGGCTCGTAAAATCTGCTGCTACTGATTTTAAGCTGTCACCAATCCAATGCGTTAGAGGTCTAAGCGTACTGGCACCCAAATGAGGAGACCATTGTGAGCGCGGCAGAATAGCACTATCTGGCTTCTATGCTGTGCTGGTTTCCTTAGGTTAAAAGTAATGCCCTAATTGGAAAAGACTCAAATCTTGGTCATTGGAATGGGGATGTTATGAAGGAGCCAAAGGAATTGAAAAAATCTGAACCCTGGAACTCCTCCAAAGCCCTGAGTCCTCCCAGCTGACAAATGTGTTGATCCCTCCAAACATAAGGCCAAACCTGAGATGCAGCTGGGTTGGTTACGAGAAAAAGCCACCAAAGTCCCTCCCAAGTGTCAACTAACAAGCTAGGCACAGAACACACAGCACGGGAGAAGGAAAATCCTGCCCTCAATGAAGCACACATTGCGTGCGAGGTTGGTGGGGTAACGGGAGACAGATAATAAAAAGGTAAAGTATATTTATGTTAAATGGTTATCTATATCGTGGAACAAT
This sequence comes from Panthera pardus, assembly GCF_024362965.1. Lineage (NCBI taxonomy): Eukaryota > Metazoa > Chordata > Mammalia > Carnivora > Felidae > Panthera > Panthera pardus. The sequence continues at coordinate 88,459,440 of NW_026526843.1, forward strand.
TTAAGCAGAGAAGGGGAGCAGGGGTGCAATTTTAAATAGGGTATCAGAGAAGGCCTCACCAATAAGGTGTCATTTGAGTGGGAGGTAAGGAAGTGAGCCATGCATCCATAAAGAGGAAGAGCATTCTGGGCAGAAGGACCCTGAGATGGAAATGTGCTTAGCATATTTGGAAAACTTCAGAGGCCAGTGTGGCTTGAGAAAGTGTACAAGGGGGAAAGTGGTAGAACGTAAGGCCAGAGAGGTAGCTAAATCAGATCACTTAGAGCCCTGTAGGCCACTGTTAAGATTTTGACTTTCACTTTGAGAAGAGTGAGGTGCCATTGGAGGAGTTTGACCAGAGCAGTGACAAGATCTGGCTTATTTTAACAGGTTCACTCTGACTTCTGTGTGGATGACAGACCATAAAGGAGCTTGAATGGAAGCCAGTGAGAGGCTACTGCAACAATCCGGGAGAGAAATGATAAAATGATAATGGCTTGGAACAAATGCAGTAGCAGTAGAGGTGAAAAGAATTGATTGGGTTCCGGATATTTTTAGAAGGAAAAACCAAAGGATTCATTGATTGACTGCATGTATGGGGTATAAAGAGAACACTTAAGGCCAGAACAACTAGAAGGACAGAGTTATCATTTCCTGAGATGAAGGACATTGTAGGAGGAGTAAGGTGTAGAAAGAAAATCAGACACTCTGTTTGGCAAATGTTAAGTGTAAGATGCCAAGCAGACATGTTAAGGACACAGTTGTATCATGAGAGAATTCTCAGGATCCATAATTGACTTAAACCAACACCACTGTCTAGTAATCGCTACACTTCGGTTCAGAGGATGCCAACCCTGGCCAGAAGGAAGTCATTTTGATGATAGATCCCTCCCAAAAGAAAATCCTCCCCAGTCTTCTTCCTCCAATGTTCCATATCATAGTAAACAGTAACGCAACCTATCTGAAACCCTAGAAGTCACTATCTTCTCCCTAAGTGCTCCCCTCACACACATATCCAATCAATCCCTGAGTCCTATTTATTTCCTTTCCTCTCTACGTCTTTTTTCAACTTTTTAATGTTTATTTATTTTTGAGAGAAAGAGACAGCACGAGTTGGGGAAGGGGCAGAGAGATAAGGAGACACAGAATTTGAAGCAGGCTCCAGGCTCTGAGCTGTCAGCACAGAGCCCGATGTGGGGCTTGAACTCGTGAACCATGTGATCATGACCTGAGCTGAAGTTGGACACTTAACCAACTGAGCCACCCAGGTGCCTCTCCCCTTTCTCTCTCTGTCTTAAGCCCATCTACTTTGTTCATCATTACTGCTATCTCTCTGGTCCAACTACCACTGTTGTTCACTGCACTAGCCTCCTACCTGGTCTCTTATGTTCTCTTATATCTTTTCCATCAGCTCTCGATTCCACAGGGAAAGAGAAAGTTAACACAAAAAATTGGCATAGGAGCGCCCAGGATTCCCCCCACCCCAACCTGGGGCTCAAAATCTAGAAATGATCACAACTACCTGGGATGGTTAGAAACTCCCAGATAGTTGTGTAGGAATGCAAAAATTTCAGAAGTGGTGTTGGGTGGATAGTGACAAATAATGATAATTGGGACACTTTTTTAACGTTTATTTTTATTTATTTTGAGAGAGAGAGAGCATGCAGGGGAGGGGCAGAGAGAGAGGGAGACAGAATCCCAAGCAGGCTTGGCGCCATCAGCACAGAGCCAGATGCCGGGCTTGAACTCACGAACCGTGAGATCCTGACCTGAGCCGAAATCAAGATTCCTAACCGACTGTGACACCCGGGCACCCTGGCACACTTTTGAATTGGATAATGACAAATAATGGTCATTGAACTAGGCGTGGGTGGGGTGGGGGAGTCAATACATTGCAACAGGCATAGTAGAAAGGGATAGGATAAGTTACCTGTTTTAGCTAGACTGTTCTCTCGATAGAAAGCTGCCTTTGATCACAGAAAATAATGTCCTATTTCTTGGCTCATCTGCGTCATGGTATGTGATGTCAACCTGACTCAATGGGCCATTACCCTTCCATCTGGACATATTCTTCCCTCTGCCTGAATGTTCCCTCCCCACCCCAAACTGATGGCTACTTATCTTTCAGATCTCAGCTTAAATGGTTTTCTCAAAGAAACCTTCCCTGACCCCAGATTAGATCGGTTCCCATTTGTACCTCTTCTTCACACCTTCTCCATGTTCTTCACAGCACTTATCTCAAGGGCAATTGTGCAATTACTCTTTTTCAGTCATGTTTTAATGTCTAGCTTCTCTAGAATGTAAGCACCTGAGTGGGGACTGTACCTGTCTCGTTCTCGACTCTATCCCAAGGCCATTCCACAAGGTCTAGTATATAGTAGGTGCTCGTTAACCATGTGTTGAATGAATAAATGACGATAGATGTTTTGCAATAGTAATCCAGAAGTCCTCCTTCCTTTCTCATACCCACCTTCAATCAGATAGCCAGCTCGGCGCCTCAGGGAAGGTATGTGACCAGGCAGAAAGTCGGAAAAAGCCTGCACCTCTTCCTGGTTCTTTTTTTCTAAAAGCTGGTCTCTCAGAGAAGCTTTGTAGGTCTACAACAGTTTCTCTTTTTTTTAATGTTTATTTATTTATTTTTGAGAGAGAGAGAGTGTACACGTTGGGGAGGAGCAGAGAGAGAGGGAGACACAGAATCCGAAGCAGGCTCCCGGCTCCCAGCTGTCAGCACAGAGCCCGACGCAGGGCTCGAACCCACAAGCTGTGAGATCATGACCTGAGCCAAAGTCGGACGCTTAACCAACTGAGCCACACAGGCGCCTCTACAGTGTTGTTTCTTGAAGAAACAGGTAAAGAAAAGAATTTCCCTCAGACTAACAAGAAGACCTGCACCCTGCTTCTCAACATTGCCCTTGGGTAGGGAGCAAGACCCAAGAGAGAAATGGGTGTCACATAGTCAAAGCAGACCAATCTCAGAAGACCAGATGGACACTTACCCACCCACCCACACACACACACACACACACACACACACACTCTAGTCCTGGGTAAGATCTCAGATCAGACATGGATGACAGCATTTAGAGAAGGGAGACCCCATAATGACTCAAATAACTTTTTAAAAAAATGTAAAGGTCACATCTGCACCCATGGGCTTGTGAAAGAAGTGTCATTAATACCACACCCTTGCTGGGGCATCTGGGTGGCTCAGTGGATTGAGCATCCGACTTGGCTCAGGTCGTGATCTCACAGATCGTGGGTTCGAGCCCCACGTTGGGCTCTGTGCTGACAGCTGGGAGCCTGGAGCCTGCTTCGGATTCTGTGTCTCCCTCTCTCTCTCTGCCTCTGCCCTGCTCGTGCTGTCTCTCTTGCACACACAAAAATAAACCTAAAAAAAAAAAACCCACACCCTAGCTTTATCAAAGATGTATTTATATACAGTTTAGCTTTTGTGTCACGTGTAGTATATTCTAGCCTAATACTTTAACACTGTTCCCCCGCCTTGTATGGTGTTAACAAAACCTTATACTTTGCAAACATATTTGTTCCTTGTAATAACCCTGTGAAATAGAAAGAATATACATTACTCCCATTTTACAGATGAAAAAACTAATTCAGAGAGGTCAAATTAATGAACAAGCCCCACAGCTATGCTAGAAGCAGAGTTGATCAGCTGACCCATAATTGGATAGAATTCTCTTTTTTAAAATTTTTTAGTGTGTGTTTATTTTTGATAGAGCGTGAGCAGGGGAGGGGCAGAGAGAGAGGGAGACACAGAATCCGAACCAGGCTCCAGGCTCCAAACTGTCAGCACAGAGCCTGACACGGGGCTCGAACTCACAGACCACAAGATCACAACCTAAGCCAAAGTTGGACTCTCAACTGACTGAGCCACCCAGGTGCCCCTAGAATTCTTTATGTAATACCATGCTACTTCTATGAATCGAAATGTTGGTTTATAGGAACATTCCATTTCTTGACCACATTAAACAACAACGAGTTGTTTGTATTTTGGATCAATTTTTCCCAGCAAAGCCAATTTGCATTTTTCCAAATTCAATTACAATTTTCAAATACTCTTTATAGAACTGATGCCATATATTATTTGTTAATTGTTGCTTCATTGTTGAATTTTCTTGTCTGTTGGTACAACTCACCTCTTTTTCCTTTGGATGAGACATATTCTGCTAAAATTACCTGCTGTTGTTTGTGATTCCGGTGGCAGTAACTGCCAGCTGGAAACAGGAGAGGCAGCTTGAGTGAAATTTTCACGTTTGATATCTTCAAAGTGGGGCCTGCAATTCCTTCCCTCCATTTTAAATTTTATAACACAGTGGGGCTACTCTGATTGTACAATGTGGTCCAAGGGTTGTTTTTTTTGTTTTTTTTTTTTACATTTCCCCAAATTCCAAGACTTGTTTTATAATCATGACTGCCTAAAAATTCTCCATGTCTTAGCAGACTTACAAAGGAAGCTTGGTTCCGTGATATTCTCATGGAATGAAACATTTTTTCTTTGGTATTCAACTATGGTAATGCCACTGGGAGGATGATCTGATGTCAGTCCTTCACTTTAAAATTGTGTATTCTTGGGGCACCAGTGGCTCAGTCAGCTAAGTGTCGGACTTCGGCTCAGGTCATGATCTCCCAGTTCGTGAGTTTGAGCGCCGCGTCGGGCTCTGGGCTGACAGCTCGGAGCCTGGAGCCTGCTTCAAATTCTATGTCTCCCTCTCTCTCTGCTCCTCCCCTGCTCACGCTCGGTCTCTCTATCCTTCAAAAATAAATAAAAACATTAAAAAAAATTTTTTTAAATAAATAAATAAAATAAAATTGTGTATTCTTATTATAACAGCATCCCAAGGGCATTTGTCAAAAATAAAAATATGATAGACCACTTCATTTCCTTCTAACATCTTCACACAGAGGGATGGGTGGGGCCAGGTACTAAACAGAAATGGTTTTTTTTTTATTTTAATATTTATTATTTATTTTTGAGAGAGAGAGACAGACAGACAGAGCACAAGTAGGGGCAGGGAGAGGGAGACACAGAATCTGAAGCAGGCTCCAGGCTCTGAGCTGTCAGCCCATAGTCTGACATGGGGCTCGAACTCACGAACCATGAGATCATGAACTGAGCTGAAGTCAGAAACTTAACCAACTGAGCCACCCAGGCACCCCCAGAAATGATTTTTTTTTAAGTTTATTTATTTATTTTTGAGAGAGAGCATGCATGGGGGAGGGACAGCGAGAGAGATTGAGAGAGATTGAGAGAGAGAGAGAAACCGGAGCAGGCTTCGCACTGTCAGCACAGAGCCCCATGCGGGGCTCGAACTCACAAACCGTGAGATCATGACCTGAGCTGAAATCAAGAGTCGAACGCTCAACCGACTGAGCCACCCAGGCTCCCCAAACAGAAATGATTTTGCAAATACAAATATGGATCAGCAACTCCTTGAGGAATATGATAAAAACAATATGATCAAAGACCTGCTTTACCTAGTTCTCCACTTTCATCCCCGGAGCAAACACATGGTTTACAATGAAAACCAGTCTCACTGACAGTATAAAGACAGGAGCGTGATGGTGCAGAGCAGGGAATTCAGGGCCAGGAGGACAGCCATGAGGACGGCCGGCCCAGTTTTGTTGCTGGCTTGTCAGGAAATCATTAACCTCTTTATGTGTAAGAGTCTTATTTGTGAAATGAAGATCCCTCCACCTGTTCTTAATCAAGTGTAAATGGATGTTAGGAGGATTAATTGTACAATCCCTTGAGCTCCAAAGGGGAAAGCGAGGTGTGTAGGCAGCAGCTGAAGCCTCTTAACTAGACGCTGTCTAATAGACCACTCTAGGAGCAGGTTGTCTGTGCATTGACACTTCCATTTCCTTGTTTAGGAAAGTTAAGCCATCACAAATGAATTTTTAAAGCGGAATTAGACCTGTAAATACAGAGAACAAATTGGTTGCCACAGGGAAGGGGGGATAAGCAAGATGGGTGCAGGGGAGCGGGAGGTACAGGCTTCCAGTTACAGAGTGAATAAGTCACGGGGATGAAAGGTACAGCATAGAGAATATGGCCAATGGTATCGTAATAGCATTGTATGGCGACAGGTGCTACCTATGCTTGTGGAGAGCACAGCATAACCTATAAAGAAATTGAATCACTATGCTGTACTCCTGAAACTAATGTAACACTGTCAACTACACTCAAATAAAAAAAATTTAATGAGTTTTTAAACAAGCAATAGCTTTAGAATAAAAAATAATCAAAATAAGCACCATTTATCACATTAGTAGCTCCTGATCCATTAATCCATCAAGTTAACAACCGAGAGTAGAAACACCATCTAAAAATTTGCTCCCCCCTACTGAACCCTATCTGAGAGATAGATATTATCCATGGGCACATGGACGCCAAACTCTTTTTTAGTCATACAGATAAGCTCAGCGCATAAGATTCCATGTTACCATGTGGAATCAGAATGCAAAAACATAAATGTAAAATTTCAAATAAATGTGTCTTAAAACATCATCAATTTTTAAAATTAGACAAGCTATATCTGATCACTATATTGTTCTTGTTAGATGTATTTTTAATGAATAATAATTGTTTTAATTTTCAGGGTTTTAAAAAGCTGGACTAAGGCAATAATATGAAAAGTTAAGAAGTCTTAGCCAGCACACTTAAAACATTTATAGGATCTATCAGTTTTATCTCTTAGATAATTGTTACCATATAATAGCTGGTCTTATACCCTTCATAAAGTTGCACATTAAGCTTCTACAGGCTCCCCTCATTCATAATTTTGTTCTTATGGACACCACTGATATCAGTTAAAGTCAAGTCCACTAATGGCTTTCTCTTTAGGAAACCCACTACTAGCTGCTCATCTTACTTAGAACGAACAATTATCTTTATAAGAGATTCAAAATGCACTAAATGTGCACAACGAGAGCAGATAATAAAAACTAGCCAAATCAGAACATGGAATCCTCAGTCTACTTCTCCTGAGAAAGTGTTAGTGCTACTGTTTCTGAGTAATAGACGGAAAACTTACCAAAACTCACATCAGTGCTTTTAAAGTCAGACTTTGTTATTCAAAACGTAATACGGTTAAGTTACTCACGAATCAATCAAAAATTGTTTCAAGAAAAAGAAAAAAAAAATGTTTTCTTAGAAGCAATCAATGGGCATTCTGTGAATTTAAGGCCCTGGAAATGTAACAGGGATATGAAGGTGCTGTGGATACTTTATAATCTCATCACTGGTTGATCTCACGGGACAAAGCGTTTACATAGTGAATCAGTTTTCTAGTGCTGCACAACACACTATCACGAAGGTAGTGGCTTAGAACAACCCACGTGTATCATCTCACAGTCCTGTAGGTTAGAGTCTGGGTACAGTGTGCCCAGATCTGCTCAGAATCTCCCTGGGCTGGCATCAAGGTGTCATTTGGGTCTGTGGTTCTCATCCAGGCCTTGGGGTGCTCTTCCAGGCTCACTAGTTGTTGGCGGAATTCAGTTCCTTGGGGTTGTAGGACTTAGATCCTCACTTTCCTGCTAGCTGTTGCCTAGGAACTGCTCTCAGCTTCCGGAGGCTGCCCCTGGTCCTTTGCCATGTGACTCCTCAAAACGGTTCATGATGGATGCTTGCTTTCTTCTGGGCCAGCTGGTGAGTGTCACTCTGCCTTCCTCTTCCATTGACCAGCCAGAGAAAACTGCTTCTAAAGGGCTCACCGGATTAGGTCAGCTCCCCTGGGGATAATCTCCATTTCCCAACTGTGCCATATGACAGCAAAGGATCATGGGAACAATATCCTGTCATATTTATAGGTGTCTCCCACATTCAAGGGGAGGAGACTGTCTAAGGGAATGAGTCATTGGGGGTCATCTTAGAATTCTGCCTACCACATAGTTTACAAAATATTTCCACATAGTTTATAATTTCACACTCTCAGAAACCTTATGCCTTTAAAAAAAATAATAAGGAAACCAAAATGGGCATAAAACAAAGAAGGGAAGGAACTATCAATTACAGGGTTCCTAATGCATGTCAGGAGAATATGGATGCTTCTCATGCATTATCTCTTTTCATTTTTATAAAACATTTGAGGTGGTAGACTTATCCCAGTTTTTAGATGAGAAAAACTAGGCCCAGAGTAGATGAGTCATTTGCTCAACGTTGCAAGGCATGTAAGAAATATAGCCAAAACTTGCACCTAAGCCTTTCAATTCCAATTTCCTTTTTTTCTTCTTCTTTTTTAAATAGTTATTCAGAATAAAACAAAATACTTCATGTGATATGTGCTTGACAAAAAGAAGACTAGAGTTACCGATGTGAGAGGGTCCCCAGGTATGGGAAGTGTGATTCAAATACAGTGGTGGTGCTCTGAGGGGAATATATAAGATCAGCACATTGGGCTGACTTTGTGAAGGGCAATTGGGCCATATCTATCAAAATTACAAAAAAGAACATGACCCTTAATTTCACAATGCCACTTCTAAGAATGTATCCTACAGATATATTTGCTTGGGGGAAAATGAAGCATGTACCAAGTTATGCTTTTCAGAACTATTAGTGATAGGAAAGAATGGGAACACCCCAATTGCTCATCCATAAGGGGAGCTTGTTCAATAAACATGACACATCCATACAATAGAATGCTATGCAACCATAAAAAAGAATGAAGAAGATTTTTATGCATGAATATGGGGATTATTTCACTATTTTGGTAAGTGAAAAAAGCCCAGATGCAGAACGGTATGCATGGTATGTTGCTGTTTTTGTAGAAAGGGGGAAAGGAAGTATGGATGTGTGTGTGTGTGTGTGTGTGTGTGTGTGTATTACATTATATATATATAATGTATATGCTTGTGTGTGTATGAGTGCATGCAACTTGTATATGCACAAAATATCTCTGAAAATATACACACACATGAAAATATGTATGTATGTCTGTTTGTATATATCACACTATATATATGTGTATATATATAATGTATATGCTTATGTGTGTATGTAACTTGCATATGCATAAAATATCTCTGAAAATGTACACACACATGAAAACTGGTAACATGATCCACCTTCAGGCAAGTGAACTGGGTGGCTGAGAATAAGAATTGAATAGAAACTCTTCACTGCATGCGCTCGTGTACCTAACTGACTTTTGAACCAGTAAATATGAGTATGTGTATATGTATATTCAGTATATATGGTAGTCCCTCCTTATTCATCGTTTTGCTATTCATGATCTCAGTTACCTGTGGCCAACTGCCAGAAACAGATGATCCTCCTTCTGATGAATGGTCAGAAAGTCAGTAGTAGCCTAACCTTACATCACAATGCCTACATCATCCACCTCATTCCATCTCATCACATAGGTATTTTTATAATCTCATATTATCACAAGAAGGGTGAGTACAGTAAAATAAGATATTTTGAGAGAGACCACATTCATACAACTTTTATTACACTATATTCTATTTTATTATTAGTTATTGTCATTAATCTTTACTGTGCCTTATTTATAAATTAAACCTTGTCATGCGTGCATGCATATAGAAAAAGATATACAGTATAGGGGCCCGTGGGTAGCTCAGTCGGTTGAGCATCCGACTTCGGCTCATGTCATGATCTCACTATTCGTGGGTCCAAGCCCTGCTTCAGATTTTCTGTCTCCCTCTTTCTCTGCCCCTCCCCTGCTCTCTCTCTCTCTCTCTCTCTCTCTCTCTCTCAAAAATAAATAAATAAACTTAAAAAAGAAAAAGATACAGTATATATAGGGTTTGGTGCTACCTGCCATTTCAGATATTCATTGGGGGTCTTGGAAGTATCCCCCATGGATGATGGGGGACTACTGTATCTAGAAGTAGGTGGTCTACTGGTATGATGAAAGAATACAAAGGGAAGGGGGAAGAAAAGGCTCAAGAGACATAGAAAATATTTGCATATAGAAATCTGTTTACTTGGCAAGGGACATGGAGTTATTTCTGAAATTTTTGCCTGAGGAGCCAATATTTAAATTTATGTCATTGCCTATTAAGTCCAAAAAGGTAATAGCAAAGAAAAAATAAAAATGAGTAGAAGCCACTAAAAGAAGTATGAGGCACAGAACATTTAGAATTTAAATAAATGATAAAGCAGGGTAAGAAGTCCCATGGAACCAGGAGTGGGAATATAAGAAAATCACTTCAATGAAAGCCGTTACTACTTTTGGTTCATGCTAATTCAGTTTACTACCCTGAAACTTATCATTTTTATAGAACTGACATCTTTATACTTTGAACTAGAACATAGTAAACAACCATCCTCTGTTTTCCTAAAGTAACTACAAATCTGGTAAGCTGAGTCAGGTGTGGAGGCTGTCACTGACATGGTGACACAGCATGGGACAGAGAAAGAATGTAGATATCAGTCATCGTGCCCCACATGGAGTCTGTCTGATGCCAAGAAAACCAACCTTATCCTCAAATCTTCAACATAAAGGTTTACAAAGCTTGGGGCTTCCAGACAGCGTCTGTATTAAAGGCTCCCAAGATTTGCACACAGAAGCTTCTCCAGATAGCATCTGAGCCCCTCTCCTCTGAGGCTGCCTGGTGGTGTTTAATACCCTTGGGTGGGAGGTGGGCCAGGGGGAAGGGTGGAGGTAGAAATCCTAAGTTTAGAAAAAGGAGCAGGCCCAGTGGGTCAGATAGGATACTTCCCATTGTCCTATTTTTTCTGTTCTTAAAGGTATCATTGCTTCCTTTCAGAGCCAAGAAACTGTGAAATTGAAATATAGGTGGATTATGGTCTGTGTACGTAGGCTGTCTAGGAAGTAAGCTACTTGTCTTGTGCCTATGCTTTCCTCATAAACCTGCCTTTCCATTTTGCACCGGGACAGACCACCCAGTAGACCCTCATGGGCCGTTGGTAGTTTTCAGTCTTATCGGGTGGACACTCTGCTCCAGAGTTTGCTCCTTGAGCATTTCCCTGAAAAGGTCACTCTTTTTCATTTATTTTGCATTTGCAGATAAAAAATTCGCCCGTAGGTGCTATGACAACAGTGACTCCAGGTCTCTGTCTCTGAAATTGTATACATCCTTTCCGCCCACACGGTTACTAAAGAACTCAATTTCTGAAAGGTGCCCTTTATTTTTGTCCCTTCTCCCTCACAGCCCTCAGGGGGTGGAAATTTAAGCAATTGAAATCTGAAAGAAAAGCTAAGTTGCATTCTAGCTTTAAGATGAAATTATTTTGGGTCACCTTGGTGGCTCAGTGGTTGAGCATCTAACTCTTGATTTCAGCTCAGGGTCATGAGCTCATGGTCTTGAGACTGAGCCCTGCGTCAGGCACCACGCTGAGTGTGGAGCCTGCTTAAGATTTTCACTCTCTTCCTCTCTCTCTGCCCCTCTTCCCCACTTGTGTGTTCTCTCTCTTTCTCTCTAAAATAGAAAACAAAAATGGGAAACCTGGGGGCTCCATCAGTTAAGTGTCATAATCTCAGGTCACGATCTCGTGGTTCATGAGTTCGAGCCTCATGTCCGGCTCTGTGCTGACAGCTCAGAGCCTGGAGCCTGCTTCAGATTCTGTGTCTCCCTCTCTCCCTGCCCCCCCTTCCCCCCCCCCCACTCTTGCTCTGTCTCTCTCTCAAAAATAAACATTAAAAAAATTAAATAAAAAAATTTAAAAAGATGAAATGATTTTGCTCCAGAAAGTACTGCCACACTCTACCTAAAAGTCATGATACGTAATGGCGCCTGTATTGCTGAAATTGAGTTAAGTCAATGTATCGCAGCCTCCCCGTTCACAGGCCAGTGGTAACTTTATGGAATTCTATGTTTATTCAACCCACCAGAGACAAAGAAATCTTTTCAGTCTGGTCACTGACTGCTTACTGGATGGGTTTAAGTTTGGGGAATCCAAGTGAACCCTAAATATTTGCTCTCACGCTGCTTGGGCAAAACTAGGCAAAAGAAAATAGCCCATGAGGTCTTTAAACACAGCAGTCAGGTAAGGCCATAGAAAGTTGTAGAGATTTAAAACCGGAGGCCATGTGTGCCAATCGTTGCATATTTTAAAATCCCGGAGGACAAAGGATGCATGCAGCTGTCACATTGTGATGGTTTTGAAAAGTTTCCTTTAATCATCTGAGGCTGAAATTTCCACCGCTTAATATGAACTCTCTGGATTTGAGAGCTATTTTGAAAGTAAACTCTTAGGACTCTACTCAACTCCGCGGCCCCTTGTTTTGTTGGATTGCAAATTACAGAGATGAGGAAAGCTACATGGTGGGGAGCAAAAGTTACCGGATAATTTATCAAAGGAAAGTGTAGGTCATGTATAGGCCTGAATCTGGGCTCCCCCAGAAGCAGCCCCCGAAACAAGGATTGAAGTATAAGTACTTCATTCGGAGGGTGAATAACACACTCAGTAGCGGGGTGGGGAAGTAAGACTTCTGGGAAAGAAGCCAATAAAGCTGCCTGTTTTCACTGTGGGCAACTTGAACTCCAGTTCACTGGTGAACCCTGGGAGCCAATGGAGCACACACACCTCAGAGTTCCTCCCCCCGAGTGCCTAAGAAGCTGGAGTATCTATACACCAATTCCTGTCATTTATTGGCTGAGCAATACTCCCAGGGGAGCATTAATTTCTTGGCCCTTCTGGCCTTCTGCGTGGATGGCATAGCGGGCTCTGGAGGACAGAGAAAACCTTCAGGCCTGTGTGCTAGGAAGCGGTGAGAGTCAAGGGATTTGGGCAGAGTACCACCAGCAACTGTATTTATGAATCCTTATCCATGTCATCGCTGACCTTTCAGCCCTAGTCCTTTGCACAGCGCTGTCACACGGTAGCTCCTAAAATATATTGATTGAATGAATCAACCAAGGATTCATTCCATCCATTATTCTCATTGTAATTTAAAGGAGGCAAAAGCTCATCACGCAATTTTGAAACTGTTTCCAAATGTGCTAACCTCCCAAAACAGCATCTAAACAAAACAAAACAAAACCTAAGCAGGATGGCCAACAGTGTGAGGAGACAGCAATTTGCACACTGTTAGTATGTAAATAGCAAGCTTCCCAGAGACCAATTTGTCAATTTTTATCAACACTTCAAAGGCACATATTTGGGGACTCAACAACTATACTAGCAGGAAGGTATGTTAAGACACGCTCACACAAGGGTACAGAAATATTCTTACAAGATGTCCACTGCAGCTCTCTTTGTTACAATGAAAAAGTGGAAGGTAAGTTAACTACTCATCAGAAGCATGAAGGTTAAATTATAGTGACTCCATACAATGGAATGTGGTACATACCATGCAGGCATTTAAAAAAATTAGGTATATCTATATGGGCTGACAGAAAAACGTCCGAGATTCTACAACAGTATGTCCAATATGATCCTGTATGTGTCAAATAATGGGGAGGTCAGATATTTACAACACAGATATGCTTCTTTGGGCGGATGAAATACCTAGAAATCAGGGACGCCTGGGTGGCTCAGTCGGTTAACCATCTGACTCTCAGTTTGGGCTCAGGTCATGAAATCGCAGTTTTGTGAGGTCGAGCCCCACGTCAGGCTCTGCGCTGACAGTGTGGAGTCTGCTTGGGACTCTCTCTGTCTCCCTCTCTTTCTGCCCCCCTCTGCTCATCCTGTCTCTGTCTCTTTCAAAATAAATAAACTTAAAAGATATATTTAAAAACTACCTGGAAATCAAATACCCGAGCTTCCAAATCAACGAGACCTCAGAGAGTCTTTTAATTTAAGCTGGTCCTTACCCTCCAACTGAATTGATTGGCTATTTTGGCGACTACATACTACGTATATTTTACCCTTACCAAAAATCCTATGAAGCGAGGGCTAACACCCTATGTAGTCCTCACTGTCAGTGCCCCATTCATATCCCAAGACCCACCCCAGACGTCCCCTGCAGTAAACGCTCCTACAGGCCCGGCTTCTTGTATGGGCTGGAAGTGCCCAGGAACGATCCTCATGCAATGAGTGACAGGAGTTGGTGGATAAACACCCCAGCTTCCTCGGCTCTCAGGGGCAATGTTTCCAAGGTGTGTTCTACACAGTCTCTCAGAAGCTCCTCAGGAGGACCAAGCCCTTGACCAAGGCAGTAACTAGCTCATCAACGCACCCTTCACTGGCTTTCTCCTTTCCTTATCTCTCTTTCCCCACTCCTTCACTGGACTTCCTACAGAATCCTCCCAAATGAAATCATTGCATCTAAATCCTTGTCCGAGAACCTGTTGACCAAATCTTTACCTCAGGGTCTGCTTAGACCACATCCTCATTTAATAGGTAAAGAAACTGAAACTTGTAAAATGTTGGGTAATGCACATCAGGCCATAAGCTACTAGGTTGAACTATGTGAAAATGCCATTCCTGCAGATCACTAATGGTCAAATATCAGCAAATTCATGTGGTTGAACCTAATGTAAGTATTAGGGCAGAAGTTTGAATGCAGATTGAGGACAAAGCTTGTGGTTTCAAAAGTGATCCTTATAGGCGTGGTCCAGGGTAGAATAAACCGTACTTCAATAGACAGGAAGGGTACACTGTGCACATTTTGCATCCTGGTTACCAGCATAGGCTTTGGATGGAGTCAGACCTGGGTTCAAATCCTGCGTCTTATTAGTGTGCAACGATAAACAAGTTTCTAAATCTCTCGGAGTCCCCATTTCATCACGTAGACAAGGTAGCTGCTTCATAAACTTTCTGTGACTTGCTCTTGATCGCCATGAACAGAAACTTAACCCAAACAAGCTTAAGCAGAAAATGGCTTGTGCTGGGTCCTGAGACCAAACAAAGAATATAAATAAGCTGCTTCTCTGTGCTTCATTCTGAGACCCTCTTCAGGCATCCGTGCCTGTGGCTGTAGCCGACTACTGATGGAAAGGGAGTGTTCTCCCAGGGAAGGTCTCTGGGAGATCCAACTTTGACTCAGAAGCTCTGGACTAATTCCTGTGGGCAAGGAAGAGTGGTCAGGTCTGGGTCATTTATCCATTTACTGGGATGGGAAGAGGGACCTGCTGCCAGCAGAAGTATGGAAGAGAAGCTCTTAGCAGACAAAAGCAAACCTGCTCATCTCAATTTTAGCAGTCATTAACATAGACACAAGTAGGGTTTTTTTTTTTTTTAATTAATAGACTTGAATTTTTAGAGAAGTTTTAACCGAAAACTAGAGGAAAATGGAGCAGGAAGTACAGACTTGCTCTCTGAGTCCTCTCCCAACCTCCCACCCCCTGCCCCCCTGTTATTAACATCTGGCCTTTGTTATGGTTCACAAACCAGTATTGGTCCCTTATTATTTACCAAAGTCCATGGTTTACATCAGGGTTCACCCCTTGTGTTGCACAGTTCTGTGGGCTTTGCCAAATGCATAATGTCATGTATCCACCATCACAGTCCCACAGGGAACAATTCCCATGCCCTAAACACCTGCTGTGCTCCACTAATTCACTTTTTCCTTCCATCCTCCCCCAACCACTGATCTTTTTACTGCCTCCGTAGCTTTGACTGAAACATTGTTTACAATAAACACTTGCAAAGGATTTGAAAATTCTAACACCTCGTTTCACCAAAGTTTCCGTCATTTTTGGAAGACACCATGGATACTCTTTTACGAACTGATAAACTTCTTTTTCCAGTAGACAATGTCTAAATCCAGTCCTCTCTTGTCCTCACAAATTCTTACCCCAATTTGCTGCTTCTCATCCTGCTGCATTTGAATGCCCCTCTCACGCAAGTTCTGGCATCTTTTGAGCTGCAAAACCCATTGCATTTAGATTAATGGAGTGCCGATTCACTGGAGATCAAAGCTGCTGTACTTGACATGATGTTAGCTTATTGGATAGGTAATTCCTTTGTGGCTTGGCGAAGGGGGTGTTCTTCAGGAGGATGATAGTAGCTGGGATGTTGTTTGGCACTTGTTTTGTTTTCTTTTGATTTTTCTTCGACTTTTATTCCTGATCCTAATTGCAGTGGGAACTGACTTAGCAGCTGTAACGTCACTCACAGCCTCCTGACATTGCTAGCAACTGGTTTATTTCTTCTCTTCATTGCTTCCTTCAGTTCCTCCAACCTGATCTCTCTTCTAAAAGATCTTGTTCAAAAACAAACAAACAAAAATGTATTATAAGGAAAACCCATAACTAAGAATCCATGCTACATTCTTCATATTAAAAAGCACTTTGGGGATCGCCTTCATTTCTGCCAACAAATAAACATTTTCCCCAGGCTTAAACAAAGGCACCACTTTAAGAGTCTATAAAGAGACTGGCAAAGTCTAATACTATATTAAAACGCTGATGCTATCGCGTTAAAAAATTATACAGATAACACATAAAGATTATATTGGCTGAATAATTTGTTTAAAGATATTTCAGCACTACTTTATTACATTTTTCTTTATTGGCGGTATGTTTAACAATGTTAGAGAGCTTCACAATGATTTTCATCATACGGTTCTCTCTGCAAGGGAGAGAGAAAAGCAAGAATAATACTGTGGTTTTTAAGGCCATCGTGAACTGCTCAGTTCAAGCAGCATGCATTAGCGTGTACTGTGGCAACATGCTAAGATTTGTTGGGTGCAAAGGCGTAGTCTGTGTCATAGATTGGATGGTTCAAAGGCAGACAGTAAGACGGAGTCTGGCGTACATGATGGTCATTAGGAATCAACACCTGTGAAGGGAACATGAGGAGAGCAGGACTGGGCAAGGAGAGAAGTTGAACTGCAAAGCAAGCCTGATAGTCTCCCCACAACCTGGCAGGGAGCTCTGGAGAAAGAATTGTCCATCAGAGTTGTCCTGTATTTGGCTGAACTGGCTGGGACTCTATATCCCCAGTTTGATCATTCATTGAATATGGGCTGCCCAGGAAGAGGCATGATCTAGAGCCAGGGGGCTGTTTCTTATCCCTGAAGGGGCTGACTACACTTCCTGCATCTGGGCAGCAGGTCCTTCCCTGAAGGCAGACATGGGCAGGGCAACTCTGTCTTCCATAGTGTGGTGGGAAAAACATACCCAAATGCAATTTATCACAGTATGGGGAAATATACAATAGATTAATGTCCAGGTTGCTACAGAAGCGCATAGCAGGGACTGGGCCAGGGAAGGATTCAAAAAAGGCTCCTAGAAAGTGGTAAACCTCCAGCTAAATAGGAGCCAGGGGCTGAAGAAGTGAGGGAAGATTTGCATTTTCAGAGCATAGTTTATTTGAGGCTCTCCAAGTTTTGACTTCATTTGGTACCTCTCTGGGTTAGGACTTAGAAGAATTTAATTATTTCCCTTTCCCAGCAAGATGAAATAAGCTATTCAAGGTAATTTAAACACAGAGCCAGGAGGCACCTGGGTGGCTCAGTTGGTTAAGCGTCTGACTTCGGCTCAGGTCATGATCTCGTGGTTCATGAGTTCGAGCCCCACATCGGGCTCTCTGCTGCCAGCATGGAGCTCGCTTTGGATCCTCTGTCTCCCTCTCTCTCTGACTCTCCCGACTTGAGCTCTCTCTCAAAAATAAATAAACAGAGAGGGAGACAAACCATAAGAGACTCTTAAATACAGAGAACAAACTGAGGGTTGTTGGTGAGGTGTTGGGTAGGGGGATGGGCTAAATGGGTGATGAGCGTTAAGGAGGGCACTTGTTGGGATGAGCCCTGGGTTTTATATGTAACTGATGAATCACTAAATTCTATTCCTGAAATCATTATTACACTATATGTTAACAAGGATTTTAAACAAACATTAAACACAGAGCCAGGAAGAAACTTCAGTAGTCTTGGGGCCCTATACATTAACCACTAACTAAATGGCCAGACTCAAATAATTTGTCAGCTGAGTAAAATATTCCAGTCTGCTGAGGACAAGCTTGGTAGGGTGAGGGTTGGTGGAAACCACACACTGAGATTGTGTCTAGTCATCAAAGGTTGGGCTTCTGTTTTTTGTTGTATACTATATAAAATCTAGCTTTGGGGAGAGATCTAGGCAACCGACTGAATGTTTCACATTTTGAAATGAATTTTGATATCGGGTAGACATGGTGAAACTAATAATTACTATCAAAACTGTACAAAGAAGGAGAAAATTTTAAAAAGGGGGCAACGGTGGTTATTACCACAAATAAAGCTTGTTTCTTATCACCAACATTTGCAGAAGTGAGTCCTAGTTCTCAGATTTTGTCTAATATGATAAAAAGGCTATTGTGTCTATGTGTGATAATGATGACAACCGGGGCCAGCTTCCTGGGCATTCCATCTATGCAGTTGCACAGGGCTGCATGCTTAGAAGAGTCCTAACACTTCATTTGATGTTCTGCTATTGTTGCTACTGTAGAATCCTTAATAATTTAGAACAAGGGATCTATGTTTTAATTTTACCCTGGGCCCCACAAATTATGTAGTCAGTCCTGATTACAAACAATTGTTTCAATTAAGAAGCAGGTTTGCTTCCTGGGTCTATGCAAAATATAGTGTTAATTGTTACTATGGCATTTGAATTTTCAGACCTGGAAACTGGAAACATTTTGCCTTTTTACCTTGTATGTTTATTGAATTAGAAAACTACATATTCATCATGGGACATTTGGTAAGTACATAAAGTATAAAGGAAATCACTCAGAAATATTCCCTCCTCGTGCCCCCTTCCATGATTGCAAAAATATTATTAATAATGTCTTTGATTAGTCTCTCTTTGATTATTTCCTGTAACATTTGAAACATGTCTAGAGAAGTGTGTCTTATATCAGATGCCTGAACCAGGGATGTGGAGAGGGTATGGTGGAGACCCACAAGAACACTGAAATGGCTTTTTGGGGGAAAAAATGGGAAGAAACTATCAGGGCAATGAGAACTTAAAGACGTGTATTTTCAACACAGCTCCAAGTACCCAGTAAAAACGCAAAGCTCAACTCTGCCTCTCAAGTGTAAGCATAGTAGGGAGGTTTTAGAGGGAAACGACATCTTAGCAGTGTCCCATTCACCACTTATCTCCAAGTCTAACATAAGACTCACAGAATATTTGTTCAGTTAATATTGAATTGGAGCATGGTTTCGGTGGGAAGAAGGGTATTAGCAGAACACTTTGGCAATAGGAACAAACAGGGTGAAGTTGGGAAAGAAAAGGTGTGTTTGGAATAGACCAATAAGAATGAAGCTGTGTTGGACTGAATAATGGCCCCCCCAAAGATGCCCATGCCCTAATCCCAAGAACCCGTGAATATGTTACCTTACATGGCAAAAGGACCTTGCAGATGTGATTAAGTTAAGGATATTGAGATGGGGTAATTATCCTGGCAGGTCCAGAGAGAGAAATAGACAGAGACAGAGAGACAGAGGGAAAGATACTACAATGCTAGCTTTGAAGATGGCTGGTGGGACCATGAGCCAAAGAAGGTAAAAGGCCTCTAGAATTTAGAAAGGTAAGGAAACAGATTCCCTTAAAGCCTCCAGAAGGAACACAGTCCTGCTATCTCATTTTAGGACTTCTGACCTCCAGAACTGTAAGAGAAAAAAAAAAAAGTGTGTGTGTGTGTGTGTGTGTGTGTGTGTGTGTGTGTGTGTGAATATTTATTTTTAAGAGAGAGAAAGCAGAAGAGGGACAGAGAGAGAAGGGGACAGAGGATCTGAAGCAGGCTCTGCACTGACAGCAGTGAGCCCAACACCAACACGGGGGCTTGAACTCACAAACCGTGAGATCATGCCTGAGTCAAAGAGTCAGATGCTCAACCAACTGAGCCACCCAGGTGCTCCAAAAGTATGTCTGTCGTTTTAAGCCATTAAGCTTGTGGTAATTTGCTACAGCATCAATAGGAAACTATCACAGAAGGTAACTCAGGAAACTGGGCAGATAATTCTGGAAAGATCAAGTTTTCAAGTAAATGAACATCTTTTATTCATAGTATAATGATGAGCTAGTCTTAATCCCCACAGAAATCAGGAAGGGGCATAGACTGCTGCATCATGAGCCATTTTCACTCATCAAAGAAGATTGTGGCATCTCCTTCATGAAGAACTTAAAAACTGGAGGTTTTCTTTACCACTCTGGTATGATTTAGGTACAATCAAT
Source organism: Panthera pardus (assembly GCF_024362965.1). Classification (NCBI taxonomy): domain Eukaryota; kingdom Metazoa; phylum Chordata; class Mammalia; order Carnivora; family Felidae; genus Panthera; species Panthera pardus. The sequence goes on from NW_026526843.1 coordinate 88,479,468, forward strand.
CCTACTAAAAGCAGGGCCAACCCTAGACATTTATGAATTGTGCAGGTCACAAGTGACCTTTCAATAGATTTGCTTGTATTTCCCTGTGATTGTAAAAAGGTTTAGAAGTAAAGCCCAAGGGATGCTACCAGGGAAGATATGTTAAAACGAAAACAAAAACAAAAACAAGGAAGATAATTGGAAAAAGTCTTGCCTAGAGTTTGAATCTAGCATTATATGACTAGCTTTCCTGTTAAAATATTCAACAATAGATTTATGGAAGAGGAGGAAAACAGGCAGATTAAGAAGAAAAAAGGAGGTAGAAGAGGAATTACCAAATATTACTTTTCCCGTCTTTTTTGTCTCCCTTTTGCTATTGGACTCTTGCTGCTTTTGAAAATCACAATTCTTGTAAATGATGATGAACACAAATATAATTTTCAGCCAATACTCCACGGCATCTATTTTGTTAGCAGTAAAAATAAAAGTACTATTACTGTAATATTTTTTATGTCTATAAGTAATGCTTTTTGCAATCTCCAATCCTGCTAATTTAACCTCCTCGATACATCTGTAATCTATTCATTTCCCTTCGTATCCCACCACCACCTATGTTGGGGAGGGTACCGACAGGAAACACATGACACACTCAAAGTGTGATAACTGGAGACAGGGTTATTTACAAAGGGGCAAGTAGACAGAAAGCACACAGAATAGAAAATAGCAAAATCCTTGGCAATCTGAGCAAAGCTATCACCACCCCTAGGCCTGAAGGGACCAGGGGAGGGAGCAGTACATGTACAGAAAGCAAATTTGAGAAGAATATGCTCTTCTGATGAGGCACACAGCCAGCCAGAGGCAACCCAGGAGGGAGGGAATTGGGAAAGTAAATACCCTGATCTTATTCTCCTCCAAATTTCCAGTCCCCTACAGGGGCCCCCTCATTGGCCAAACTCAACCAGAAGCCAAAGGGCACAGGATCCTGTTTATGTGGTTCGTACCGTTCAGCTTCCCAAGGCATAAAGTAGGAAGCAAAGGGTGGAGAGAAAACTTGGAGGGGAATGGAGAACATGTAGCACTCCACCCTCATGTAATCTATCACCACCTCTGTTAAACTAAAGCGCAAGTCCTTTCTCATCGTCCACTCTTGCTCCCCATCCAATATGCTCTCCAAACTACATCCCCTGTTTAAAACCTAACAGTTGCTTCCTAAAGGGATCAAAGTCTTTACATCCCCAGCCTCATGTTGGGTCACTCTCCCACTGACTTTCTTTTGTTCCATCACACAGGCCTTCTTTCAGTTCCTAAAATAAGCCACAAGGGCTTTGCATGAGCTATTTCTTCAGTCTGGATTTCTCCACCCTCAAACCCAACCTTTGGCCTAGTTCATGATTCTGCTGGGGGCACCATATCTGATCTCCCCCCACTGGATTCCCAGTCTGGGTTAACCTCTCACTTTACACAAAATGGTGTCTTCCTTGAGAGCACTTTTCTTCATTTACATTCTATATCCATTTCCTCTGATCCTTTGACGAAGCTGTTTTACTCAGTTTGCTCCCTGTGGTGCCTCCCAGGCCGAGTGCCCTGCCAGGCACTTAGTAGGCATGAAAAGAAAGAATGAGTGAATGACTAATATTAACAAATTACTTCAAAACTGAGTTTGTTTCTTTGAATTCAAGAGAAGCTAACGTGGATACAGGAAAGAAAATTAATTTTAAAACCCAGTTATATAGGAACTTGCTAAAGAAAGCCGTTTTTTCCTTGCCAAAATGTGTTCCGTCCCTTCATTTCTGAGAGCTATGACGCCTTCCATCATTCTCCTGTAACCGTTTTCTCCAGCACAGCCTCAGCGCCTGGTCTCCCAGAGGAGGCAATGCTTCCCACAAGTGCCTGGTGAGGTACAATAAAACTGCCTCAGTGTTCCAGACATAAATGATGACTTAACTGGAAGCTTCTCCCCGCCTCCCTCCTCAGCATTTGTCCTACCACCCAGGTCATGAAGGATAAGGATTCATGACTCAGCAAATTTCAGCCTAGAGACCCGCTGCAGTGTTTATTCCTCTTAGTCAAAAACATCTGAGGTAGAAGAGACCACAGTGGTATAAGTATATGAGTGTATGTTGATCTAGAGTGACTTTCAATGGTAGGTTTTATGACTTCCAATAACCCCGGTTTAAAAAGAGACCCCCTGTGTCTTAGAATTCTCTGAATTGGAAACATTCAAGTTTAGTGGGTTTTTCTACAAGCCTACTACTAATTTAGTTGCCTTCACTGAACTACTCATAAGGGAATGAGTGACTTTCTGTTTGGCCTGAGAGCCTCAACTGACTATTCTACATAGTCTAAGTGGTCTTTCAAGTAATAAGTTCACTCAAATGATATTCTTTGTCTCCTTAAAACATTTATTCCAGATCACCGTGGAATCTAGTGTTCTTTTTAGAGTTTGTCATATTGCTTTCAGAAAAAGTAATTGTGAGGAAAATAGCTCACAGGCTAAAGGAAGAGATAGTTTGCTCAGGTTTTTCTTACTAAAAAGTACCACATTGGGTAGAGAAGCTGCATTATCAAAATATCCAAGAATCCTCCCCCCCCCCCCCCGCTCTTTTTATATTCCCAAGTTCATGGTCATCGAGAATCTCTGGAGACTTTTAGGCCTTCTGAAAATGAAGCTATAATTTGCTTGTGCAACCATCACCTATGTCAACCCCCTCCATGTGGGCCAGGTGTTTTTGAGCTTATGGAAGGGCTACATTCCCTCACTTGGCCAACTTTCTATCTCTTTTTGGTCCCACATAAGCAGGGAGCCCTTCAGTCCACCCTTAGGTCCCTTCTTGCCATCTACTGCCTGTATTTCTCTTTTGGCCTAGCACACAGTCCTCACGATGGCATGAACCTTGGTCTGCTAGACCATTCTCTGTGGAGCGCTTTCTTTAATGTTACAGTAGCTTCATTCTGAAGGTCATTGGAAGCTTCAACAGGTCATAGCACCCAATCCCCGCCCTCATCCCAATCTCCGAGGATAGTCTGGTCATGGCATCTGTCGCTACTTTTTCTCCTTTCCCTGGAAAAAGTGCTCTTCAGTGCACATCCACCAGTTACCTTATTTAGGCTAAAGCAATCCGTGATTTAACCTGAACCCCAGGATGCAACCAAAGGTTTTATCTTAGAAACTTACCCTAGTTGCCATTCTGCCCTGCCAATGGGCTTTTAAGGCAGCTACTCTACCAAAAATTTCTAAGTTCTATTTCTACTTGGGCTTAAGATGTTATCTCTAAAGTGGAGAAAGAAAGACACAGAAAACTTAGAGAATAGAATAAAGGAAATCTAACTGCTATCCTATTCCATGCTTACACTCAGTTCTCATTTGGGGTGGGCGGGGGAAACGAACTGCCTAGTCATGGGATACAGGCCCTTCATCAGCACCCTTGACCCCCACTACCACCCACACTCCACTCTCAATCTTGGTGCCCTGTGATCTCTCCAACCACGGTGATTCAACCCAGCAAGAGGTAGTTTGGTTCATTCGTTTGAAGACCTGGCTAGCTAAGTTGAGAGACAGTTTAGAACATGAACTTTAGGCTCAGGAAATGGGTTCAAATTCCATCTCCACCCATGACTAACTGTGTCACCTTGGGCAAGTGACTTAGCCTTTCTAAAACTGAAGTACAATAAAAAGTACAATAAAAAGCTCACTTGTAGAGTCGTTAAAAAGATTAGAGATACATGTTTTAAAATTAATTTTAAATGTCTGTGACACAAAATTTACCATCTTAACCATTTTTAAGTGTGCAATCAATCTCCAGAACTTTTTCCTCTTGCAAAACCAAAATGCTACACCCATTAAACAGTAACTCCCTTTTCGCTCTTGCCCATCCCCTGAAATAAGGAAGGAGATGCTGACACCTGCTACAACATGGGTGAACCTTGAGAAATAAGCTAGTGACCAAGACCAATACTGTATGATTTCACAAATCTAGTTTCTGTTTCTACGAGTTTACTCTTCATACCTCATATTTGTGAAATCATACAGTATTGGTCTTGGTCACTAGCTTATTTCATTTAGTATGATGTTCTCAAGGTTCACCCATGTCGTAGCAGGTGTCAGCATCTCCTTCCTTTTTAAGGCTGAATAACATTCCGTGACATGTATGGACCACATTTTGTTTGCCCATTTATCTGTGGTTGGACATTTGGGTTAACTTCCACCTTTTGGCTATTGTGAATAGTGCTTCTATAATCTTGAACGTACAAATCTCTTCGAGAACTTGGCTTCAGTTCTTTTAGATATATACCCAGAAGCGGCATTGCTGATCATAGGGTAGCTTTATTTTTAATTTTTGTGGAACTGCCATACTGTTTTCCATAGAGGCTACCTAATCTTACATTCACACCAATGGTGCACAAAGTTTCCCATTTCTCCATATCTTCACCAATACTTGTTATTTTCTGGTCACTGATTTTTGTTTGTTTTCTGATAGCAGCTACTTTAACAAGCATGAGGTAATATTTCTTTGCGGTTTTGATTTGTGTTTCCCTAATGATTAGTGAGGTTGAGCACCTTTTCATATACTTGTTAACCACTGGTATGTCTTCTTTGGAGATATGTCCATTCAAGTTCGTTGCCCATTTTTTAATTGGGTTATTTGGGGTTTTTTGTTGAGTTGTAGGAGTTCTTCATATACTCTGAAATTTAACCTCTTATGACATATATGATTTGCAAAAGTTTTCTTCCATCCCATAAGTTGCCATTTCACTCTGTTGATTGGGTCCTTTCATGCCCAGAAGTTTTTAATTTTGATAATGTCCCACTTATCTACTTTTACTTTTGTTGCCAATGCTTTTGGTGTCATATCCAAGAAATCATTGTCAAGGCTAATGTCATGAAGTTTTCCCTCATGTTTGCTTCTAAGAGTTTTATAATTTTAGGTCTTTGACTGATTTTGAGTTAATTTTTAAATATGGTACAAGGTAAGGTTCCAACTTCATTCTTTTGCATGTGGATATCCGGTTTTCCAAACACCATTTGTTTAAAAGATTGCCCTTTTCCAAGAATAGTCTTGGCACCTCCGTGGAAAAAAATTATATATTTGTTTTTGTGGGTATTTGATTCATGTCTGCCCCACTCACTAATTTATGAAACTCCGAGAGGGTAAGAATCATGTTGATTGTGCTCACTATTGCCTCCTCAGTGCCTAGTGTGTAATAAAGGCTCAATAAAGTTTTACTGAATGAGCAAATAAATGCTTGAAAGACACTAAGCACGGTGCCTGGCACTACATAAAATTTCAATAAGCAGGAATTGTTATTCTTCTTGCTGTTTTTTTATTCAATGCATTGTACCTTTTGCCTGAGGCACACACTGCTTGATATGAAAAATAATGAAAATAAAACTTACTGCCTCAGAGAAACAAAAAAAAAAGCAAATCAGGGTGCACAATGATTCGGGCTTTGCAATCTGGCAGACTTGTTCAAACACGGGTCCATTTCTTTCTGGCTGTGTAACCCTTGGGACGTTACTCAACTTCCCTCCAAGTCTCAGTCTCCCTATCTGTAAAATGAGGGCAATAATATCTATTTCATAAAGTCGTTATGTGGATTAAATGAAATATGGATAATGTCTTTGCATAGTGTCTGGCATTTATAATAAGCCCTCAATAAATAGTCCTTCCATTATTTTTTACAGACCATTAGAATTTCTAACTTTTCACCTTAGATTGGTTTTGCTCTTGTCTTTTAAAAGGTTACTTTCTTAGCTTTTGTCTCCATTACAAGACAATTTAAAATAGATAACAAGGGTAAATAAGCTTGAATGGAAAATATTTGATTAGAATACTTAAGGCAAAATATCATTGAAGAGTTCCTATCAGATCTGAGAATTACCACAAACAGCCTGTGGAAAATCTAATAGTTATTTTCTTCTCTTGACCGAAATGGAAAACATCCTATTAGTGCAGATCCTGACATTATAGATTATCTCTATGGGAAAAAAAGATTTTTCAGGAAAAGAGTTTCCATTTACAAAAAGAAAGTATCATTTATGAAAAAGGGTGGTAAGAAGAAAATATCTCCTAGAGAGTTTTGCAGACTCATACTGCTGGAAAAGACCCCCAGAGAGGATCTCCTCCATCTGTACCCAGAGGAGGGTAAATGATTAAACCTACCACTGTCGATAGGCTTGTATTTCATATTGGTGACTTATTAATCACTTGACCTTTTTCACAGTGCACTTAGCATAGTAAATCATACTACTTTCCATTGAGGTTTGGGTGACTTACATGACTCTTTGCAACTTAGCCTGGGCTGGGTGCAATATAAGTCACCCATTAGACATTTTGCAGCTGATTGTGTGTTTTTACCATGTAATATGATAGTTCCGCAGCCACCTGGGAAGAAAGCACCAGGAAACTCAGGAAAGGGAATTAAGGAGATACCAATTTAATTCCCACTTTACCTTTGAAATCTCTTATAGCTAAGACAGAAGGCAAAATTCCAAATGTATCTGAGATTTTAATTTATTTTTCTACACAAAAGATAGCTCGCTGAACTACTTTCAATTAGTAGAAATGAATCCAATGCCCTATTCTCTTTGTTAAGTCTTCAGCTCTGATGCTGTTGACTCTCCCCTCCTCTATAAAAATCTTGTTTATCCCATTGTGCATTTTCTTCCCAAGAATCCAGCCACTTTAGGGGCATCTGGGTGGCTCAGTCAGTTAAGTATCTGACCCTTGGTTTTAGCTCAGGTCATGATCTCACAGTTCGTGAGACTGAGCCCTGAGTTGGGCTCTGTACTGATGGTGCAGAGCCTGCTTGGGATTCTCTCTGCCCCCCACTCTCTCTTTCTCAAAATAAATAAATAAACTTAAAAACAGAATCCAACCAACTTTAACTGTTTCTGTTGGCTTTTCAATCTCTTCTTAATTATAAGTGACTCTAATCCAATTCAAGAAACATAGTCATTTATCTATTTAACAAATATATACAAAGTACTGAGCTCTTTCTGCCCATGGGTCCTGTCCCTGTGCTTTAATAAAATCAGCTTTTTTTCACAGAAAAAAAAAGCAAGTATTTACATGTTTTAGACCATTTCTAGGTTCAAGGGTTGAAGAAGAAAGGCTATCCACAGAACAAATAAAAGAGAATTCCAGGAAATGATAAGGGCTATGAAGCCATTCATTCATTTATTCACCATTTAACCTTTTGAATGCCTACTACACACCGGGCACTGTTCTAGATGCTGAGAATTTTCTTTCATGGGCCTGAATTGGGTCTTTCCATGGTGAACAGGATGGGACAAGCAGTTGGAGGCAGGAGCCTAGTGAGTAAAGTGAGGCAATCTAAATATGAGTTGATGGGAGAGTGGATTGGGGTGGAGACTAAAGAAATGGAAAAGAAATAGAGAATCCAAAAGAAATTTTGAAAGAAAAATCAGCAGGATGTGATAACTAGCTGAACATGGAGAAAGAGGTGAAGTGCTAAGATGAAGTTAATGCCAGTGTTTAGGTAACTGGGAAAACTAGGAAGTTTTCTTGCCATTAATTCTGCCCTTCTCCTACCCAAAGTATCCGGTTTTCCTTCGGAGACTTTTCTTATTTTTTTTTTTTTTTTATTCTCAACCAAGAGATTGATTCCCACACCCAGCTCAAGAGTGGGCCCTGATTGGTTAAATTATTCAGTGACTCTTATTCCCTCACTACAGTGAGTTGTTCAGGGATGGTCATGTGCCTCCATACCAGGCCAATGAGAGAGAGTGAATCTTAGAACATGGGCAGGACCTGCTGGATAACATTCCATTTCTTTTGTCCTAGATGCTGATTTGAAAGGAGATGAAGTCGGGAACAGTGGCATCTATTTTACTTCTTCAGGAGGAAAGCCTGGAACGCTGGGGGCCACTTTGTGGAACCTACAGATGAAGCCAGTACCATAGATGCACAGTGGTAAGACTGGAAGAAATGAATCATTTGAGTCCTGGATCAAGCCTTACCTGAAGCTACCATACATCTCAAGTTTTCATTATGTGAGCCAATAGATTCTCTGTATTGTTTAAGCTGGTTTGGGTCTTCTGTCACTTGCAAGCAAAAGAAACCTGACTATTGCAATCCCCATTAGCATGCAACACAATGTTGAGTCTCCAGGAGGCCAGTGAATGCTTGTGATCTTAAGTGGCTAACTTTTGAGCTATAACATGTTCAGTGTATAGGGGCACTGTGCTGTGTCCAAAGACGATCTTGTTTCTGCCGTCAAACAAAAGTTTCCAGTGACTTGTCCAGCGATATTAAAAGAAGAAGGGTAAAATGAATCTTTAGACAAAGTTTCACAGAAGGAAATGCATTTGTATTCAGATTCATTTCTGCTCCCTGAAGTGTTCTTTTGCATTTCTTATGGTTTCTCCACCCTAGCGATGAAGTCAGCACGGGCTCCTTTTTTTCAGAGAGCTTATTCAGCGGCTAGTGTTGGACCAGTGGTTCTTAATTTTAGGTGTTTAAGGCTCACCTGGGGACTGTATAAAAGTACAGATTCCTGTGATATGCTTTAGAACATTTGGATACAGTGAGTCATGGATAGAGCCCAGGAATCAACATTTTGAACATTTTTCATAAGCTCCCAGGTGATTCAGGTGTGGTTGTCACTTTGAGAAACACCATTGTCTTAGGTTGGGTTCCCCCAAAGCAGACCTTTTTTTTTTTTTATGTTTATTCATTTTTGAGAGAGAGACAGAGTACAAGCAGGGGAGGGGCAGAGAGAGAGGGAGACACAGAATCCAAAGCAGGCTCTAGGCTCTGAACGCTCAGCACAGAGCACATCGCAGGGCTGGAACTCACGACCTGTGAGATCATGACCTGAGCCAAACTCGGACACTTAACGGACTGAGCCACCCAGGCGCCCCTCCAAAGCAGATCTTGATAAGAGGATCCATGGTTTGCTCATGTTATAGCTCAAAATGGTTTGCTAAGGAAGAACTCCCGGGGAGAAACCGTTAGGGAATGAGAGAAAGAAGTAGGAGAGGGAGGGACAGGAACCAGACAAAGCCCAGTGGGCTTATTCCCAAGGGGAGCCCAGGCAGGTAGGTAAACCTGCAAAGATGTCCCTTCTCCCTCAGGGAAGGTAACTGGGCTTCCACATTCCTGCACAAATAGCCAGATAGGTGAGACCTAAACGCCCACGTACTTCCATGTGGGCAAAATAATTCTACTAACTTGTGGGAAGTCGTCTGAAGCCCCAGGCATGGGCTTTGGAAGCAAAAACATGCTGAAGCTGGGGGAGGGGCACACACAGAGGTAGTAAAAGGAATCAATGAAGATTTGAGTGGAGCACCTACAGTGTTTGCTCAAATGATTGGAGGGATTTCATATTTACTATAGTAGTACCCGTATTTTAAAAGTAACTAAGGGAGGGGACAGTGTGCACCAAGTGCAAAGAGAAGAGGTATTTGTGTAGATTTCCATTCATTCATGGAGCTTTGGGGGGCTCAGTCTGCATGTAAGACTCTAGTGCCACTAAAATCTGCAGTATTCTAGTGGGTGAACTCTTTTTTTTTTTAAGTTTTATTTATTTATTTTGAGAGAGAGAGGATGAGCAGGGGAGGGGCAGAGAGAGGGAGAGGGAGAGAGAGAGAGAGAGAGAGAGAGAGAGAGAGAGAGAGAGAGAGAGAATCCCAAGCAGGCCCTGCACTGTCAGCTCACAGCCTGATGTGGGGCTCCAACCCACGAACCGTGAGATCATGACCTGAGCCAAAACCAGGAGTCAGAAGCTTAACTGACTGAGCCACCCAGGTGCCCTATGGGTGAACTCTTTAAAATGGTGTTTGACAGCTTCTGCTTTCTGGCCCCTGCCTATTTCCCTAACACCTCTGACCTCTTTCTTCCTACACCCTATGATTCAGCCATGACCTACTTCTCCGAAAGAGCATACTCTTGCTCTCCTCTGGGACTTCACAAATGCTGTTCTCTCTACCTTTCTTCAGTCTTAGTTTAAACATTTCCTCAGTTGGCCTTCCCTGACCTATAGGTCCCCTTGCTATTAGCTCCCCATACTTCCCACAACATAATGACCGTCACTCTTCACTGTAATTACTTGCCTGCTACTTGTTTCCTTTTAGAGCAAAATTTGGCAAGGGCAGAGACCATGTCTGCTTTATTTGTACCTGTAACCTCAGTGCTTAGAATAGACATTCATTGAATGAATATAAAATAAATGATTTGCAACATGATATTGGAGATGAATATAAAATAAACGATTCACAGTATGATAGGGTATAAGCCTAGTATACGCAGCTTTTTCTGGAGACACTGATGGTGTCTGTCATTTCAGCTTAGAGCATCCTGCTTAAATCACAAGGCAATAACTTTATTCTGGTTAAGAACAGTGTCATTCTTAATTTTATTCATTAATTCAGTAATAATTTAGGTGCTTAAACAATCATAGCTACAGAATGAGGCTGAACCCTGAATTGCCTAAATTAACCCTATGCCACACTGACCTTTGTATTGTACTCATGCTAATATTTCTCTAGAGTGTGTTATTCCCCTTTATATCTGTGTTATGTTGAAATTATGTGGGAGCCCAACAACCTGAGAATGTCTAATGCCAGTACCTCAAAGTCATTGCAGATTTTCATTGACATCTGAGAATCAAATTTCTCTAGTACCAACTCCATCCTTATGGGTTTTTTAACGTTTCTGAATTTTTAAATATATATATATATATATATATATATATATATATCTCAATATATATATATATATATATATATATATATATATATATATATCTCAGTACAGTTATATCAGTTATATACTTGAGGTATACCTACATTATGATGAAGATCTAAAGTTATTTCATTGATAATTTCCCTAATATTGGAAATACTGCTGATTGGCTGCCGGAGTCCATTCCTCACCTGTTTCTCTCTTGCCCGCCTCCAAGAGGAGGCAGGAAAAGTCAGATATCCACGTCGCCAGCAGGTGAAGCTGCCATGTGACTTTGCTCTGGCCAGTGATATGGGAAAAAGACATTTTCTTTCCCTAATAAGGGATGGGAGAGGGACCAAAGTGGCCTTGCCTACCCTTGTTGCCTTCCTGATTCCTGCCTCTGAATGCAGTATGATGCTGGAAATTGTAGCAGCCACTTGTGATGATGACAGAACAAGCCTGAGGATAAGAAGCTAACATGTCAAGGGTCACAGAGTGGAAAGAAAGAACCTGGCCACTGATGATACTGTGGGGTAGCTGATCCAGCGTTAGTAATAACCCACCTCCAGACTTCTTGCTCTATGAGAAAGATAAGCCCCCCCGCCATTTGTTTAAACTGCTGTTGTATGTAGGTATAAACATCTGAACATGGGGAGCCTGGGTGGCTCAGTCAGTTAAGCATCTGACTTTGGCTCAGGTCATTATCTCATGGTTCCTGAGTTTGAGCCCAGCGTCGGGCTCTGAGCTGACAGCTCAGAGCTTGGGGCCTGCTTCAGGTTCTGTGTCTCCCTCTCTCTCTGCCCCTCCCTCGCTCATGCTCTGTCTCTCTCTCTTCCAAAAATAAATAAACATTAAAAAAATTTTAAAAATCTGAACACAAGCTAATAGATATATGTAGTTACTTTAACATTTTCTTTGTGAAAACTAAACCAAAACAGGTTATGGACACCTGACCATTTATACTTGCACTTATTTGTTGCAAGAGTATTAGATTTTTGTAAGAAGCCCGGAGAAGAATTAACTTCATTTAAAAGCTTCGGTCATTTTAGTTGTAGAAGTAGAGACGAGCCACCTCTAGTCACAATGCATGCTACAAGTTCTGAGGGATGTGTATTGCAGAGAACTTCTGTATGACTAAATATCGCACCGGGAGCTGGGAGAGCTAGATTCGGATGAGATGCTCAGTGAAATATGTGACCATGGACATATGTTTGTCTCTGCATTTTTCTCATCTGTTGTACCATTTGTAGGATACTTTATGTGAAAGTAACAGGAAACTCAACTCAAAATGGTTTGAACAATAAGGGAATTCATTGCCTTATGTGACCAGAAAGTGTAGAGAGTTGGCTAAACAAGAGATTGATAATGTCACTGAGGACATCTCCACCTTGTCGCTCCCCAATTCCACCTTCATCTTGGGTCTGACTACCCTGATGGGTACAAGATGTGTGATGGCAAAAGTTCAAAGCCAATGTAGGGGTCGGGGCAGTGGGGTGGGGATAAAGAGAGTGTTTTGAGATCATAAGGGAAAAGTCCTGAGCTTTGTGCTGATTGGAAGACCTTGAACCTCTCAAGGTCAGTGACCACGGAATGCAAGAGCTGATTAAGATAGGTCCATCATTGTGGCAAGAGGGTTGCATTTATTAGTTTAATGAATCTCCAGGTGAGGTGGTTACAATCCCATATCAAACCCAGAGCTGCTACCTCATGGTGGAGGAGTGGAATGGCTTCCGAGAGAGCAACCATCACATCCCCCACATCTGTAAATGACTGATTTGGACTGGCTGATGTCTAAGGCTCTTTTCAGATCTACGCTGGCTGTGATTCCATATGCAGGGTGTAACCCTGTCTCTATAATTGTCTTTTTTATTTAACTCCACTTTCTTTTCTTTTTTATTATTTTAGAGAGAGAGAGAGAGAGATACAGAAAGAGAGAGAGAGCCTTAAGCAGGCTCCATGCTCAGTGCAGAGCCTGACACGGGGCTTGATCCCACTATCCTGGGATCATGACCTGAGCTGAAACCAAGAGTCAGATGCTCAAGTGACTGAGCCACCCAGGTGCCCCAAGCACTGTCTTTTATTTTATAACTGTCCTTTTCTACCTCTGAGTATTGACCCCTATGGAAGAGAACGAGCCCCAAAATGAAGGTGATAAGTCTTGGCATAACTCAGACTTGGGCTGGGAAGAGGAAGTGAAGCCAGCAAGGTGACTTGTGAGGGTCACTGGGCACTTCAGGGCAGAATGGAGTGATGGCCTTATTCATTTGACACCAAGTGCACATGCCAACTTAGGGTGACAGTGACTTGAAACTGCTGGACCCTCAATAGAAGCAATGTTTCTCAGGCTCTAAGGCTCCCTTGTCTAGAGAATGCACAAGCTTTTTGGGAAAGAGGGAAGACCTTCTCATACAATTATATTTTTCCTCTGATTTGCATTTTAAAAAGTGTTTAGTACTCAAATCCTTAGCACTGGCAAATTTCTCAGTCTCTTGAGGGAGTGGTCAAGGGTCTGCACAAAATGTTTCTGAAGTGAAAATAGGCTGTCTCCACCCCCCCCCCACTTTGATAAACACTATCTTTTTTTTTTCTTTTTTTTTTTTTTATTACTGCACCGAGAATTTTACCGGACGATTTCTAGAAGCTGACTTATATGAACTAATTGGGCACTTCTGCTGTGCAGAGGAACAAAGACTTTTTTTATTGGTCCTTAACTGAGGCATATACCTGTCTGATGGCGTTGGCTCATTCTGCACATGCTCAGTTGAACAGAAATCTTCATATTGAATACAACCTAGCACAGCGGCAACACCCAGAACCTCATTCCCTGGCTGACCCTGTGCATCCACTCCCTCTAGTTGCATTTTTATCCTGACATGTCTAACATTTATAGGAAGTACAGGGAGCAGGGTAGGTACTGAAAGCTTCGGGGTAGGGGTAGGCGATGAAAAAGAGGCTTAAAGTCTCTGTCCCTGCCTTCCTGACCTCTCTCTAGGCTGTCTCTACGGAGGGCAAGCGCTGGACAGATATTCGTTGAGTTTGGGACAGAATGCGGAGAGGCTGTCTCTACGAATTGTTCCTCATTGGTGCACACGTTCCTGGATAGTTTTTGTTTAGTCCTTTTCTTGTAGGTGGACGACTCTCCTTCCCCAGTCCTCATTTTCATTAAGGAATGCACAGTGGCACTAAAAGCATCCGCCGCCCATCAGGGTCTGGAATGACAGCCTCTCCACCTCTCTTCTTGTTTTTCCCATTCATTAGGAACCTTTCCCAGCGTCTTTCCCCAGCAAAAACCGGGAAAGGCTTCCTGCGGTTACAAAAGAAGAGAGGGGAGCGGCCAGGGTTCGAGGCTCTCGCCGCAGAGAGCCAAGAACGTGCGTTCGGTCGTGGACCTTTTGTCCCTGGTCCCCTTCCGCTGCTCGGTCGCGGAGGGGACGACCCCACAGACCCCCGCCTAAGCAGCTGGCGCCCGCGCGCCCCTCGGCCCGACCCCCCGCCCCTTCTAGATCCCCGACGCCCGCCCGTTCGCCGTGACGTGACCCGTGGCGCGCGCATGCGCCGCTCAGCCCCGTTCCCGGTCCCTCGGCCACCGCCTCCCGACGGGCTGGAGTGGGCGGGGCCTGTGGTTCTGGAAGCCGCGCGGCCGTAGGGGGAGGAGGGCGTGTGTGCGCGAGGCGGGTGCGCGGGGCTCGCGAGCTGGTCGGCGGCTGGGGCGGAGGAGGAGGAGCTGAAGGCGGTGGCCGGGGCTCCCGCCCGCACAGACAGCCAGTCCCGCGAAGCCCCCTCCCACTCTCAGGCGGGCGGCGGCGGCGGCGGGAGGAGGAGAAGGAGGAGGGAGCGTCTCTGCCGCCGCCTCCTGGTCCCCAGCGCCGATCTGCCGCCGCCACCTCCCTCCGCGGCGATCCTCCCTCCATGGTCCTGCCGCGGCCCCCCCTGTAGCCCGAGCTGCCCCGCGCCTCGCCGGAGCCAGCCTCGGCAGAGGGAGCGGTCGCGGCCTCGCGGCCCGCGCGGGCTGACGGGCGGAGAGCGCGGCGCCGCGCGGTCCCCGAAGATCCACACGCCGGGCAGCGCGGCCCGAGCAGCGCGAGGAGCAGCGGGCGGGCGGGCGGCGCCGGGCCCGGGCCGCCCTCGCTCCCGCGCCCCGGCCCCGCCGCCCGCGCCGGGGCGGTCGCCCGCAGAGGAAGGCGCCGCAGTCTCCGGGCCTCGCAGCCCCACTCGAGCGTCCTCAGCACCGAGGGCTCGCGGGTCCTGAGGGGAGGAGAGCCAGGGGCCGGGCACTGAGCTCTTTGGCGCCCCCACCCCCGTTTTCGGAGCCCTCCACGCTGCGGCCGCTGTCCCCTCCGGACCATGGCCGACGACGACGTGCTGTTCGAGGATGTGTACGAGCTGTGCGAGGTGATCGGCAAGTGAGTCGCTACGCGAGGGAGCGGGAGTGTGGAAAAATGCATTTCAGTGATGCCCGGGTCCTCCCGCACCGGCACCCGCTCCGGGCCTGCCCCCTGCCCTCCTCCCCTCCGCCTCCCTCGTCCTCCTCACCCGGGCGTATTTATAGACGTGTACCTGGACCTCCTGCCGGGCGGGGGTCCCGGGGGTTCTCAGCCAGCCGTAGAAGTCACCGAGCCGAGGTCGGCCACCCCACGAGGCGTGCGGCCGGCCGAAATCCGCTGTCTGCATTTTATCTGACGGTTGCACAGGGACGTGGCAGCCCCGATTTTATAGTTGCTTCCTGGGAACAGTTGGGGTTATTGTTACCTTGCGTGTACCACAGACCATTAAGGAAAAGAGCAGCTTGCATTTCCTTTGCTTGCATGGACCGATAGAGAGAGAACGTCCAGGGTTTTTAATTGTGGGGTGTGTGTCTATTGTGCAAGATATTAGATAGATGTCTTTGTGTTCACCCCATGCCCGGATTGGACAGGGTCATTTTCAGACGGGGTGCGTTCAGTTTCAGCAAATTCCTTACCCGGTGTAGGCCAGCGTGGAAAGAGTTGGGGGGTATCCGAATTTTTAATGCCTCGTTATGCAATGACTGTTAAATCAGTGTTCGAGGCTTCCCTCGACTGTTGTTGGGATGGTGGTGGTTCGTGTGGCAGAGCCGTCTGCTTTGAGTCACCGGGCTGGTCTAGAATATAGAACTGACAGTCCAAATGCTCATCCTTTCATCTGTGTTGTATAATTACACTAGGGAAAAGCAGGGAATCAGATTAATCACAGTGCTGATTGAGAATTAAATCTGCAGTTCCTCATCTAATTGTCCATTCCTTAAATCTGTTTTGAATAGTTTCCTTTTCATTCTTGTCAAACAGTATTCCAAGTGCACAATCCTGCTAATTTGTTTGTGAGGCAAAGGCTGGCGATCTGAAGTTGATTTCCTAGTTCAGCGTGTATTCTGTGCCTTTAGAAGTTGAGATCAGATTTAAGAGCAATTTTTGCTCCTTTATGAAGGATTGCTGGGTAGCTACCGTTGAAATATTTTACCTCTTTTTGGAAGCGGTGCTTTATTGTCTATTTTAAGGTCCGCAGTTGGGAAATGAAACCAAGACCTTAGAGCAGTTGACTGTATCCCTTTTAAGTTGTCTGCAGTACTGGATTTCAATTTGTTTAAGTGCTGATAACTCATTTTTTTCTTCTTCTATGTTGAGGTATTACAGTGTTGCCTCACATGGTGAAATTATGGGTAGAGCTGGCTACACACTTTCCTCAGACCCAATTGGTACAAGGACATGTTACTCCTTGCCCCTATTGTTACATGACCAGCCTGTCTACTAGAAGAAGAATATCCAAATGCGCCCTGGTAAAGTGTTTGTGGAAGTGCTCGAGAGCAGCGCTGTCCAAAAGATATATAATGCAAGGCACATATGTAATTTTATAGACAAAAATTTTGCATATGTAAATTTTGCAATAGCCGCATTAAAAAAATTAAAAGCAAATAGGTGCAGTCGGTTTTAATAAAATATTTTATTTAAGCCAGTAGACCCAAAACTGTTAGCACTTCAACACGTATTCAGTGTAGAAATTATTTATGAGATATTTTACATCCTTTCTTTCTTTTGTGCTCAGTCTTTGGAATCCAGTGTGTATTTTACACTAACAACACATCTCAGCTCTGACACTAAGCTAAATTTTCATCGGAAATGCTTGATCTGTATTAGATTTCATGACATTTGCATTTGCAAAAGTAGATTCACACACCCAAGTTTTCTCAAACATATCTAAAAGTTTTCTAATAACCTAATCGATATCTCTTTCTAAATTTAAATTGTAATTAATTAAAATTAAATAAAATTCAAAATTCAGTTTCTCAGTTGGACTAGCTACATTTCAGGTGCTCCATAGGCGTATGTGGATAGCACCGTTCCATAGAGACAAATACGTTAAAAAAAAAAAAAAAATCTCCTTGGTTGCTTCATTCTTAGCACCCAGGTGAGGTAAATTAGGTGTTTCCCAAAAGCTCCGAAACGACCGTGTGGGTGAGTGATATTTGTTGTGTCTTAGTTACATTTGCTTTAAATGAGCCAGCAAAGTCATAATTGGAATATGTGAAATTAAAATGTTAATTATATTGTGATGACGGAATGTAACCGTCATTGGATCAATGTTAGTAACCAGTTCTGATTCCTTAAGGTCTGGAAGACTGATGATGTGATCTCTTTAGGTATCAAAAAGAAGTGGTCAGCATCACGGCACAATCAGTATTCTGCTGGCTTATAACTGATAGAATGTTTTCAGGAAACACCTCTGGTAGAACTAAATTCATCTTTTCTGTTGCTTCAGAACTGCATAAGGAGGGAGAGCAAGCTAATTCTGAGGTGATAGGCACGCTGTGGCTACCTTAACGATTGTGAACGTGAAATCTCATTCATAGCCTACAAAATCGGACTTGGTCAGTGCCATTTATAATATGCCATTTCGTGAGATAATGAATTCAAGGTAGCCTTCATGGTAAAGAATGTAATGATAATGTTCCTCACCCTGTGTAAAGGTTGAAGGTTTCTCCGGTAAATTGTCTCAGCATATATTGATCTGGAAATTGAAATTCACTTGAGATTTTCTTGCAGGGACCTTGACAGCATACATTTTAACTTAGAATTTGTTCAACTCCAGATTTACACAGAAAGGTCTTGAAGCTGTTCACTTGTAGTGGAAGCCTTTTTGTTGATTTCTATCCAGGTTCTCTAGAATTGTGATTTTCTTTTATCCCAAATTAGTATCACGAATTGTTTTTGACCTTAGGTCTTAATAGGTTTAAATTTCCACCGAGATACTTTAAAATGGATTTCAATTTTCAAGATGAATTGAGCACCCACTCACTCCCCTACCTCACTTCTTATCCACTCACTCACTCATCTACTGTCTTGGAGGGAATCATGTGCCTGATTCATTATGAATATTGGGAGGATGGCATATCGTATTTTAAAAAATTAAACTCTTTCCCCTTGTGTTTCTTGTTTTTGAAAGTCTTACAAAAGCTCCTTCGAATGCCTATTGTTTCCATAACATTTTCCTGTGTAACATCTTTCAAGTGACTAAAACAAATTGCATCACCAATGATGGGACCTTATCATAGCCCCAAAACTTCTTGTCTTAGTAAGATATAGCAATTAGTGGAAAAGAAAGGTTTTTATGCAAATGCAGGAAGTTGGCTAATTTTTATGTCATGATTATTCACTGCATCTTTTGCAAATGTAGAGTTTTAGAGATAAGTGTACAATCAGTAATATTCCGTGAAGGAAATTTTAAGAAGATTCATCCAGATTAAAACACACAAATACCTACCTTCATGGTACAGCAGTTTCTGTGAAAGAGAATAGCAAAATGCACACCGTTTTCACCTTGTGGAGGGTGAATATTTACCCTCATTTTTTAGGGTTCTTAGTAACCTGTAACTTCTGACTTTCCTGCTTCGGTAGGACACATACTAAAATTGAAATGATGCAGCGTGACCCCCTGCTCAGGGATGACATGGAAGTTTGTGAAGCATGCTGAATTTGCTTGTACCTTGAGAACACTTATCATATTTAATTACAGTTTCTTATTTATGAGTCTCTCTACCTAGTTAACAAGGAACTTCTTGAGGGCAGGGAACATATATATCTTTCTCCATTACTTAACACAGTGCCTGCAATGTAACAGTTGCTCATTGACTATGGAATGAGTTGACTAGTTTTAATAAAATCTCATTAAAAGGCAAAAAGCATGTTTATCAACCTCAGAGCAATTATTGTCCCAAAAGGCTGTATTCGTTTAAAGCAGTGGATCTCCACCTGGCTGCATATTAGAATCACCAGGGGAGCTTTTAAAAAAGATCAATGCCAGAGCCCTGTGTCAGAGCAATAAAATCAGAATCTCTGGGGGTGGGTGCTGGACATTGGTATTTTTTGGGAGCTCTCTAAGTGATTCTGATATGCAGTTACGATTGAGTCATTGGTTTAAAACTTAGGTTATGTATGTAATATTTTGGGACTGGCTTTTCAGAGGCTTACAGTTTTTGAAAAGTAGAATGTTTTTTGGGGAGGTATTGAAGCCAAGAGACCCAAATATGAGTTTTATCTTCTCTATGCTGTGTTTCTGAGCCTTGTTGTGTAAGAATTTTGTTTCAGCCTGTGTTTGGCTTTGATTTCTTGGGTCTCTTAAGATTCGCATTGATTTATGATGCTCATCTGTGTAATGCTAACACAGTGACTGATGTTTGGAACAACCCGGAATGGGGATTGCTTCAATAGCAGTTGATGATGGCTGTCCACTAGAGTGACTTAGTTTAATATTAAGAGATTTATCAGTTTAGTACAGATTGTGTTTGCACATATACTCTATTAAAAGAGTATGGTTATGTTGCTTATATAGTTTAAATTCCATACTTGACATCCCAGTAACACTGTTTACCAGAGAATTGAGTTAAATGCAGCCTTTATGTAAATGCTGGGTTAATAATTTGTAAGGTATATAATTTAACACGAAGAAAAACTCAGCTTTAGTATTTTTAGTTATTACTATGGCTTTCGCATATATTGATTGGCCCACTGATAATGGTTTCCAGTACCCACAAAGGGGAACATTACAATATGTTGGAACATCTTTCTGGGAAATTTTATCTAGTCATTATAGGCAGATTAGTTTTTAATGTTTGGGAAAGTGTGAGCCTGAAGAAACCAGGAATTTTCCAGAAATGAGTAGATGTTTCATGAAAGAAGGGGTTGATCCGAGTGACAATCACATGAGGTATAAGAAACACAGTCGCCAGCTAGCCTGCTGGTGGCCCAGAAAGAGTCAAGCCAAGGGGGTTTAACCGGAGTTCCATGGAAGAAAAACCTGTTAAACACGGTGGTGGATTCCTGCACATGGCAGACCTTTTTGGGAGTAGGTAAGCAGCGTTGATTTCTGATGATGGAGTTTGCTTCTGGGACCATTTTAGAGGGAACTGAGCTACTCATTGGCTTTTCTGTGTGTGAACAACTTTCTCAGAGTCTCCTCATGTTCACTTTTTACAGACTGTCTTAGGACTTGGAGTTTCTGAAGTGTCACTTGCACATTGTCTGTATAAATACTTCCTGTGTCTCCCTTACCTTCCACGACTCTGACATGCTTCTGTGTCCTTGACATGAACAGCTCACTCCTCCCTCCATTTTCACCTTGGATCTGCAATGGTTTCACCGGACAAACTGTCTCTCTAATGTGCCCTTAAATTGTGTTCCTGGATATTTCTTTTAAATTGAAAATTCTTTTACCATCTCCAGTTGTAGCTCTGACCAATAAATAAAAGAAGCAAGTATGCCTTACTTTCTGAGATTGTTCTTGAGTTACTGCATTTTTGCAGATGTTTTCACATTTTAAATTTGCCAGAAGCGCCGTTTAAAAGAACTTTGACATAAGCTTGTTTCAAAGTAAAAACAAAAAAAATTTTTTATACCCCTCATGCTTACTTCATGAGGGGTATTGACATTTATTTCTTCTAATGTTAGGCATTTTACATATATTATCTCCTCTGATTATACCTGTTTTACAGAAAACACTGAGATTCAGAGAGGGGTAACTTGCCCCAGATCACATGCAATTCCAACTGGTTCTAAAGTCCATTCATTTCATGTGGCATTCTGCTGCTGATTCCAGTTGTGAAAAATGCTGCATTGGGTTTCTTTCAAGGAAGGCCCAGGCCTTCATTTTCAGACTTTATTTATGGCAGATTTTAAAAATTTATTTTATTTTTTAAAGTTTATTTATTTTTAGAGAGAGAGGGAGGGAGGGGTGGAGAGAAAGGGGAGACAGAGAATCCCAAGCAGGCTCCACACTGTCAGCACAGAGCCTAACGCGGGGTTCAAACTCACAAACCCTGAGATCGTGACGTGAGCCAAAATCAAGAGTTGGATGCTCAACCGACGGAGCCACCCAGGCACTCCTATTTATGGCAGATTTTAATCGTTCAACTTTCTAGTTATATTTCTTATCTCTTTATTAGAGGTTCCATACTGCCATTCATTGTTTTATCTATTTTTACTTTTTGTCTTTCTCTTTAACGCAATATTGGTGTTTGTCACCAAACTGATAAGTGTACACATTCTTTAGAAATGGAAATACAGAATCTTGCCCATCCATCCAAAATATAATTTGTTTTGGAACTTCCTCTACCCCTTTTACTCTTCCAAGTTTTTCCTTTCAATTGCCTTGTGCCAACAACCAGAATAGTTGGTTAAGTCCTCCTCTAACTTGCCACACCAGAAGTAATGAGGTTTCAGAGATAGGTGTTTGTTGGGAGTGAGGGTGGGGTGGTTACCACGGGGTGGTTATTCCTATATCCTGTGCTAAAAGTCCTGAGATCAGTTCTCACGGACTCTGAAAAACATATACTGAACCGCAGCTGCTGGGTTGTCAGTGTCTAGTCAAGTGACTGAGTTACCGCTGCACAGCAGGTACCTGACCCCGGCCAACAAGCCGAGGGGGTGTGCAGCTCGGGCATTTTTGGTTTTATGTTTTAGTTGCAACTGACAGTGCAGATTCTAAAACCACCACCTATGGCTCTGAATTCATGCTACAGGGTTCAAGGTGCTAGGACCTGCTCTCTTTTCTTTCTCTCCAGGGGCCACCCAGTGTCTTGGTATCTGCTCTTTCAACTGAGTAAAATGTAATTACCCTGATGGCCATTATGATATTATGGTATGATTGGTCATAGAGCCCCAAGTCAGTACAGGGAGAATCTCTCTGTCTTTCTATACCAGGAGGATTTAGTGTCCGAAGCCAGTTTGACTTAATGGAAGTTAATATGTATTTGCAATGTTGAGATGTAATAATTTTCTATTACTTTCTCTTTATAAAGTAACTAGTCTTATAAAATAGATTATAAAATTAATTTTAAAATATAGACTGTACAAAGGTAAATAAGCCTCTCTCCATCCACTCTCCCACCATCCATAGCCCCATTCTCCAGAGGTAACCATTGTCCAGTTCTTGTACATCTTTCTGGAAGGTTTTGTTTAAAAAACTGAATCGGATGGGGCACCTGGGTGGCTCAGTCAGTTAATCTTGCGACTCTTTGGTTTCAGCTCAGATCATGATTTCACAGTTTGTGAGTTCAAGCCGTGCATTGGTGCGGGGCCTCCTTAGGATTCTCTCTCTCCTTCTCTCTCTGCCCCTCCCCTGCTCTCTCTTGCTCTCACTCTCTCTCAAAATAAATAAACTTAAAAAAAACCTGAATGGGATCATATTTGCACACTATGCTGAAATACTAATTTTCCATAGAAAAATACTGTCTCTGCTGACCTTTCTGTATCCATCTATGTCCGTCGAACTCTGTCTCCCCTTAAACTGCTGCCCCGTATTCCATGGTATGGATTGGTACTGTAGCTTTGAGTTGAGTGCAAGCCATTTCTAAGTAGACATTGCTGGAAATGCTGGCCTGGAGTTTGGTTGAGAGGTCTGGAATGTGAAGGTGTGGGAAGTAAAACTGAGTGAATGAGTTCTTCACAGGTAACCGAACTAGGGAGCTGTGGTTTGCTCTAAAACTCACAGAGCTACAAGAGTCAGGATAGCTGGACATCACAGAAGTTTTAAAGTGGGGAGGATCAATAATGTAAAATGCCAACACTGTGGTGGAAGATTAAAAAGAAGGCTTGTTTATAACAGACAATTTAAAGCATTTATCAAAATGAATATAATGTTCAATATCAATTATGGTGTAACTGAAAAGCAAGGTCTGGCCTCATTTCTGTGCATGTTGGTAATATACTATTTCTCTGTAAATCTATCTCTACGCCAATGTATTTAGGGTAAAAAGAAGAAGGAACAGGTTTCTTTTTCATTATAATTGTGTGTTGCAGATTTTGATGGCTGGCTTTAAGGTAAAACCATTTGGTTTTCCTAAGATTAGGTACTTTTCATTCCTCTGCTTGGTGCATAACTGTCAATTAAATGGAAGCCTTTAATGAAATGATATGGTAAATTTTAGATACTTTAAATTTACTTTAAGTTCTTAACAGTAGTCAAACCATTCTTATATTCTTAAATCCCTTCCCCACAGGGAACTGCATGTATCCTTCCTTGTCTCAAGGTTTTGGGTCCCCATTGATTGAGTGTAGTAGTCTCCTCTTCTTTCACATCCCTCCCCCCCGCCCCTCCCCAACTACATTTGTTCATTGGCTTTTTTTTTAGTTGTCCACATCCATTCACAGTAAGAAATGATTCCTTTATTGTACTTAAGCCCATTTTTTTCTATGAAAGTGTACATTATTTCATTGTAGCATTCCAGTCTTTTTTATTTCTTTTAATACACTTTTTTTTTTTTTTGCTTTGTTGCCACTGTTTTGAATATTTGAATCATTTACAGTTTGGAATGATGATTGTGTTCTCTGTGTAGTTTAATAATATCCAAACTATACTATGTTGAGTCTGTATTTCAGGCTTTTAATTTTAACCCTGAGTTTAGAGTATCTTGGTGTATTTAAATCTAGGATGGAAGTATTACTGCCTAGCTATATGCAGATTCTAATGTTGTATTAAGATACTCTTGATGTTATTAATTCAATTATGAGATCTCTAACCCTGCTAAGATGTGCAGATTACCATTATACCACTGCTATTTTATGGAATCTAATTTGTGTTTTTAGGAAACATCATAGATTTTCAGCCTTTTTGCTTACCCTTGGTATGTACTTTCCCCCAAACATATGGATCGACATTGTTTTGTAGCTTTGTGAGACAGCCCCCTAAGATATGATCTGGTAGCCTTTGGGCACAGTGTGGCCATTTTCTCCTTATTTATAGAAAGAACGATAGCCACTTCACAAGCTATTTGCATGGATTAGTGATTGTAAAGTGCAGCATAAGTATTTTTTATTTCTAGAATGTCTCTGAGATACTCAAATTACTTTTGGCAGCTATGTAGATAAGTTTCAACAATTTCCAAATGTGCACTTTCTCAGTGCTAAACACAGGCTCAATTACATAAATAATATGGTGAAATGAACATTCTTTCCTATCACGTGTATAAAATTGTTAGTGGTGCTAACAGTTTATTCATTTGTTCATTTATGCATTCGTTTCTAGCTGTGTGGCCCTGGCCAAGTTAGTTAACCTCTCTGACTCTCAGTTCTTTATCTGTAAAATGAGGGTGATAGTATATGCCTTGCAGGATTAGTGAGGAGTAAATAACATGATCTGGGTAAAATGACTAAAGGGTAGGTATTGTTATTTTAATTGCCATTATAATTTAAAAAAATATTTCTAATTTTTTTAAAGTAAACTCTACCCCCAATGTGGGGCTCAAACTCATGACCCTGAGATCAAGAGTTGTATGTGCCACTCATTGAGCCAGCCAGGTGCCCCATTGTTCATCAAGTACTTGAGTTCTCTGGCCTCAAGGAGTTCTGTCAATGGGAGAAGTTGACAAACAGTTCAAGTGTAATGTAACTCGACATGAAGTCCTGTTAAAGGCAGGGCTGCATCTGACTATTCACCTAGTATCCTCAGCATAACTTGGTAACTGACACATAGTAAGTACTCACTTATTGAAGGAGTGAGCATTAAGTGAGCGATCCAGAAACTGGGACCATCTAGTAGTAAAAGTTGGAGACACCATTACAAGCAGAGGTAAGGCTTGAATGATTTATTAGTCTTCTTGGGTAACTCATGTCATTTTTTTATGCCCATTTCCTCATTTAGAACAAGGAGTAGAGGAATACAGGTAGAGAAAATTAAATCTTACGAAACTTAGAAAAAGGTTTATCCTATTTTTTAAAATAACCTTACTTTTTAAGAGCAGTTTTGGGTTCGCAGTTACTATTTTAGTTGAGTGACACAGGTAACCTGTATTATAAGAAATTCAAACAATAAGCATTTGGTTAGAGTTTTTAGGGACAACTTTAGGAATTCCCCCCCCCCACACTTTTTTTTTTTTTTTTTTTTTGGTCTCAAATTCTATGGCTTGAGTGTTCATTATATGCTGGACCTGGTGTTAAATTCTTGATGTTTTTCTAATTTAACCTTGGCCACAACCCTTCCCTTTGAGGCAATCACCCTCTCTCCTTTTACAGATGAGGAAACTGAGGAAGAGGGAGATCAGTAACTTTACCTGGATTGAGCCCCACATTGCACTCTGTGCTGACAGCATGGAGCCTGCTTGGGATTCTCTGTCTTCCTGTCTCTCTCTCCCACATGTGCGCACGTGCTCTCTCTCTCTCTCTTTCTCAAAATAAATAAATAAGCATTTTTTTAAATAAAAGAAAAAAAGACTAACATTCTGATTTTAGATGTTTCAGCAGATTAATAGAATGCATTTTTTGGTAACAGCTTTATTGAGATATAATTCACATACCATACAATTTACCAATTTAAAGTGTACAATTCAGTGCGTTTTAGTATATTCACAGAGTTGTGCAACCATCACCACAAGAAACTTTCAGCCATTTTCATCACCAAAAAAAGAAACCCTGTATATGTTAGCTTTCAACCCCATCCATCCCTAGCCCTAGGTAACAACCAATCTATCTTCTATCTCTATAGAAGTGCCTGTTCTGGACATTTCATATAAATGGAATCCTACCGTATGTGGTCTTTTGTGACTGCTTCTTGGTCTAAGCATAGTGTTTTCAAAGTTCATCCATATTGTAGATACATCAGTACTTCATTTTTAAGGCCCGTTAATATTCCATTATGTGGATATACCACATTGTATTGATCCATACATCAGCTGATGGGCCATTTGGGTGGTTTTCCCCCTTTGGCTATCATAAATAATCCTGCTGTGGACACTGATGTACAAGTTTTTGTGTGGACATATATTTTTATTTCTCTTGGGTATATACGTAGGAGTGGAATTGCTAGGTCAAATGGTAACTCTGTGTTTAACATTTTGAGGAACTGCCAGACTACTTTCCAAAGCAGTCGCAGTATTTTGCATTCCCAACAGCAGTGTATGAGTGTTAGAATGCTTTTTAATCAGGTGAGTACCATCAGAGTTTGCCCATAGAGTCTGTTCAATACACTGTAACATAAATAAAAGTAAATTTTATGCGTTATTGGTTAACCTTTTATCTCATAGACCTATGTATACTAATTTTCGTCAATTTTAGATATTGTAGGCCAAGAGTTGGCAAACTATCTGTAAACTACCAGATAGTAAATATTTTAGGTTTTGTGAGCCATACAGCATCTGTCACAGCTATTCAACTCTACCATTGTAGCATGAAGACAGTCATGAAAACAAATGAGTGTGGCTGTGTTCCAATAAACCTTTATTTACAAACATAGGTGGTTAGGTTTAGCCCTTGGGCTGATCCTGTTGTAGATTAAAAATGAAACTGGAGCTTCTTGTCCAGTTCCTATTCTTATTTATCCTCAAGGTTGGGATATTATTTCAGTGGTCTCAGTAGCCCCATAATAAGTAGGTTGTTTCTGAAAAATGGAAAGATATTGAGGCTGCTTTGCTGAACCATTTTCACTATTAAATGGGGAAATGCTATACATTTACTTTTTTGTGGGTTTTAAATTTATTTTTATTACTATTTTTTTTAGTGCTTTTGGATTCTTTTTTTAATCCTAGGTTAAAGGGAAGAAACCCATCAAAATTATTTTAAGATTGTCTGACCGGAGGCAATATAAATGTGGAGTTCCTGAAAAAAATTATTTCCTTCATTCTTGCTTATTACCTATAGACTGGATGAAAATAGAGCTGAGAATGTACTAGAATTTTTCAGAAATGAAAGGTTACTTAAAATACTAGTTTAATAAAGTTAGAGGGAAAATCACTAGCTAAATCTCCATTCCTAATTAGAGAGTAGCGATGTACCATCAATGTATATTTTATGACTTCACAAAGAACCCCTAATAGAGTCATTGTTTGGGATTTGTGTGTGTGTGTGTGTGTGTGTGTGTGTGTGTGTGTGTGTGAGTGTGATGTAAACAAAACTTCAAGTTCTATTTTGTGTTTGAAATCCATTTTATTCAATATATATTGTGGTAGTAGACATACACTAGAGTACATACATTTAGTGTGCTTTGTGGTTTAAAAAAAACCTGTCATTGCCTCTTATGTAGTTAGGAAAGATAGTGTTCTTTGAGCTTAGAACTTTTCATAATTTGTTTGCAAGACTGTTCTAGATTATAATTTTGCAGTGCTGTGGAAAGCTCCAAAGATTATGGTAAAAGAGGGAATTTTGTATCACAGCTTTTGTCTTTGCATTTGGGCATTTGACACGTGAATTAATTGTTCATAATTTGAAATTTCAGAACCGAGACAAGGAAAATCCCAGCATATATGTTTAGTAAACAGCCATATGTAGGACTAATGAATATTATAGTGTTCTTTTATGGAACTTCCCGAAATTTTATGATGGCAGCAGTGTCCACATTTTAGCAGCGAGTAAAATGAGGTAGAAAGATCCTAAAGGTGCAGCCTCTGATACAATTGAGCGCTGACTCTAAATTACCTACATTTACAGAGCAGCACTTCATGCACTAGGTCACATTACATTGTCAGGCAGAAGAATGACCACATTGGAAACTGTTTAGACCACTTCCTTCAATTAAAATACTTCTCTTGGTTGGCTTCAGAGGACAGTAGAAGGCACCTTTTCCTATTATAATCCATGGACAGTATTACTTATATTGCTTTATTTAGGTTTGAAGTTTTTGCTGACTTCCATCTGAGCCATTATCTCAAAAACAGAATGGTCTGCTTTTATTTAGATAGAATAATTACTGGTCTTCTTAGGTTTAGTATCATCTTAACTGGGTGTTTGTCCCAGCAGTAATACATGGCATTGAATTTGAAATGATCTTTTTGATAAATATGTTTTTCTTTAATTTAGCCACTTGTAAAATAATTAGATGCTTGTAAAATAAACAAGAAGGCGTTTTCACTGAGGGCTTTCTTTAATTATGTTTCATATAAATTAAAAAAAATTGTTACTGGAGTATTCAGATCACAGGTTCGAGTGAGAACGTAATTATCTCACATTATAATCAACGTATATCATACTTTTAAAAGCATGCTAATAGGGATGAAAAAAACCCCTCTACTGACCATATGCATTGTGGGTTATGCTTCTTTCTTTCCTTCCTTCTTTTTTCTAAACATTTCACTCTTATAATGGATGTGAAACTGATTTGTGTAAATATCTATTCAAATGAATACATTTTCATTATCATCATTGCATAAAGAGCCCGGGTATCTGGAGAGGGAGATGCTAGGCTTGCTGCTCTACTTTTTGGATTATCTCCATTAATAGTATTTCTCCCATTGCTGAGTATTTCTGTTGTACTGCTGGAAGGGATCACTGTACTTCCATAATCTATGACCCACTTGCACTAAAGGTCGAGTGTGCTTTATTTTATTTATTTATTTATTTTTAAGGTCGAGTGTGCTTTAAATTGCCATCTCATTCAAGTTCAGGCTTCTTGGTTAGACTTGCAGAAGTGGCTTCAGAATTAAGCCCGTGAACGTGAATGTGGACTTGAACATATTGGAATAATATTTTTCCCCATGAACACACATTCATAGACAAAGTCCTGAAAAGATATGTATAAATCGGATTTGATAAATGTGGCTTAAAACTTACCAAGAAAAATAGTATTTTAAGAATTTTTTAAAATAATGGTGACAGATTACCACTTTGTTTTCTTCAGTTTCTTGATCTTGTAAAAGAAGGATAGTAAAGGGGGCACATGGGTGGCTCAGTCGATCAAGTATCCTCTTGATTTCAGCTCAGGGCATGATCTCATGATTCATGAGATCGAACCCCAGGTTGGGCTCCATGCTGACAGCATGGAGCCTGCTTGGGAATCTCTCTCTCCTGCTCTCTCTGCCCCACACCTGCTCGATCTGTCACTCTCCCTCTCAAAATAAATAAGTGAATATTTTTTAAGAAAGGATAATAAAGGCTGTATTATCTCATTATATTCTTATGAACATAACACAATTCTTCAAAACTCTTAAGCTGCCTTGCATATATTCTTACTTTAACTTTACTGAGATGAAGAACTTCTAATTAGAAATGGGTTGTGTTGGGGCACCTGGGTGGCTCAGTCGGTTAAGCGGCCGACTTCGGCTCAGGTCATGATCTCGCGGTCCGTGGGTTCGAGCCCCGCGTCAGGCTCTGTGCTGACAGCTCAGAGCCTGGAGCCTGTTTCGGATTCTGTGTCTCCCTGTCTCTGACCCTCCCCCATTCATGCTCTGTCTCTCTCTGTCTCAAAAATAAATAAACGTTAAAAAAAATTAAAAAAAAAAAAGAAATGGGTTGTGTTGAATTTTCTTTGATTTTGCAAGAATCATCTACCTTTGTCTTTAATACTTGTTATATTTTCTTCCTTGATTTCTGGAGCCTAATACTTCTCACTCTTTATAGGACTTAGAACATGTTACATGAAAATGTTGAATAAAGAGATTTCAGAATGAATTATGTGTATTTTACTGGTGGGACAACGTTTACACCGAAAAAAAAATCCTGACTAGTGTGTTTCCCCTTGATTCTCTTTCAACTATTTAATTTATTTGAACTTTGAAGTTTGGAACTTACTGTAAGTAACAATTGTCTGTGGACAATCAGATGGGAACTGTGGCAGCTACTTAAAATATTGAACTCCTTGTTTAGTAGTAAGGTCTAGAGCAGTGGCTCTCAAAGTGTGGACCTCATTCTGACCACTAGCAGCAGTATCATCTGGGAACTTGTTAGAAATGCAGATTCTCAGGCCCCATCCCCACCCTACAGATATGAGGCTCTGGGTGTAGAGCTCAGCAATGTCTATTTTAACAATGCTGGAAGGGATTCTGAGGTACGCTAATGTTAGAGAATCACTGATCTGGAACTTTAGATCAGGGTTTCATAAACTATGGCCCATGGGCCAAATTGACCCACTGTCTGTTTTTATAAATAAAGTTTTTTTGGAATACAGCCATGCCCATTCATTTAAATATCTGTAGCCGTTTTCACACTACAAGGGCAGAGGTGAGTAGTTGCAGCAGAGACCACATGGCCTGTAAAGCCGAAAATATTTACTTTCTGGTCCTTTACACAAAAAGTTTGCTGATCTTGCTTGAGTTGAAGCCTTGGTACTGTTTTCTTGCCCATTTTACTGAACTACAAATAGCTGAAATCAATAGGTAAACACCTTTTTTTTTTTTTTTTTTTTTTTTTGCTTTTACACCTGACCCTCTTATTTCTGCAAACCTGTTCTTCTCTCTGATGTCAAACTATAAGTCAGGGACTACAGACTTGTGAATGAAAATAATATGCAACTGTGTCCTTTCTTTCTATGTTTGTTAATTGTGGTAGCCTGTTTAACAATTCTGTGACATTCCCTCATTGATTCTGCACTGATATGTTCTTGGTTTTCCTATACTCTAGTGTAACCTAACTTAATTAGTTTTTATAGTTTTCATTTTGCCCAGTTCTTACTACCTTTTTACATCCTCAAGAGAAAGCCCACGTTGTCACTACTGAGTTTAGGAATTCATGGGAGCCATTTGGTGTACTTTAAGCCATTGAAATAGTGCCATCTTCCCTGGAAAATTTTTATCCTTGACCTGGAGTACTATAGTCACTTGTACTTCACAAAGATGTTGGTGAGCACAGAAGTACCAAATATTGTGGGTAATCTTAGAATGTTTGTGGGACAAGTTTTCGTTAGCCTTCCCATAACCAAAGATGACTGTTTCTATCCTTAGTTGGAATATCATATTCATTTGTACTTGCTCTCTGCCTTTAAGTTGATTGGTCGTCAGTGTCCTATGAAATACAAGAACTGAATTTTAATTTTGTTCTTACTGATATGCTTGGAGTCTTTCTGTCTACCCACACCACTGAAGGAAGTATAATTGCTTTTGAAAAGCCTTCTCACAGTCTCCATTAGTTCTAGTAGCAAGAGCAGGCAAAGGTATTGTTTTTGTATCTGTGATTCCATGGTTGTTTTAAGTTAAGGAACATGACTTGGCCAAATGATACTGAGCTATATTACTAGTGAGTTTGTTTGGTCCATGACTTCTTTTAGTAAATTTGGGTTGAGTACTTTGGCAGGAGATGCTGGGTGAGACACAGGAGATAGCTTGAAACTGGAAATGATTGAGTTAGACCTCTCATTTAGGCTTTCCCACTCAACTTAATTCATACGTCTTGCCCTGCTTACTCATCTCAGGGTGAGGTACAATGAGAGAGGGTCAGGCAAAGGCCAGCCATCAGTGTGGCTACTTAGGTCCATTGCCAAAAGCAACCCATTTACAGGAGAATTTGAGCTTTACTGTTTTGTACAATATAGTGTGGCCATGCAGTTTCAAAAATTAAATTGTTATTTATAGCAAAGAATAAAATGTGAACTCTTTAAAAGAGAACAGTGCTCTGCAGCCTTATTGTCCCAGTCAGCACAATAGCCACCCACACGAATCATCTGAACAACCTCATCATTTCTGTTTTATCTACCTGAAATGGGGGTCAGAGGTGGGTGGTGATGAAAGCTTGGGAGATCACGCCACCCTTTGGGCAAGAGAAATACTCTGGTGACTCATGCTGTGTTGTCCTCCCCTCTTATGCACCGGAGTCTGGGATAGCCCTGTGGAGCTGGAGGTAAGCTTTAATCCCCTTGTTCCTTGGCAGCTGGCCGTGCTTGGGAGCTGGGTGCTATTTCCTGAGAAGCAACTCGTGTAGACAACTTCTGCCAAACGCGTGGATTTTGAGCCATTTTAAAGGCTATGATGTCCAGACTCTGAATTTCTTAGTAGGCAGGGAGTGTCATTTAAGGGTATTTATGCTACTGGGATGAGGTTCATTATGAAATAGACACTGTAACAAGGCCCTTGTTAGACATAAACTTATTGGAGCTTGTGTATTTTTAAAACCATGTATTTCTTTAATATATATTTTAAGCTTCATTAGGTCAAGATTCATGGCTGTCATACTCATTGCTGTATCTGTACACCCAGGACAGCACCTGACACATAGTCGATGTTATATATATATATAGTTGTTGAACCAACTCAAAGAAGAGGAGGAAGTAACTGAATACATTGGAAAAGAGAAAATCTGGCCCATAATGCACAGTGAGGAGTTCATATTTTCATTTAGTGCTAATATTTTGCTGCTTCAAAACCATCTAGGGGCGCTTGGGTGGCTCAGTCGGTTGAGTGTCAGACTATTGATTTTGGCTCAGGTCATGATCCTGGGGTCCGTGGAATTGAGCCCCACATCAAGTGCCACACTGTGCGTGGAGCCTACTTGAGAATCAGTCTCTCTCTCTCTCTCTCTCTCTCTCTCTCAAGAAAACAAAAAAAAAAACCCATCTAATTCTCATACTGTCCCTTTGAGGTAGGTTAGTACATATAGAATTGTACATAGATGTTGAGCATAATGGTGGAATCCTAAATAACACTTAGCTTCGCTCGTTGAGATGTATAAGATCATTGCTATAATTAAACTACATAAAGAAGTTTCTAAGGTTGAAATGGAATGGAGAATTTTATAGTGAGTAAAATTACTAAAACTTGCTTACCTGATCTAAAACTGCTCCCTCATTTGTAAAATGGAGACAGTAGAATCTACCTAATGGCATTGTTATAAGGATTAAATGAGACAGTGGGTATAAAGCACGGTTCCTAGCACTTTACAAGTGCTCATAAACACAAGTTGCTTTTATCATCAACAGTAAGTTTTGAGAGCTTCCTCAGTGCCAGGCTTTGTGCCAAGTACCTCCTCCTTTCAGGTGTTGGCACAAGTTTCCCCTTCCTCTCTCCTTGCTGCCACACTCCTGATTCTATCTGCAGTGAGTCAAGAAGCTGGCATTGACCTTCAGCCACCTAGCCAGTCCTGCCTGACCTTGAATAAAGGGACCAGCTGCTAAATCCTGCCACCTGTCAAAGACGTTAGCCAGTGTGGTTATTTAAAGTTAACTAAAATTAAATAAAGTTTAAAATCCATGGACTATTTTCTTAAAGATTTACAAATGGCCAACAAACATTTGAAAAGGTTGTCAGCATCATTAGTCATTAGGGACGTGCAAATCAAAACCACAGTGAGATACCACCTCACACACACTAGGATGTGTGGCTCCAATTAAAAAGACAGATAATAATAAGTGTTAGCAAGGATGTGGAGAAATTGGATCTCTGTATACATTGCTGGTGGGAAGTGGTGCAACCACTGTAAAACATTCTTGCCTGTTCCTCAAAAAGTTACAGTTTCCAATGAACCCAGCAATTCTACTCCTAGATATATACCCAAGAGAACTGAAAACATTTGTTCACACGAAAACTTCTACATCAGTGTTCATAGTAGCCAAGAGGTGGAAACAACCCAAATGCCCATTTTCTGATGAATGGATAAACAACATGGGATAGTTGTGCACAGTGGAATATTATTCAGCCATAAAAGAAATGAGGTATTGGTACCTGCTTCCACAAGGATGACTCTCAAAAACATCACGCTAAGTGAAAGAAGCCAGACACAAAAGACCACATATTGTGTGATTCCATCTATATGAAATGTCCAGAATAGGCAAATCTATTGAGACAGAAACTGGATTAGTATTTGCCAGGGGCTGGAGGAGGAGGAGGAGGCTGGTGCGTAACTGCTAAAAGGGTATGGGCTTGCTTTCTGAGATTATTTAAAAGTTCTGGAATTAGAAGTGCTTATTGATCAAGACACCTGTTTGTGAATATACCAAAAAAACCCACTGGATTGTATACTTTGAAAGTGTGAACTTAATGGTATGTGAATTATATATCTCAATGAAGATGTTCTTTTTAAAAATTCTGCTCCTTAGGGGCGCCTGGGTGGCTCAGTCGGGTAAGCGTCCAACTTTTGGTTTTGGCTCAGGTCACGATCTCACAGTTTGTGGGTTGGAGTCCCGCGTTGGCTCTGTGATGACAGCAAGGAGCCTATTTGGGATTCTTTCTCTTTACCTCTCTCTCTCTGTCCCTCCCCCACTTGTACTCTCTCTGTCTCTCTCAAAAATAAATAAACTAAAAAAAAATTATGCTCCTTAGTTGCACCAGCCCCATTTCAAATGCACAACAGCTACATGTCACTAGTGGCTACAGAGTGGATGGTGCAGGCTGAGAACATTTCCATTACTACAAAAAGTTCTGTTAGAAAGTGATGATCTAGGGGTCCCTGGGTGCCTCAGTTGGTTAAGCGCCCGACTTTGGCTCAGGTCATGATCTCACGGTTCATGAGTTTGAGCCCTACATCCGACTCTCTGCTGTCAGCACAGAGCCCACTTTGGATCCTCTGTCTCCCTCTTTCTGCTTCTCTCTCTCTCTCTCTCTCTCAAATAAATATTTTTTAAAAACCTTAAAAAGAAAGTGATGACCTAGAGGAACTGAGTTTCTCAGTCTTGGAACCAAAGAAAAGTAAGTGGTGGGGTCGGGAGGAGGGAAAAGCTCAGGTTTAAAAATCACAGAGGGAATGGAAGACAGGTTATGTGATTAGGCTTTGGAGAAATGTTACTTTGGGGTAATTTTACTCTTTGTTGCTTTCTGCCTCTTCCAGACTGGGCAATCCCCAAATTATTTTCATTTAATTCTCAAAGCAAACCCATGAGGTAGGCACTATCATTCTCACGTTTTACAAATGACTTAATGGAGGCTTTATTAAGTTTGAGAAATTTGCATAGCTAGTGAGGGCCCAGCAGAGGTTCCTACCTAAGTTGTGTTACTCCAGAAGCACCTCACTTCTGTGTTACATGGTTGCCCTCTCCTTTTGGTTTTCTTGCCATCCATCCTCCACCCCCACTTTGTTGCCAGCCCAACAGAAAGCTATTCACAGTACCTTACATGTGCAGTGCTTTTTGTGTCTTAGCAGAAGCTGGTCTGTTAGCCAGCCCTCCGCAGTCCACCTGTCCTCACCCAGCACTCGTGTGTACCTGTGCTTCACTTACCTCAAAGCACTGTTCAAATATTCCTTCCCTTGTGAAGGTGTCCTGCCCTTCCAGCCTCAGCAGCCTTTTTTTTTTTTTTTCCTGTTTCCGTTTCTGTAGTTAATTTCTAAATAGTCCCAAAGTTAAAAGATATTTATCCACCAAGGAAGCAATTATGTCACGCAGTTGTCTGGGGCTGCTATATCACCTGGGTGAAGTTGCATGATGGATTCTTGCTTGTGACACCGTGAGACACTGAGCCCCATTTGTAGCTGCTGTGTTGGTGGCTGTAACAATGAGAGAAGTGGTTTTCTTGTTCAGTTCCTTGGATTCAATTTATACAAATTCCTTCTTTCCACTCACAAAGGTCTCCAGTCTCCATCCTCACTGCTGCAGTATTTGTCAAGGGTCTCTTACTATAGTTTTCAACCTAGGCTCTTTGAACTTGATAAAATAGTGCGATGTTTTCATATTTTTCTATCCACAACACCCTTGTTGCTAAAAAAAAGATACCTGATTGAATTCTGGACCTCTTTTCATGGCTTTGCCTGGATTTTGAGGTCATCTCGTTCTAACTTTATGCTAACATCAGTTTATTGTCTGATTGTGGTAGAGCATATCTTCCAGTAGCTTCTGGAGAAAGGTTGAATGGGAAGTAACCTTGGAGAGTGTGTATAACATGCTAAATAAGATGCCTATATCCGAGTTCCTGGAATGTGTGACTATATTGCCTCACATGGTAAAAAGGTCTTTGCAAATGTCATTAAGTTAAGGATTTTGAGGTGGGGAGATTATCCAGGTAAGCCCCATGTAAATAAGGGTCTTTATAAGAGGGAGGCAGGAGGCTCAGAGTCCATAGATGGGGACATGACAACAGAACTAACCAGAGGTTGGAGTGATACCTTTGAAGATGGGGAAAGGGGCTGTGAGTCAAGGAATATGGGTGGCCTCTAGAAGCTGGAAGAAGCAAGGAATCGGATTCTCCTCGATGCCTCCAGACAGAATGCAGCCAACACCTTGATTTTAGACTACCAACCTCCAGAACTGTAAGAGAAAAAAAAATCTGTTCTTTTAAGCCACGAAGTTCATAATAGTTTTTTACAATAGCAGTAGGAAACTATGAACATAACATGTATGGAAATGTCTTTATTGTGCCCTTTGACTTGATTGTTTATGTAGACATAATTTAGATAATAAGATAGAATTCTAGGTTGGAGATAGTTTGCCCTCAGAGCTCCAAAGGCACTACTTCATTGTTCTAAAGTTGTTTATCTTTTGTCACTTTTTTTTTTTAACCATTTTACTCTACCTGCTTTTTAGACTTTATCTCTGGGGTTCTCAAATATCGTGATACATAATTTGGTGTGGATGCTCTTTTATTCACTTTATGGGCCGCTCCGTGGGCCTTTCAATTTGAAGACTCATTTTTTTCAGTTGTGGAAAATTAATACTTTTTGATAATTCCTTCTCTTTTGTTTTTTGTCTTTTTTTCAGAACCCTTATTTCTTGGATTTTGACCCTCCAGTTTTACATTCTCTGTCATATTATACATGTTTCCTCCTCTTGTTTTGCTTTCTGGGAGTTCCCTTCAACTCATTTTTCAATTCTGTAATTCATTTCTAAGAGCTTCCCCCTCCCCCCCCCCCCCCCCATTGACTTTTGTTTCTTGGGTGCTTAGATCTGATGTCTTCAAAGAGAAAGATCATTATTTTGACATTTTCTTTCCCCAGTATTGTCTGTATTCTCAGAGTTTCTTTTTCCCTTTCTTAGTCTCGGTACATGTCTTTCACGTTAGAAGTAGTCCTCAAGCCTCTTTAGCAGGTTGTTTCTATTAAGGAACAATTGATTGGAAACTATGTTCACGTGTGGGGCTTGTTGACTCATGGGTTTGGCTGTGCTGTGATTGGGGGAAAACCTGGGCATTTATAAAGGAACTTTCCATCAGTTCTGTTGCTTGTAGTCAGTCTCTCTCTATATATCTCCTCGAGTGTCTTGTAGGAGGGAATTTGGTGGTAATAAGCTCACCTCTAGTATTACGAAGCCTAGCCTGCAAAGCACTGGCTCTTTCATCATTGGCTATGAAGACGGACTTCCTCCTTGTTTTCAGTAAGGCGTCTCCTTTCTGTTCTCCGTTATGGCTGGCGTTCCTAGGTTCAGGGATGCTTTGGTTCGGCCTCTCTAGAGAATAACTTAAGTATTCTTCTGTGTGTGGGGGTTGGGAGGAAAGGCAGTTAGTTGTCTGCCCTGCTGTTCTGGTTGAGGAGAAAAAAATCTGAGAGTCTTACTGAGTCTTACTGCTCTTTTAAAGGATTTTTCAGCCTCCCTCCCCTTTATTTTTTTTCTAATTCATCTTTTTTTTTTTTTTAAGTAAACTCTACATCCAATGTGGGGCCTGAAATCAAGAGTTGCATGCTCTACTGACTGAGCCAGCCAGGCGCCCCAAACTATAACACCCCCCCCCAGATTTTTTCTATTTACTTTAAATGTCCCTAGAAACAGCAGTTCTTGAGCTTTTACCTACTGCCTTTTCCAGGGCCCTCAGGAATGAACTAGCTCTCTTGGCTTCAGTTTCGATTCCCCCACTGCAGGTGCTTGGCAGAAAAAACAAGGATACATCCAGGCTAGTTACCTCTTT
Source organism: Panthera pardus (assembly GCF_024362965.1). Lineage (NCBI taxonomy): Eukaryota > Metazoa > Chordata > Mammalia > Carnivora > Felidae > Panthera > Panthera pardus. The sequence continues at coordinate 88,517,094 of NW_026526843.1, forward strand.
TCCAAATGCTTTTCGCTTCTAATTTTGTGATTCTCTCTCCTTTGCTGTCAGATTCTTTTCCATTTTCTTGATCTTGTTAGTTCATATGTTTTCTAATCCCACCTCTGGTTTCTAGAGGGAGGTATACAAATGCTCATATTTGATCAGCTGTGTTTAATCAAAAGCCCCTCCCTCCCCTTGAAACCCTCTTTTTTTTTTTTTATTTTCCTTGGATTTCCAATTACTTCTTGGACATCTGCTTCTGCCTTTAGAATATGAGCTTCTCAGTGGCAGGAACCAGGGTTTTTATATCTCCAGCACTTGCATAATGTCTGCAGTGTAGTAGGATTATTAAATGAATGAACTTTGAATGTGTGCCTCAACCCACACATTCAAAGTTCAGGCATTTTACAAGTCTGCCTTGGCTTTTACTTTCCCCCTGTGCAGAAACTTCAAATCAAACTGTGAAATCTCTCTGGTAGATAAGTTGGGAAGCTCTCCTCTTTCCTTAATCCTTCCTTATTCCTTATCCACAATGTCTCACATGTGTCCAGCCTTCCAGCACACTAAGAGTCAGAGCCTGAAGCCCCTTAGCGCCGTCTCATTCCTCAGATCTCCCTTTTGCCTGTTTGGCTGAAGTCCTGTTTGCCCCAACCAGTACTGCAGGCTTAGGCAGCTGTGATGTTTGTTTGCTAATGATCCCTATTGTTTTCAACAAAGCTGCGGGCGTGGGGCTTTCCCTTGGAGCTCCAAATCAGGTCAGTTCCCTTTAATGGCAGCGTCTGCAGAGCTACAAAGCCAGAGAATTGTAAGGCGGGGTGGGGAATGGAACCAACCCCAAGTTAAAATGCCACAGACGTTGTTTGAGGACATCAGCCACTAATACTCCTCGATAAAACATTCTGCCATTAGAAGTCCTGCCCCCCACCTTAGATTTTTAACGTATTTTTATACCATTTATAGTTTGATAGCTTTTCACTTTGTATAAGTGCTTCCTCATGTCATTGATATAATTCATTACAAATAATTTCTGATGACTGTAACATCTTATTTGGATGTCTCATAATTTGATATTTCCCCTGTTGTTGGATTTCCGATAATTACTTGTTTAATAGTTTTCCCTTTCCCAACAGGCTCTAAACTCAAAGAGGTCTGGGGCTATTTGGTTTACCACTTCATCTTCCGTGTCTGACACAATAATTTTTGTTGAATAAAGGTTTTTTCCCCCCAAATTTGATATACTGTAAATAATACTTTGAGGAGTATCTTCCTGCCAGATATCAGATTATTTTCTAAGAATGGCATTCCAGAAAGAACTTGCCTGGTCAAAGGATATAGACCTTTTAAAACCCCTTGACTGAGCTAGGGTGCCAGATTGATTTCTAGAAAGGTTCTACCAAAATGTCTTATTTGAGCAGGAAATGGTATCCCTATCAGTTGTGTTGTGCATTTGGCAACCGTGAGCATGGTAATTGCTTAAGTTTTATTGACCTGATAGGGAAAAACATGTTAAATGTTATCTCACTGAACTATTTTCTGTTTTTGATAACCAATCAAAGTATTAATTTCCCTCATTTAACTTTTTGTTTTTTAAAAAAAAAATTTTTTTATGTTTATTTTTGAGACAGAGAGAAACAGAGCATGAATGGGGGAGGGGCAGAGAGAGAGGGAGACACAGAATCGGAAGCAGGCTCCAGGCTCTGAGCCATCAGCCCAGAGCCCGATGCGGGGCTCGAACTCACGGACCGAGAGATCGTGACCTGAGTCGAAGTCAGACGCTTAACCGACTCAGCCACCCAGGTGCCCCTCATTTAACTTTTTGTATTCCTAATATAAATTGGCCATTTGTGATCTCCCCTGCCTCACTCACATTTTACAGTTGTCTAGTATTTTTCTTGCTAATTTCTGTAAATTTTATATGTCAAACATATTAACTCCTTATCCTTGTCTTTCAAATATTTTTCAAGTTTACCTTTTGATTCTGTTCTTGTTGAGTTTGGATATACAGAAACTGAAAATCATACAGAAGCAGTCTCTTCATTTTGTGTAGTTAAATCTTTAGCTGGACTATTTAACAGGCAGGGGTAGTAGCCTTAAAAAGGTTACAATGTATCTTCAACATTAAAGCTTCAGAATATACATTAAGTAACTAATCCTTTTGTATTTGGCTGCCTTTTTCTTTGAATAGGAGTCTGATTAATTAGAAATCTATATCTATATACGTATATATGCATATATAGTTTTACATTTTATCCAGAATGTACCATCAATGATTTCTAGTCCTGGTCTCTTTAAAGTGGTGTGTGATACATTAATGAACTGCAATCCCTGTGGAATTTTTTCAGGTTATTTAAAGGACCATCTGTCTTGCCCTCCCCCTCCCTCCCCCCCCAGTCTTTTGCCGGTTTGTTTCCTACATTTAATTCAGGATCACCTTTATAATATAACTCTTGGTAAGTAGGCAATTAAATTTGTAGGGGTTATGGACAAGTGTACTATATAGTAGCCTGTTAGCACTAAGCATTTGGCATGCTGGGGGAACTCATTAGGTTTCTACACCGGGGCTGGGGAATGAGTCCATCTATGGAATTGGTTAAGGGGAGTCAATTAGGAGAGCTTCTACCATAGTCAAAATCTGTCAGTCCTTCCCTTTATTTCTGTAATTGTTTTGATGCTGGAAGCCCTTCCCTTCCTGGGAGTTATGTGGAAATTCACCTACATTTGTGTCTTTGTTTTCATGTCTCACATTTAACTCTTTGATTCATCTGAGATTTATTGTTTTTCACCATGAAGTAAGGATCTAAATGGATTTTCCATCCTCAAATAATGTGCCAGTTTTTCCAGTATAGCAAGGGCTTTCATAAAAGTGATCAAAAATGCCCTTTCTAGTTCTCACCAATTAGTCTAGTCTGGAGAGTGGAAAGTCAGTATTGTCCTTGGTTAGGGCAGGGCAGGTAGAGAATAGAGTAAGAGGCATGCGTGCACACACACGAAAAAGAGAACTGGGTAATTGGGTGAGAACAGAGTTTGCAAGAAGTGGATAATTCTCAAGGAACCTCTTTTAAAACCCAGGCCATGCCCCAAATAGCAATTTTAAGGGGAAACTGGGCTCTCTATTTTTGTAATAGTAAAGTAGTTTATTAATAAAGGGTATGCCAGCAAGGAAGGAATTAAGTAAAGTTTTATGCATACTGTCAAACTTTAGAGCATGATTACCCCCATCTGTGTTATCTGTTTCTGCTGGGAAATTATTTATGATGATTTCATTGGATTATGGTGTGTTTCACGTAAGCCGTTCTGGGGAGTAAATCGACCTCTCAATGCAAATAATTGCTTTTTCCTGGGCCATAGCATTAGGTCAACTAGTGAAATACTAAGTCTAATACGGTTTAAGGCTGTGAACAGCTTCCAAGTATTATATGGAAATATGGGATTAATATTAAGGAATCGCTGTGAAGCAAATGTTACTAGTAAAATTTTATTATATGGTGGTATTAATGCTGGTTTTACGTTTTAAAGTGTTTACTCTTTGAATGATCACTGTGTGAATTTTACTTTCAAAATATTTAGTGTTGATACGTTCTATCTAAGCTTCCCAACATTTACTTGTATTGTAAGTCACTTCAAAGTGACTCATCAGCATTGTATTAAAGCAAACCACCAACAACCACCCAACATGGGAGATTTGTTTCAGTTGCAGGGCCTTATTTATTTATTTATTTAGTATAGTCGACATGCAGTGTTACTATAGTTTCAAGTGTACAACATAGCAATTGGATAAGTTTATACATTATGCTCTGTTCACCACGAGTGTAGCTATCACCTTGTATTCATAAAGCTCTTTTCTTACTCTGGAAAGTACCCGTTGCAAGCCCTTTTCCCCCCTTCCAGTTCTAGGTTATTGGGGGTTCTTGCTAGAAAGCATAGCAGAACACATGCAGCAAGTGTCCCCAAGTTTTTTTTAGACCATCTGCAGCTACCTGTGGCTTCTGTATAGTCTAAAATTTCAGATGGCTTGATGATCTATTGGCAGATGGCTAAATTGGAATCCTTGCGTAAGAGCTTTATTTTATCTTTTTCATTCTGGAATGGAAAAGTGAAATAGAGACATAAGACATTGAAGGTTGTCATATTTTCTGTGAATTTGAGAAGTATTGACATTTCTCAGAAAAGTATGACTATAGATTGATGTTGTTAGTGCTTTGGGGTTTTTCCTTTAGAGTTACGTTTCTTCACCTGGAAATAGCTGAGGAAAAGTGGCATTTGTAATGGATTGTTAGTTTCCGTAGATAGGATTTTTGTTTTAGGTGCCTTCGGAGACTTGGCTTAAACTAATTAGAAAGCTGTCGCTGGTTTGTCTAAGTTTCAAAAAGAGTGGTATTAAGCTTTTAATTCAATATTTGCTGAGACTGCTGTGCCTGATAACATTAAAATAAAAAGGGTAAAATGGCTCTGATCTCCACCACTCCCGTGTACCTACACACCCTGTATTGCTTACTGCTTCTTTTGAATCCAAGGTGATTCTTCAACCTGATGTGTTTGTTTTGATGTTTTCACTGTATGTCTGTGTATGACATGTCTACAATGTTTATGTGCATTTATCTTATGTACAGTTGTATCATATCATACCCAGTTTTATTTGCTTAGGTAGCCCATAAAGGCTTCTGAAGTATTAAATGAGTATTTGGCTGGGAATTTGACACTTGTACCAAAAAAAAATGGACACAGCTAGCCTAGAAAAAAATGCATCCTGGTAAGAAGACAGGGGTAAAAGGAGAAACTGGTTTGGGATGTACTTGTAATGAAGAATTTGCCCTCTGTCATAGTCCTTTCAGGCTGCTATAATAAAAATACCATAAACTAGGTGGTTTCAACAACAACCATTTATTTCTCACAGTTCTGAAGGCTGGGAAGTTCGAGATCAAGGGGCTGGCAGATTTGGGGTCTAATGAGGGCCTGTTTCCTGTGGCTGTATTCTCCTTGTGTCCTCCCATGACTGGTGGAGTAAGGGAAAGAGGGAGGGAGAGATCTCCTTTATAAGGGCAGTAATCCCATTCATGAGGGCTCCACCCTCATAACCCAATCATATCCCAAAGACTCCACCTCCAAATATCATCACACTGGGGATTAGGTTTCAATATGTGAATTTTTGGAGGGGCCTAAACCTTCAGTCTGTACTATTCTGATTTCTCTTTCACTTGCTGATCCTGAAGATCCTGTCGTACTTCAATTTTGTGTTTTGCTACAAATGTCATTTCTTCACCATTTTCCTCGGAAGGTGCTACTTCCAGTTTGGCAAAATCTCTTAGAGTTTATTAGGTAGCAGCAGTATATAGATCACTTTGTATAGGAGAAGATGCAGTACATCTTAAATCTTCTGTTTTTGCTTGTGTGGGTCTCTAAATCATTCCAGATGGTGCCCATTGTGGATAGTAATAGCAAGGGAGAAAACTGTTAATATAATAGCTTCTAGCATATGTCTCCTCATTGTGGGTGTATATACCCAGTGTCAAAGGTATGTTACAGCATACCTGTTATGTATGGTGGCTTTTAGGAAGTAACTGAGGCTTTTCCATCTGCATTAGCCAAGTAGGAGGATGGTTTAGACAGTAGGATATAGCTAGTGCTTTTATCTCTAGCAGGTAGCTATGTTTTTTTTAAAGAAGGTTTTAGCTTCTCATCTAGCCAGGATGTTTGATTTTTAACTTGAGATTTCCTACTTCTGCTTGCACGTCTTTATTTGTGTTTTAAAACTAAGATCCTTTAAATTTAGACACATTAACTTATAGCACTTGTACAATGATAGTGCTATCTGTGGAGATGCCTTTTATTTTCTGTAGTTGGGGTCTATGTTATATTCAGTGTGTAAGGTGTTTCAGAAGTGATCTGAGCAAGCTTGACCTTTAAAGATGTCTTGGTAACTTGTCCCATATTGTTACTGTTTACTTTTTAAAGTCTGTTGGGTTTTCAAGCTTCTATAAGTTTCTAGACTTTGCAAGTGGTTCTGAGTGGTTTCAAAATGTTGAAAAGAAAATTGAAGTATCCTTTGGAAAACTTCAGTGAACTTCAGCTGGGAATATGTATGTAGCCCCTGTTTTAAAGACCACTTGAGATATTAATGAGTACTTTTTTTTATATTACTAAAGCTTCTCTAAACATGGAAACTTCAATCACATGTTTATCCTGGGTAGTCAGACTTGGTCTCAGGGGTTACTTCACTGCCCTTCCTAAAGTTAGGGATTGTAGGTAGTTCACTATGATAATAGTGACAAGTCATTGTATTTGGTTGGCAATCAAATATTTGTTGATTTTAATTAAATTTGCTTAGTTATTTTTACCTTACTGTATACTTTGTAGAACTGAAGACCTTTCTCCCCTTTGAGTTAAAAAAATTTTTTTTATGATAAACTTGTCCTCCCCTTCTCCCATAATGAAACTACTTTCTACTGTTTTTTAAAAGATTAACCCAGGGGCGCCCGGGTGGCTCAGTCGGTTAAGCGTTCGACTTCGGCCCAGGTCATGATCTCACAGTTCATGGGTTCAGGCCCCACATCGGGCTCTGTGCTGACAGCTCAGAGCCTGGAGCCTGCTTCAGATTCTGGGTCCCCCTCTCTCTCTGCCCCACCCCTGCTTGTACTCTGTCTTGCTCTGGCTTTCAAAAATGAATAAACGTTATTAAAAAAATGATTACCCATAGGATAAGAACTGTGAATTCTTTCCTGAGTCGTAGTGTTATTTCTGCACTGTGAAATTAAGGCTGTGAAGATGATTAGAATATGCCCTTGATCTTTCTGTGCTTCCCCCCACCCCAGTCCATTATTTTTCTTTGGTGTAAGATCAGAATGAACTCTTAGTAGAATTCTCTGTACTCTACTACGCAAGACCATATCACCCAGTTCTTGTAATGAACTTGATTTTAGATGTTGAGTCAGCAAATTTTGCTAGTTGTAAAGAATAAATTACATTTTATAGATTAGTAACATGTTTATAGTAATTCAAGGTTCAAAGTTTTTTTTTTTTTTTTCCACACTCCCTTTGAATGTCATCTTGACATCAACCTTGCGAGGTAAGTGGATTTTTCCTATTTTTTTCACCTCCCAAATGAAAGGAACAAGTTTTTTGAGAAAATGTGACTGGTCCACAGTTGTAGAATTCAGATTATATAATTTTATCTGAGTTACTCGGTAGGTGTGGAAATCTTGACCATTGTAATGTCTGTAATTTTGTCTTAGAATCCTAGAATTCTAGAGCAGAGAGAAACAAATTGGTACAAATGGAAAATAGGTTCCATATTGGGTGCCAGGTCAATTAGATGGGTTGTAGCTATTGCGACTCGGAGCTGAAACAGTTTTCGAAGGCTTATTTCCAGCTTACTTGGTGGGGAGTGCCCTGATTGAACCGTGCCTGAAGCACACATGGGGGCAACCTATGGATGGCAAATATGTTGCAGTCATGCTGAGTAAATCTAAGGTACCTGATGATAATTTCTTTTATGAACTTTTTTTTGTTTATTTATTTTTGAGAGAGAGGGAGACACAGAGCGTGAGCAGGGGAGGGGCAGAGAGAGGGGGAGACACAGAATCCGAAGCAGGCTCCAGGCCCTAGGAGCTGTCAGCACAGAGCCTGACATGGGACTCGAACTCAGGAACTGTGAGATCATGCCCTGAAACGAAGTCGGATGCTCAGCTGACTGAGCCACCCAGGCGCTCCAATGACAATTTCTTTATAGATTCTATTTTGACTCTAAATTTGATTAAATCCTCAGTAAGTTAAAGGATTCTCTGTGTACCAGTTATGGAGTTTAATTTTACTACACGGTACAGAAACCACAATAGTGACCTTAAATTTGAGTTTATTTTTTACTCCTAAAATTCCAAAATTTACCATTCCAGGCTTGATAGAGTGTCTCTGGGGTACCATTAGGGCCTACGTGCCTTCTAGCCTTCTTCCCAGCCATCTCTAGTGTAGGCTCCTGGTTGTAGGGTTACTCCTGAGTCCTCGTGTCTACGTTCTCGGCAGGCTGGAAGAGGAGGAGCAAGATGGTGCCTGCCAGATGTGTGAGACTTCTTTAAAGAACTTTCCTGTAAAGCACATCCAGTGAAGTCTGCTTTTGTATCATTGGCCACCAAACTATATCACACGGCCCCCTCATTGACCAGAAAGCTGGGACGTCTGTTTTTACTTGAGCATATTGGAGTCCAACAACTTTGGGCTTCTGGTAGCAAGAAAAAAGGGAGAATCGATATTGAGTGGGCTGTTAACAGTCTTTGCTATAGTATACTCCATTAACTATCCACTCAATCTTTTTCCCATACAAAGAATATGCTCTGCCCCCCCCCCCCCCCATCCTCAATGGAAATACCTTCAAAGTGTTACCTAGTTATCTTGTCCATTTTTCCAAGTCAATTTCTTGGTGATATGCAGTATACCCCATTAGGTCTGGGTATGTCTTGTGGTCTGGTGTTTTGCAAACTGCCATCTCCCCGATTGTTACCTAAGTAGGAAGAAAAATAGGGTAACTATAGTAAAAGTTCCCACCCAAAAAGAGGGGAGAATGGGAAAGACAGCAGTGACCAAATCCTACTGGGCTGGAAGAGAGCAAAGACTTCCTGCCTTGGCAGTTGAGAAAGTTCCTTGGGTGGCCTGACAACCTCTGGTTCTCCTCTCTGGAAGGATTTCCTTTGCCTGGGAACTAAATTTGTGAGGGGAGCCCCAGCATCCTTGAGGAGCCCTGTGATTGCTCCTCCCTATAGGTCAGAAATTATAGTGGGAGCTGCTGCCACTGAATTGGCAAACCTAAATACAGGGTGGGTAATTAGATCCTGGGGTGGCAGAGGCCAAGTGGCACTCAGTCCCCAAAGGCAAGGTAGGTGTGGTTAGCTAAATAATAGGGTCAAAGTAGCAATTGGAATATTCTGAATAATGCAGGGGGATTTCCTTTGCCCCAGAAGAGGCCCCTGACTGTTCTCTAGAGATTCTTTGTTGTCCATTGTTCTCTATGGCCCTATCTCAAGCACTCATTGTGGAATGCACAGCTTTCTTGGGGAATGCACAGCTTTCACAGCTAATAAATGTTCTGTTGGTGAGGATTTGGGGCCATGAATTATTTTTAGAGACTTAATACTTGCTGGCTGCTGCAAAGCAGTCTTAGAGTTTCTATGATATACCCTCAAGAACTTAGGAGTGTTTGATATTTTTGCTTTCAGTAAGCTCCATGGAGGAGAAGCCATCTAGACATAGTTTCTTAGCTTAAATTCTTCTGCTTACTGGCTTCTGTGCTCAGCTCTTTTCTTTTAGCTTTTAAATTAATAGCCAGCTGCCTTGAGGTAGGCAACATCCTTAATCTGATTTTTTGCTGGCTGGTTTTCTTCCTTGTCCTGAAGAGAACTCTTAAAACAGCTTGGGGCTGTGGTCTTATCTCCTGCTAAGACAGCTACTTCTGAGTTACTGCTTATAATCACCTCAATTTGAAGTGCAGAGGCTGTTGATATTTACAGCCCTGCAGAGCTTCAAATTATGTGACTCTCCGTCAATCTGGATTGAAGGCTGCGGGCATTTCTATGTCTAGCTCTAGTTTGATTTGGTCTCTCCTGGGACCGGACTCAAAAGCTGCAAGAACAAATGATCCCATACCCATATCCTGAAATTTTCCTATAGTTCCTTAAATTATAGACCGATGTGTCATGTGGTGTTATCAAACATTTTGCTACCACATAACAAGAATAACCAGCTTTAAAGTCCTGTTGAATTTGTTAGAGACTGATGGCATTAGTTCTCAAGACTAATTTTCCACGAAGTCTTTTCTTTTTCCTCATATAGGTATATTCTAAGCATTAATGGGCAGCTTGGTGTACATCTACTTTTTACCCCTAAATTGGAAGAAATCAGGACTAGCAGGGAGTGTTTTTTCCCAAGGACAGGAACATTTGGGGAAAAGAAAACAAGGAAAAAGTATGAGCAAAGAAATATGTGGAACTGATGGAAATGTTAATTGGTAACTTGATTGTGGTAATCCTTGCATAGTGTATATATCAAGTTATTACATTGTATGCCTTAAGTACATACTTCTATTAATTATACCTCAGTATATCTTAAATATACCTCAGTGAAACTGGATAAAAAATACAATAATCTCAGGAGGTAGGTAGTATTATCCTCACTTTATAGATCTATGTAAATGGAGGCTCAGAGAGGTCTAAGTCACTTGTCCAGGGTTATTAAGCTCTTGAATGGTAAAGTTGGGAGCCTGAGGAGGTTTTGACTCTATCCTCCGGTCATCTACCTTGCTGTAATTGTACACAGTCCCTGCCATTTGGAAACTCACTTAATTGGGGGCAGTAAACATGTAAATAATTGAATTATTTTACTTTCTTAGTTCATAGTTACTGTGATTGTTTCATAATGTCTATAAACATAAGTTGCATATGTGAAGCTGCTTTGGCATGCTAAGTCACTGCCTTTTTTTAGAGAGTGTGAATAGGGGAGGGGGAGAGAGAGGGAGAGGGGGAAAGAGAGAACTTAAGCAGGCTCCATGCTCAGTGCAGAGCCCAACATGAGGCTCCATCCTGCGACCCTGGGATCACGACCTGAGCCAAAATCAAGAGTCAGATGCTCAGCCGACTGAGCCACCTAGGTGCCCCAAAGTCTGTATTATTTCTGAAGCAGTAAATCAGGGTGGTCTAGCAAGTGAACAAAAATGGCATATCAAATGAACCAAAATGGTATTCAGCTTATTGGACACATTCATTCAACAAAACATGTTGAACCATTACTATGTTCCAGGTTCTTCTGAGCCCTGGGGATATAGTTATGAAAACCTAGAGGGTGCCCTTTCTGTCATGGAACTTACTAGTCTACAGGGGGAAACCAAAGTTAAATAATTCTACAAATAATTGTTTAAAATTGCAATTGTGGGTACTGTGACAGAGCAGAGAAAGGGAGCTCATCCTGCTTCGAGAATGAGAAATGGGGGAATGTTCCAACTTCTGAGTAGAGCTATCTTTCAGACTCTCCAACATACTTTGTTATTTTATCAGTAAATTTTGTGACTCTTCATTATTCTTCCTATTAATGTACTGAAGTCCTGTGCTTTGTGAGCACCAAGGGGGAAGAAAGCTTTACTTGCTGTGAGGGGAATTAAAAGCAATTCTGAGGTACTGAAGCTAAATCTTGAAGGATTAGTGGAGAGGGATTGGATAAGAGGAAGGGTCTTCTAGGCAAAGGAAATAGTTTGTAAAAGTTAGTACAAAGGTATTGGGAGCAGATGAGAAGCTCATCTTTTTAAGATGATTGCGATTAGTATAGATGGATGTAGTATGTGTCTAGGTGGTGTTGAGATGAGCTGAGAAAGATAAATGTGAAATATCTATGTAACCAAATTTAGTCTCCACAGTTCTACCAACCTTTCCCTATCATTTCAGGTAATAATCTAAGAGCTATGGGGAATGAAGGAAGATTCTTTTCTCTTCCACATTTTAATTGTTAGCATTTTTAAAGTGTAAGGATGGACTTGAACAATTTAGGTAATGAGGTATCTTCTGGTTAAAGCATAATTGTACACAATGCAATAATTATAAGGGTTGCAGTCAGACTACCAAAGCATGGTTATCAATTAGTGAAATGCATTTGGATCTCCTAGCTAGGAAGAGGTTTGGGTTTGGGAGGAATATATATTTGTGCATATAAGATTAAGTTGACGTGAAGAAAAAGGTTTCTTTTTAAATTTTTTTCATGTTTGTTTATTTTTGAGAGAGAGAGAGAGAGAGAGAGAGAGAGAGAGACAGAGTGTGAGTGGGGGAGAGGGAGGCACCGAGCCCAACGCAGGGCTCGAACCCATGAACTGTGAGATCACGACGTGAGCTGAAGTTGGATGCTTACCGACTGAGCCACCCAGGCGGCCTGGAAGAAAAAGTTTTCTAAGTGTGGTGTTTCAGGCATATTCTGATGAGGCATGATATTTTATTGTTAATGATCGACAGATTGGGTGGAAGGGAATGATCAACAGTGAAAACAACCTGGGCAGTGTGATGGAGAGCACTGAGGAGAGGTGCATGGCTTGCAGCCTGGGCCAGCTTCTACCACTGATCTTAGAAAGTCACTAGATCTTTCAAGATCTGAATCTTTTAGTTTTTTTACTTTTCTGAACTTTTTACTGAAGTATAACCTACAGAAGCATACACAAACCATAAGTGTGTGCAGCTTGGTGAGCTTTTACAAACTGAACACACTCCTATAACCAGCACCCAAGTCAAGATACTAGGATGTTACTGGAGTTATCTTTGTGCTTCCTGCACCTCCATTTTTATCTTTAAAATAGGAGTAATACTGTGTTCTTCACTGTTTAGGAGTGTTGAACAAGGACAAAAAGTACTTGATCTCTCTCACATAGTGTTGTACAAGTGAAAAGAGATGGCTTTAGCACTGTGTTAGACCCAAGGAAGTCGGACCAGTTTCCAAAGTTGTACAGAGCTTATAGTATTAATAAACCTACTAAAGTGGGGGTGAATGAGGAATTAAGTCTGAAAACCACAAAGCAAAGGACAAAACCACTATCTAAAGCTAATCATAAAGATGTGTCAGCAGAATGTGATGCCTTATGTTACTTTATACAAGATGTCATTCTTGGTGTGCCTGGCTGGCTCAGTTGGTGGAGCATGTGACTCCTGATCTCAGGGTTGTGAGTTTGGACCCCATGTTGAGTGTGGAGCCTACTTAAAAAAATTTTCATTCTTGGGATTCAGTAAAGCAACTTGTCTATTTTTATATGTCCAACCAGTATGAAACCACTCATTTGAGGATGTTCAAGGAATGGTAGCTCCCGGAATTAAAAGCAAGTTGCGCTTGAAAATACCCACAAGTCTTTACCCAAAGTAATCTACACATTCAAAGCAATCCCTATCAAAATAACACCAGCATTCTTCACAGAGCTAGAACAATTTTAAAAGTTTTATGGAACCAGAAAAGACCCCAAATAGCCAAAGTAATGTTGAAAAAGAAAACCAAACCTGGAGGCATCACAATTCTGGACTTCAGGCTATATTACAAAGTTGTAATCATCAAGACAGTATGGTACTGGCACAAGAACAGACAGATCAATGTAATAGAGAACCCAGAATTGGACCCACAAATGTATGGCCAACTAATCTTTGACAAAGCAGGAAAGACTATCCAATGGAAGAAAGTCTTTTCAGCAAATGATACATTAACTAACTTGAATTTAAATTTGGGAAAACTAGATAGCCACATGCAGAAAAATGAACCACTGTCTTATACCATACACAAAAATAAACTCAAAATGGATGAAAGACCTAAATGTGAGACAGGAAACCATCAAAATCCTAGAGGAGAAAACAAGCAGCAATGTCTTTGACCTCGGCCATAGTAACTTCTTACTAGACATGTCTCCAGAAGCAAGGGAAACAAAAGCAAAAATGAACTATTGGGACCTCATTAAGATAAAAAGCTTCTGCACGGTGAAGGAAACAATCAGCAAAACTAATAGGCAAAAGATGGAATCAGAGAAGGTATTTGCAAATGACCTATCAGATAAAGGGTTAGATCCAAAATCTATAAGGAACTTCTCAAACTCAACACTCAAAAAACAAATAATCCAGTGAAGAAATGAGCAGAAGACATGAATAGACACTTTTTCCAAAGAAGACGTCCAGATGGCTAACAGACACATGAAAAGATGCTCAGCATCACTCATCATCAGGGAAATCCAAATCAAAACCACAATGAGATACCATCTCACACCTCTCAGAATGGCTAAAATTAGCAACTTAGGAAACAACAGCTATTGGCAAGGATGTGGAGAAAGGGGAGGCCTCTTGCACTTTTGGTGGGAATGCAAACTGGTGCAACCACTCTGGAAAACAGTGTGGAGGTTTCTCAAAAAACTAAAAATGGACCTACCCTATGATGCAGCAATTGCACTACTAGGTATTCATCCAAAGGATACAAAATGCTGATTTGGAGGGGCACATGCACCCCAATGTTTATAGCAGCATTGTCAACAATTGCCAAATTATGGAAAGGTCCCAAATGTCCACTGACTGATAAATAAAGAAGATGTGGTATATATTATACAATGGAATATTGGTGATCAAAAAAGAATGAAATCTTGCCACTTACAACAACGTGGGTGCAATATGCTAAGGGAAATAAGTCAGAGAAAGACAAATATATGATCTGACTCATGTAGAATTTAAGAAACACAACAGATGAAAATAGGGGAAGGGAGGGAAAACTAAGATAAAAACAAGGAGGCAAATCAGAGCGCCTGGATGGCTCAGTCCGTTAGGCATCCGACTTCAGCTCAGGTCATGATCTAGCGGTTCGTGGGTTTGAGCCCTGTGTTGGGCTCTGTGCTGACAGCTCAGAGCCTGGAGCCTGCTTCGGATTCTGTTTCTCTCTGCCCCTCCCTGGCTTGTGCTCTTTCTCTAAAAAATAAACATTAAAAAAAATTTTAAAACAGGGAGGCAAACCATAGAGACTCTTAATACAGAGAACAGACTGAGGGTTGCTGGAGGATAGGGGAATGGGCTAAATGGGTGATGGGCATTAAGGAGGGCACTTGTGATGAGCACTGGTGTTGTATATAAGTGATGAATCACTAAATTCTACTTCTGAAATGAATACTGCACTATACATTAACTAACTTGAATTTAAATTTAAAAAACCCACAAGTCACCAAATATTTCTGTTTGGGTTTTAAGAGGTCTGGTGTTGAACCTGAATGTTAATGAATGCTTTTAGGACAGGAAGTCCTCCTTCATGTTTTTAATACTATTAACTGAATAATTGGTTTCTTGCTAAGTGATCATAAATGAAATTACATATTCTTGTAGCATTTTCTGAAAAAAATTGTTTTCTTTAGTGTGATAACAGATTGATTCTTACTGTTTCTAACAAATGACACTAGCTCTAGTCACCAAAATAATAATTCTGCATTTTTCTGTTGCTTTCAACTTCATTTCCCTCTGCAACATCTTATTGGATCCCCTTAAGAGCGATTCTGAAATTTACTTATAAATGAAAGACAGTGAAGTATGATTTTAATTTCTATAAAATAAGGTCATTTTACTTGCATATTTTTCTCTTTGATATGTAAAATTATCTTTGAGCTCAGAAGTTGAGTAATTCTTTCAATTATTTGGTGATTTACTTGGGAAGTTCTTAACATCAGCAGTACAGTTCTAAAGCATAAACAAATAGAGCAGCTGTACTTCTAATAAACATTTGAGTATTGCTTAGGATTTCCAGATTTTAAAATAGAATTTGAAAATGTGAAATTGGAAGAAAAATTAGAACCAAATATTATCTGCCTAATATTTTCATAGCCCTGCTTGGACATTTGAATCCCTTCCATGTAGTCAGCCACTTCAGTCCATTCCACCGGGGATGGCCAGCTCTGGGTCTCCAGCATGGCCTGTGACAGAATAGAGGGGGGTGGATAGGCCAAGCAAGCACCTGTGATAATGCTGCCATCGTATGTGCGTTGGGACACAGTGTGCCCTCATTTGTCATGTGACTCTGTTCCGTCAGAAAGCCAGCTTCTCCTCTCCATCTTCTGGACAGAGTTTAGTATTGATAGATACTCTGAAAGAGGTATGGAGGTGCGTATGTAAGACTGACTTTTTTTTTCCATATCAAGGAGAAATCTAATCACTGGTAAGAAGGTAGGATCTAGGTTATGGTTATAGAGGGTATCTCACATGTTAATGCAGCATAAGGTAATTTAAACTAAAACACATCCAGGCAAAGAAACCATCTTAATCCTTCTCAAGTACTTGGCTCAAGTACTCTGGCTGTTTAGCCAGAATTGAAAGGCTACCAAGTAGTCACATGGGCCCATGAGTAAATGTAAACCCGTCCTGATTACAGCAAGGACTCTCCCATCCAGCATATCCAGCATGTCTTTCCCAGGCAACAAGGGTATACTCCTAAGACAGATCTACTCAAAATAGGAAGGATTTAAAAAAAAAATTTTTTTTTTAGTGTTTATTTTTTGAGGGAGAGAGAGAGAGAGACAGAGCATGGGTGGCAGAAGGGCAGAGAGAGAGGGAGACCAGGATCTGAAGCAGGCTCTAGGCTCCGAGCTGTCAGCGTAGAGCCTGACACGAGGCTCAAACCCATGAACCCTGACATCATAACCTGTGCTGAAGTCGGACGCTCGACCAACTAAGCCACCCGGGTGCCCTGGAAGGAATTTTTTTTAATTGTCCCTGCCATGTAGTGCACAACTGATTAAAAATTTGGAAACATAATTAATGTCCCATAGTTTGCCATTGTAGTTAGTGCGAGTAGATGTAATTATGCATACCTTATGTAATTTGAAATGTTTCATTTTATATCTAGTTCCCAACACCTCATGCCTGGTAGGAGAGTTAACAAAATGGTGTCCTGATTGTTTAGCTTCGGCTTACCAAATTCTTCTTTCAGGTTATCAGAAAACCTATATGATCACTTCAGGTTGCCACCAAATGTATATAATCTTCAACAGAAAGAATGTTTCCCCAAACCAATATTAATAATATTTGATCTATGAAGTTTCCCCAAACCAATATTAATAATATTTGATCTATGAAGGAGTAGCATGTGTTCAGTCTATCTATAATATGTCACAGTCCTGTTCTTTGAAAATTGAGTCTGTGTACTGAATAGGTTCCACATCAGAATCTGTGTTTTGCTTTTTTATATTTAAAATGATCTTAAACTCTGTCAAATTTTGAATAAAAATGGTTTGTCAGAATTTACCCTTTTACTATAAAGGGTCCATTATCTTTATACAGTCTAGTACATTTCCTCCCCTAAGAATCAGATGTATAGTCAGTTGATAGCTGTGCCTCTTGTTGACACTTTATCTGATGTGTTCTGAGTTGAATTCAATTCCACAGATATGTATATACTCCAGGTCTTGAATGAAGCTGTAGGATAACATCTCCCCAAAATACGTTTCAAAGAACATTGGTTCCATCTTTTTTTTTTTTTTTTTAAAGGTCGTATGCTCAGAATTTCAGTAAATGTTTGTTTTAATGAAATTTAACAAGTCTGCCTCTTTTCAGAGGACCTTTCAGAGCCTTAAATTTGCTCATAAGCACTGAGATTTTTAAAGATAGGAATGTTATAGAATACCTCCTAAACGTATTTTACTCTTAGAACGTTTGAATAGTAGAGCACTTAGTAGAATAGTGAGTCTCAAAACATACCTCAGGAAACGTGATAACAATAAAAATTGTTTAAAAATGAGTAACCAACTGTTTTCATAGGAATTAAAAAAATGTCTTTGGCATTCTTGAGCCGTGGCAATTGTTTGGAAGGAAGAGAAATGGAGAAAAGTATGAAGAGCAGGAAGCCTATTGTACTTTGACTTTCAGAGTTCAGGTCCTAGCTCTGTCACCACACCTCATGTGTCTGTGAGCATGTGTTTTGAGTGTGTGTGGGAGGTGGTGGTTGTCTCTTGCCTTTGTGGACCTAGAGTTCTCATCTATAAAATGAGGGACTGGCTCAAGTGACCCCTGGAATCATCTCTACATCTGACCTTTCTTCTAGATGAGCCTCACTTTACCAAAACCACATACAGAAGCTAGAATTTAGGTAAATTATTGGGCACTCGCTTGCTTTACAGAAAGAAATTTTTCACTGTGGAGAAATCACCTTCTCAAGCTGAGTTTTAGCAGTTTTTCCCACAAATCCATTCATGTGTAATTCACATAAAACTTAAGTGTACAGAAGTATAATATGTATAACTTAAATCCACTTGTAACTATAAGCATTTACGTTCTAATTCTTGGGGGTTTTTTGTTTAGATTTTGTTTTTGTTGTTTTGTTTTTACATTATATGACTGATGTTGATAAGTGCTGTTAGTGAAAAAGTTGGTCTTTTAAAAACTCAAGTGTCATAATGTGCTTATTTTACTTAAAACATGTATTGGTTAATTTTTAAAAAGATACATTGATGTCTCATGAAAATAAAATGCATTTTAAGATGTATTTTTATTCCTTCCCATTTTAATATTATTAAACATTGTAGTAAATGCATATGACATGAAATTTGCTATTTTTCACCCTTTTAACTGTATAGTTTAGTGACTTCAGTTACATTCACAATATTGTGCAGCCATGTCTAAGATGTATGGTAACCCTTTTGGTAACTGAGGCTTTGTTGTGACTTTAGTTGGTTGTATTTTACAGCACTTTATATACCACCAGGCTAACTTTGTGCCAAATTATTAAGATATCATGACCCTACCTAGATATTATGGGAAGGGAGAGAAACTCATGGTATAGAATGGTTAAATGGCTTCTTCAGAGCCTAGTATTTTAGATCAAAATTAGCTAAATCCTTTGGTAGATGTTGTAGTTTGATTGGTCAGAATTGAAATCAGCAAATACCTTCTTAAATAGTTGCTTTTGTTAGGCACAGGTATTCTACTGCCACAGCATCCTTTTAAGGTAATGAGTATTTCAAACAAAAGAAGTGCAGAGTTAGGTCTACTAGGTATTGGCATACCCTCTCCATCTGGGCTTTGGTCTTTCTAGCAGTCTCAAGTTACAACTATAGGTTTTGCCCTTGCTTACAATATCTATTTGGTAGTGGGGCTGGAATCTGGTAACTTCTGTCAGAAACAAACCTTTCCTCCACTCTGGAGATGCTGGGTCTCATGATTGTTCTGCCTCTTCCTCTTGGTTGTTAATCTTCAGTCTTTGGGTACATGAAGTGACTTGTCCCTACAAAAAGAATTTAAGGACCAGTCTAACTCCCCTAGTTGAGGAAAGACCAGAGAGTTGGAACTAGTAGTGATGAATTTTAGAGCTAGAACATACATATTCTTATCTCCAGTCACAGAAGATGATTGTCCTGTGACGGTAGATGAAATGGGGACAGGAGTGAAAGAAAAACCTATTGAGGAAACCTCTGGTGCCTTATGTTTTTCTCTAAGTTCGAATTTAGATCTTGGCAGGATGGAAGTAGTTATGTACTTCTAACACCCTCTATGAAAATCGAGGAAACGGGCACAGAGTGACTATAACCCTAAATATAACCCAACAGTTGCAAAGCCAGAACTGGGCACCCATATTTCTTGACTCCTGCTCTAGTGCTAGATACACAGGAGTGTGACTGTATATTTGCTGCCTACAAGACACCTGATAGAATTGTTGCTGCCATGTATTTATAAAATTACTCCCTAAGAAATAGTGCTAATATTCTAGTTCTGTATCACCTTTGAACCAACTAAAGATGTTTTTAGTGCCACTTAATAGTGTAATCATACAATCAGAAAGGAAACTTAAGTAAATATGCAGTGTTAATTCACTTTTTTGTAACAAAAATTATTTCTCAAACTTTGAACATGAGGAGAGACGCTTTCTATAAATACGGTATTTTTCTCATAGGCGAATACTTACTATATAGTACAGAATGTAAATAAAACATTGAAGGCAACTGAAGTCTGCAAATTTTCCTGGTAAATACAACAGGGGGATTCTTGCCTCTAAAAGACGGTTGGATAACTTCAGCAAGGGGACCTTGAACATATGTCTGATACAGGTGTGAGGTAGTGATAACATAGGGATTAGGAAAGTCATGGGCTCTGGATTTGAATTCTGATTGAAACAGTTACTGGTTCTGGGGCTAGGCCAAGTTATTTAGCTTTTCTGTGTTTCAGTTTCTTCTCTGTAAAACTGAGAATAAAGACACTGCCTATCTTAGAGTAGTTACAAGAACTTAATGAGTTAATGCCAGCCAAGGTTTAAGAGAGATGGCTGGCATATAATGCTCAATACCTATAATAATATATTCTAAAATATACCAATACAGTACCTGTCACTAATAATTTTATCATTCTAGTTGCTCTTTTTGGAAGACTATGGTAAATGTGACATGTGAGTGGGTAATCTTTGGTAAGTACAGGACTTTTGACCTGTGGACGCTTTTTACTACTTGGATATAAATATACAGATTGTAATCAGAATTAAATGAACATTAATGAGTTTTTTTGTTGAGGAAAGTATTTCTCAGCCCAGATGGTTCTGCTAAGCCAACTTAATTCCTTGGTCACTTTTCTGTACCATACAGTTAAACCATTTGAAGTTTTTTCTATTGTTACATTTTCCTCGAAGTATTTTTATTGGATTAATTTTTTTCATATAAATCCTAAAACCAGGCTTTTTAAAATACCAAATTTTGGGGGGCTCCTGGGTGGCTCAGTGAGTTAAGTGGCCAACTTCAGCTCAGGTCATGATCCCACAGTTTGCGAGTTCCAGCCCTGCATCAGGCTCTGTGCTGACAGCTTGGAGCCTGGGGCCTGTTTCAGATTCTGTGTCTCTGTCTCTCTGCCCCTCCCCTGCTCATGCTCTGTCTGTCTGTCTCAAATATAATATTAAACAAATTTTAAATACCAAATTTTTAAAATCATGGCTTCTAGTATGGTAAGTTTTCTTTTATACTGTAATTGTAGTACATTATTTTCTTTATCATTTTTACCCTAATATAATCAATATAGTCTTTTTTAAATGTTCATTTATTTTTGAGAGGGAGAGAGAGAGAGACAGAGTGCTAGTAGGGGAGGGGCAGAGAGAGAGGGAGACACAGAATCTGAAGCAGGCTCCACGCTCTGAGCTGGCAGCACAGAGCTCCACATGGGGCTCAAACTCGTGAACTACGAGATCATGACTTGATCCGAAGTCGGATGCTTAACCGACTGAGCCACCTAGTTGCCCCCAATATAATCTTTTTTAAGGGAGGCATCATTATGCCTTCCTGATAATTCTTCATTTCACATGCATTCTCATGTCCCTGGCAGTCCTCTCCACCGGCTTTCCACCACTTTGATATTGTTGTTAATACTACTTTCTTCAAAACCTCTCAATAACTTGAGTCAGAGGGCATAAGCAGAAGTAGATTATTAAGTGACTAGGAGTGAAGGTGTCCCCGTAGTGAGGTTTCCGGTGACGAAGAGTGCAGCATGGCTGAGACTTAGGGTAAACCAAGATGTTCCATATGAGAAGTCAAAGGTGGGAGAAGGAAGAAAGCTCAAAGGGCTTTGCAGATGCTCTACGCCAACTGCCTCAAGAGCAGGAGCTTCAACACTAGCCGGCTTTAACATTTAGTTAAGCCATAAAGAAGGCTCCCTGAAATTTAAGGAGGAACCAGAAGGGTTAGTATGATGGTTTTCAACCATGCCTTGTTCTGATCAGTTCTACTCGAGACAAGGATAGAAGTCCAGAACTTCACTTTTTACAGAACACATTAGTGAAACTATTCTCTTAGCTAATGACTGCCTGGTTTAGGGGAGGAACCTCTCCCAAGATTTTAGATAAAGCAATAAAAACAGATTTGCTCTAACAGCTTTAGCGTTGTGTGCTGTGGCTGATAGTTTAATTTATGTAATGCTTTATTAAGATTGGGAAACATTAAGCATTGTATATTTGAATCAAGTACTCCTCTAAACCAGTAAGCATCTGTTGCCATTCATGCTTGTCTCTGTTCTGTGAAAAGCAGCATTATGGCAAGGCTGCATGTATCCTGGGCAGTGATTGAAATAGCAGCCTTTGCTAATTCCACTGATCAGTCCAACCATCTTTATTTTCTGATCACTGTAATACATTTTACCGACTAGAGTTAGGGTTTAAGCTGCGTGGTCCCTTTCAAAAAGAATTATTAGTCTTGATCAATAGTGTATTACCTGTAGATGAGATTTCTAGCCTAATGTGATTTCCTCAGCTGGTATAGAGGTCCATTTTATCTGTCCAAGAAATGAAAGCAGCAGATTTATAGTACTTTGGGTTGTTTGTATTATGGATCAGCTAAGTATTTGTGGTAAATCAGAGGCATAAAACAAGCTCAAAAATCCAGTCTGTTATATGGAAGTGACAAACTACAATCTCATTAAGGACAGTAACTCTGCATTTGTGTATGGTGCAAGTACCAGAATTTTCCAACAAATGGAATGGTAATGGCTTTTTTGATGTGTTCCCTAGAAAGAATTGTGTTCTGTGATTTTTTTTTTTTCCTCCAAGTGATAAACTCTTTGTTATTCAGTGCTTTCACTGTTATTTACTAATAGTGTTACAGCCGAAATAAAATAGAACCGTGCAGTGGAACTCATTTCTTCTCCTCTGTTATAGCCGGCTCTGTGAAAGATGTTTGAGGAAACCCTAATTGCCTACAGGCCTACAATGAATTGCATACCAGATGTACTGTTTTAAAGTCTTGGTTCTTGGTATGCATTTTTCACCTTTTACTTCAGTATTAGCCTTTTGTTTGGAGCATTTAATGTTAAGCGGTGTAAATATGTCTTTAAATATGTCTTTCTAGACGACATAATTGGATTCTCCTTTTTTTTTTTCCCCCAACAAAGAAAGCAAGGTCAGCATAATTTTGCATTTTCTTCTCAGGCTGTTCTTTGAGTCCGGTCAGAATTGAGTCAAGGTCAGAAATACTGATTTCTTCTTTTTGCTAACACTTAGTAGAATGACTAAATATTTTGGATAAGAAGTTCTTCTGAAAATGTATATTTTAGATACTATTCAAATGGCATGATTTCAGACCTTTGGCTTGTGCTTTTCTTCTCACAAAAGCACTTTTCTGTAAGCTTTTCACTTATTTTACTTTTCAACCACAAAGTATTTGGTCATATGAGGACACAGGAGGAAATAGATTGAGTCTATGACCTCAGCTATTGTGTTAGACATCTTATACAGGATTAGTTTCCAGACAAGTTCCAGGGATTTGAACTTTCTCAGTTCTTGGCTAACATTTGTCTTCTTCAGATCTGCCCCTGCCCTGAGTCCTAGGGATCCTGATCTGGTGTAGCCTGTGAGTGCCCATCATCTCTTGGCATTGGGGAGGTAACCGGCCTTCCTCTATGAGCTCCTCCTAGAGCACCGGCCACTAACATCTTTCCTTCCAGACTCTCTAAGGGACAGCACTCCCCCCCCCCCCCCCCCCCCCCCCCCCCCCCCCCCCCCCCCGGCTGCTTGTGTTGTCAATGACTAATGGCACCCAGTAATGAGGAAGAGAGGGCCATTGGCTAGCACCATGTGAGGACAGGGGATCCAGAATTGGAAGAGAGTCAGTGCCAAAAAGCCAACTCTCTCAAATGGCTTGTTTTAGCTCTGGATAAACTCAGACTCTGGCCTGAAGGGATTAGCATAAGGCTCTTCCACTTACTAAGTTCGTTTGGTAATGATTGTGCTTCAGCAGTCAGGCCCTAGCTGGTAGGTGGATTGGGAGTTTGATGACCTTGGTGTCATTGTGTTCTGGCCTGATTATCATAGTCCTAAAGAAGGGTGCCAACCATGTGCAACACAGTCAACCAAGAATTCTTCGTTGTTTTCTTCACAAAAATCTCAGTTCATTTTGCATTTCAGGGAGAGGGAGGGATTTATTAGGTTGTGTGATGATGGCTCATCTACTTGTACCAAATGGGCTAAAAGTGGTAGACAGGAAAAAATAGTCCAGAATCGGTCACTTTTTATTAGGCCTTTTGCTTAAGGAATACTTGCTTGTGGAAATTTTGGCTTATTTAATTTGAAAAGTGTAAGATTTCTCCACTCAATGACATGCCTTCAGAAACAATGAATCTTTGTATGAATTGCCCAAGTACTAGGAATAGAAAAAGTTAAAGGGACAGAATTAGAGGTGACAGACATGGGAAGGAGACAATACATTGAAAATAATGGTCCCCGCAATGGCAGGAGGTATGTGCCTTTAGGTCAGCCGTAGAGGGGGGGAAGGAATCTTTTGCTCAGAGACTACCTTTTTAATGAGGCTTACTCTAACTATCCTGTTCAATAATAAAACCTGTCCCAACCCACCTTAAATATTCCCTGTTCCTGGTGGTTGTTCTTCTTTTCCTATAGACTTATCCCCCTTTAATATACTTTATAAATTTCCTTATTGATTATGTTTATTGTCTGTGTATTTCTTCATGCTCCTAGCACACAGTAGTAAAATACTTGAGTTTAAGTTTATTTTGTATTTTGCTTGTCCTGCCTGTTTCTGTTTGATTTTTTTTTTTTTTCTTCTTTGATTGTTTTTCATCACTCCATTCCCTCCTCCCCCACTTCGTTTGAAATTTAGACACTGTTTTCAGTTCTTTCAGTGGTAACCCTTAAAATGACACTTAATATGCACTTAACAGAGTGTGGTTACTGGTAAGTCTTCTTACTACCCTTATCTCAGCCAGTGCAAAGGTTCCTAAGAAATTTTAATTTTTATTCCTTCTTGATTTATATATTAATATTTGTCATACATTTTAATTCAGTCTATATTTGTAATGGCAACAAGACATTATTATTGCTTTTATACAGTTCAGTATTTAGATTTACTCACCTATTTATGTCCTATTTTGCTCTTTTCGTTCTTTGCACCCT